>NC_056729.1:1276136505-1276254005 GCF_019279795.1 Protopterus annectens
TGTTCACATACTGTTGCTATTAATTGCAATGCATCACAGTGGTCACCATGATGGTGTGTCTGAAGGGTATTTCAGACTCCTGCAATATAACTAACATCCTGTCATTGCAAAATGTGTGCACAAAGATGAACATAATGGTGGGAAAAATGGCCTTCAGTAACATGTGTGAAACATCACCCTTATACAGTGGTACAACAGTGTATATACCAGTATTACAATGGCAACTGTTACAGATCTACACTACGGCATATCATAATACTGCAGTCCACAATCCTTACAACCTGAAATGTGGTCCAAACATGAGCAACGAGTGTGTAATATGGAATCGTAGGTTAGGGTAGCAAATATGGGGAATACATACCTTCACAAACACTGGAAGCATATGTGTGCACACACTCCAGATAAAATATAGTAGAAGCAGCTGTTGAGGTACTGACTGCATGCATTTGTCATGGAAATGACCTTCCAGCAAGTACACATCCCCAATGTCACACCAGGTATTTGGTCTGCTGTCCAAGATGTTTGGCCATCAAATGTGCACACTTACCTGCAACAGAGGCAGCCATGGCTTGCACACATCATACATGGCATGGCATGGGCCCCATACCCATCAGGTAGCACCGATGAGCTGGACATGTAGCCATACCTCACCATTGCATATACCATGGGAAACAGTGCAGACAGTCATGTATGTGGCAAGGATGTATGGGACAGGAATGATGCAGAAAATAAAGAGATGGCCATCCAAGACAGATGATGTCACATGTAGCAAACTGGTTATGCAGGCTGCCTAGTAACATGCCACAACACTGAGGGGGTTGCAGGAATGTCTAGCAAGTACTGGCTGTGCAATACCCATGTTAGCAAATGCCTGGACTCTGCAAATGTGTGGCCTATAGGTTAGTGTAATCAGATGTGACAGTTGTACCACAAGAAACATCAGCCAGGCCTCTCAACAGGTAGCATATGCATAGCAGAAGAGGTCCCCAAAAGGCATGCATTGCAATGTGTACTGGTGTACCAAGACAACATTGGAAACCTACAGACAGTATCACGGAAGATACATGTGCTGCACAACCAATGCCTCACCCCACCTCAGGCCCACCATCCCCATCTGTATTGTGCCAGTGCCAGTGTATACCTGTATGTTTGCCGGTCATTAGCTGGGACTAGACTGTTACACATGGTGTTCAGTGTTTGAGGCACTGCAAACTGACACACCTGTGTAGGCCATAGCTGTCAAGCATCTGCGAAAAGGCTGAAGGTGTTGAGGGGATGTCATCATGACACAAAAGTGCACTGCAGCAGGGATCCAAAGGATGCTACAAATGGCTGTATCCACACACAGTCATGCTCAGGAACTGTGGCAGACATAACCCTGACTCCACATCAATAGTGACAGCAGTGTGTAAACTCCAGCGGATGTGCATATTAGTTGACGTTGCAATCATGCAAAGTTGGGGGATATGTGTAGGGCAGACTGGCCACATACTGGCAAATGCAGATGGCCCATGCTGGTATACACTGCCAGGAATAATGACTGCTGTAGTACACATAACAGGTGCAACAAACCATAATGATAAGGGCGTGCACACATATGCACCCACAAAATGTATACACCTCAATCAGCATCAGCACAACTAACACATTTGTTTGACACTGCATTTGATTGTACAGAACATATGTTACATATCAGGCTCATGTAATGTTAACATATGCAGCAATGTGGTCCTATGGCATATCAAGGAAGAGGGCGTCATATCAATAAGGGTGTGTACACTCCCCATAGCCACTGTAAGGTTTGACAGTTGTCAGTGTAATAGTATTGTATTGGTCATACATGCACCGCTGATGACATCAGTAAATCAGACATCAGGCATTCACAAATGACATCTGTCCACAAACCATCCCAGCTATGTGTCGGACAAACAGATAGGAGCTGTGAGCAGCAGAGCATACATAACTGACACAGTAATACACATGCAGCAATGCTGTGTACACCTGTGAAGTATGCTGCACAGTACATGGCTGGGTGCTGAACAGGTGCACAGCAATACTTTGTACATGGGTGCAGTGCTTTCCAGGGGAAGGGGCATCACCTACTAACTCAGCCCATGCATCACACAAATGTATACTGTTGCTAACATGGATTGACTATAGCTGCACTGCATGCTGTTGAGTACCATATGTTTTGCATGTAGACAGATGGGTAATGAGAGGTCTGTGTGTAATATCTTCATGCAACCTCACCTGTATGTGTGTGTGGGGGGTGGGGGGTTATTTTGTCTGTAAGTGCAATCTGGTGGCATGGAGGGGGTTGTTGCATGTAGGATGTGTGTGTGTGTGTTTGTGTGGGTATCCATGTATGTACATGTGTGATTGTGGGGTTGTTCATACGTCACTACTTCCCTTTGGAATCGTGCAGTACATGGACATGGACTGACACATGAGACACCAGGAATACCTGTCTGATATGTAATCTCAGGACAGTTGATAGTATAATAAGGTCTGTAGCATGGAACATGCATTGGGAGGGAAACTAGACACCAGGTATACTGTTAAAATTGCAATCAGCAGAAAGGTGAAAGTCTACCCATGTATGCAGTAGTACAGATGCAATGAGGTATTACAAGACAACACCAGTAAATGTATCCGAATATTACTGTTGTCCATATGAGTTGATTGAGCAACAGATCCTGCATCTACTGAGCAATAGTTACGTATGGCACTCTAGTGTGTAACATTATTGAGTGATCGTAGTAGCCCCTAACATATGAAGACCATGCTCACGATGTCCGGACATACCTAGGGTGAACATTGGATGACAGCAGTAAGTCCTTGTAAAACCGACTCCAATCAAGTCAAAGAGGTAATGGAGTAACAGGTCATGTTTTGTGATCACTTGTCTAGGCAATTAGAAAAATGATATGTTAATGATTGGTATTAGTGAGTGTAAGTTTCCAAGTGTGATGCACGATGGGAAACTTATGTGAATAAACTTAGGACAGTCTGTAAACTCAGGGACAGGTAGGTATTATGGTGGAATGTCAGTGTGTGTGTGTGTGTGTGTGTGTGTGTGTGTGTGTGTGTGTGTGTGTGTGTGTATGTGTGTGTGTATATGTGTGTACTGTTAAGCAATAATGTAAAGGTCTTAAAGTGCATTTCTTGTTTCCCCATCACATGTGGTGAGGTGGGTCAGGGTCCCTCCTGCATGCAATCTGATGTTGTCTATACAGACACTGAAAATGATAATAGGTGTGTTGAGGCACAGGCAGGGTTGTCAGAGGCTGAAATTGAACCATTGTTTGACATCCCTCCTGTTAACCAACCCATCCCTGCCCACAGTCACAGTGCCTATAGATACCCCATCACCAGTGGCCATAGCAGAGGACCATTGGCGGTTGGTGGCAGTGCATAGGACAGTGTGGTATCCATGGCTGCTGTGTCTGGACAAAGCAGTCATAGCCAGATGTCTGGCAGGGTACCACATAGACAGATGTACCGGGGTGCTCGTGGAAGGGCCGCACGTCATCATGCCCCTGGCAGAAGTGCCACATCTGGTACCACCAGACACATGTTTCAGGGTGTCTTGGAGGTGCAGACATGTATGGAACGGTACACTAGACAGGGTCTGTAGCTGCAGAGGGCTGCTTTTTCAGCTGTGATAACATCTGTGATCTTGCAGGTGCCCTCCATGATTATACAGAGGTCATAGATAGACAATTGGGTGAGATGGTGGGCCTTCTCGACCGTGAATTGTCTGTGCTGGAGCATGTGGTGGGACTGGTGCAACAGCCACATGGACGTAGGCCAGCAACACCAACATCTGGTGGTTGACATGGATGTGCAAGGACACCAAGCCACTCCTGTAGTGGCAGTACCAGCCCCAGCACTGCAGGGAGGGCACTGTTCACACCACAGCAGGCCATGTGCACGTGGCCCTGGCCAGTCCCAGGAGGGACCTGGTTCCAGAGGATATATTTTATCAAAGAAGAGTAGCATATTGAGGCTTGTACCTGGATGTGCCAGTGGAACCCCTGGCAGGCATAGTTCTCGTGTCCGTGGCTGGAGGCAGTGAACTGCACAACCTGCCAGGTATGGTCTGCAGCTGTCCAACAAACACCTGTATAGGGCAGCCACATGGCAGAATTGTGTGCATGCATACCCACACACACAATAAACACACCTAGGGCAACTCCATACCTACACACACCATCACCATGGCCATATCAGTAACTTACACCCCTCATTCACACACATGGTGTCAAATGTATGGCCCACCCTAGGTCTCTGGCAAACCAACAACACACCCTGTGCATATGATGATACCTGTGCCACATCCCTCTTATCTATAACATTGATGCAGGGACAGGCTAATATGGTTCTGATGCACATGGTGACTGTACTGCAGTGCACCATTGTACTGCTGTGTAATATGTTGTCAGCAGTAATGTTTAATGCTTACATGTGAGGTAGTGTAGCTGTCCAGCCATGATGCATTATAGCTGTTAGTAACACTAAGTGATTATGGTCTCCATAATGTTGTCCATTTGTGTTTTAGGTGAACATGTGTCAGCAGGAGGATGGTCTGCTCTCATATCTCACAAGGGGTATGGCACTGTGGTGACACTATGGCTGTGCCATATCCTGTGTACAGTTGAACACATGTCACAGGTCTGTATAACAGTTACTGCCTGTGTCAAATGGACAGATGACCTCCTGGGACATGTATATTCAGCAACCTGAAGTAGATCCCATCACATACATGCACATTCTTACTTGGTAACACTGGGACTAGACCCCTTCCTAGGTATGTAGTGCTACTGATGTGTGTGGCTTTAACTGCACACACCACACAGCGTTTAGGATGAGGTGCGTTCCAGGTTATATGTTACATGCAGAACATCCCCAGCTATGTACAGTATGGTAATGGGGAATGTAATGGTTGTATATGGACAATACATAGTGTGACATACCATCATATACACATTAACAAACACATAACAGTGAGACACACATCCGAGAGACCTGAGCCTTTCAGTGCTAACTAACTTGTTAGTGTGTCCAATACATTGCAGGTAAGCTGTACACAGCACATGCATACCTGGGCTGGATAGTGTTCTCAGTTACCTGTATGGTTGATGGTGACAGTGGTCATCATACAGTGGTACATGGGACATGTACTGGGGGTACCATGGTGTAAAGACCGTATACCAAGCACCCACACCCCACTGTGGATATTGTATGCACTGGAACCCATGATGACACTCTGACATACCCACCATCACACATCGACCAAGACTGCAATACAACCCCTTGTCCATCCCGAGTGCTACTACAGGGATATGCATCTAATGCATTGCCATGCCTCTCCTATGGGCAGCAACTTCACTATCCCTAATACTGTATGGCAATACATATTGTAATAGGAGTATGTGGCCTCTGAATGCTGTACCCTATGTATATATATATATATATATATATATATATATATATATATATATATATATATATACACACACACACACACACATCCACACATACACACACTTGCCAGAACTCAGTGGGTATCGCATGCCTATCAACCCATTTGTACAACAGTGTTGTGCTGGTACTGCAAGGCCCAGGTAGCCCTTAGGGAGAGGAGCATAACAAGGTACATGTAATGTCTGGTACAGCAGTAGCCACATCTAACTATGGCAATGCGTATTGCGGTGGGTGTGAAGGGCCTCAGGGTATTCCCAACTACAGGTGTACTAACACACAGACACTAATATCCTCAGTAATGCACATGTACACATTTGTCAGTACTGGGGTGCATTAGTGCAAGTGTTCATAGGTGTGTACCTGGCTATTGTCCATGGAGAGATGGGAATTGTAGGGGATGTGTATACAATGATATCACATCACCATGCATGTGCCAGTAGGCAAGCTATCTACAGACACCACTGTGGTGACCCTCAGGATGAGAGTGACATGCATCAGCCAATCCTCTGGGTGCCTCCTCCAAATGGCTGGTGAGGTGCTCCAGTTGACATATATGCAAAATCCCTCTGTAGTTACTACAGCTCTGCATATCACCCTTATTCTTAAAAACTGGTACCAAAACACTTTTTCTCCATTCCTCAGGCATCCTCTCACTTTCCAAGATTTCATTAAACAATCTAGTTAAAAACTCCACTGCCATTTCACCTAAACACCTCCATGCTTCCACAGGTATGTCATCTAGACCAACAGCTTTTCCATTCTTCATCCTCTGCATAGCTATCCTTACTTCCTCCTTGCTACGATACAGATATATAGCTATATACGCACATATAGTTATAGATAGCTACATATATATCAGCATAAATAGGTATATATGTATATATATATATATATATATATATATATATATATATATATATATATATATATATATACACACACACACACACACACACACACACACACACACACACACACACACACACACACACACACAGATCTATAAATGGCCATATATATGATGCTCTATACATAACATGGTTAGTGTCTGTCTTGGATACCTGTACCCAAGCATGTTCTGTTGACTGTGGTAGTGTAGTGGAGGTATCCATGGCATGTGGTGCATACAGGGTGTTGTGTCCTATCTGTGCCAGTAATAACATAGCTGGGCAGACATGTCAGTGTCAGTCAAGCATAAGTTGCCTGTATGTATCCAAGCTGGATACCTGACATCTGCACATCTGTATAGGGACTGACAGACATCAGCTCACCAACTAGCTATGCAGTAGGATGAATGTGTTCACAGATAGACATCTGACACTGATAAGTATGCCATTACTACATGATGGCAGCCATCACTGATGTGTGCTATACAGACAGTAGTCTACAGTTAATTTCCACATGTCAGATCATTATCCAGTAGGAAATATATAATGTGACACAGCTCACACACCAGGAACATGACAGTGAGGACTCAGAGTCCATCTATGCATGCAGGGGTTTTTGTTGCCAGTACTACAATTAGCAATATACCCTTCCTTGGGAAAGCAATGTCAACAGTAGTAGCGTCAGGATACACTACATGCCAGTGTGACTGCACAAAACCTGGGATACTACCCTTGTATGTAACACATTCACATGGATAAGATTGTTGTACAGGTCATATATACTGAACTGTTCCAGACAGGAGACTCACACCCCTTGCTATTGTAATGACAGCACATAGATGCATGTTATGTACATGGCATTACATACACCTGTTACAGATGTCATTACCCTGCTATGTTATCAGACAGGGATGGGAGAACTGGTTACCAGGACTGAGCCATGCTTAGCAGGTGTCAGCATTGCTGCAATATAACAGCTAAGCACATTTGCGTACTGGTAAGCGAAGCCTACACGGTGTAAGCACACGTAAATTTAACCATAACTTAGCACTGCTTAGCTTCATGCAAACCCACACAAACATGCTTAAAGCTTCTCAAAACTGCCTTAACCACTCTGTATCCAACAGCCCTTGTTCTGCCCTTTAACAAAATAAACAGCCCTTCTAGGTCTTGAACCCTGTACACTATAGTCACAACAGTTAACCACTACCCCATGACAGCTGTTAAGACAGTTGTTGTTTTTCCAATACATCTGTCAGTAAACAGAATGAATAGTATTGAACAACTGCTGTGACTTCTACAATTGTATAGTACTTGTTAGTGATATTACTGTTGCATCACATATGTTGTTGTATCTAAATATGCACATATCGGATACATATGGTGTGATCCATCTGGGAAGGCATAAACAACAGTAATGTTTACACATGACAAGGATATGGATATATACATATACATATGTAGATATATGTCTACATGTACATACACATATATATATATATTCATATATATGTATTTATACACATCTGCACAGAGCATCATATATATGGCCATTTATAGATCTCTCTGTATATATATATATATATATATATATATATATATATATATATATATATACATACATCATATCTGTACATATATATCTATTTATGTTGATATATATGTAGCTATCTGTAAGTATATGTGCATATATATCTATATATCTGTATCGTAGCAAGGAGGAAGTAAGGATAGCTATGAAGAGAATGAAGAATGGAAAAGCTGTTGATCCAGATGACATACCTGTGCAAGCATAGGTTCATAGGTTCATAGGCAGATACTAGGCTATCTGCCCTAGGGCATTTATAAGCCAAGCCAGAGTGTATTTGGCTTCTGCCTCCCTATTAGATTAGCCTACTGTGCCTCTGTAAAGTAGGTCACAGAAGGTACCCTTTTAAGATTAGTTTACTGTGCCTCTATCTAGCAGGGACACAGAAGAGATCGCAGGGGTGAATTTGTGATTTCCCATCCACGTGTCCAGATTTCGCTTGAAGAGGGTCAGCGAGGAGCTATATCTAACATGAATTGGGATTCTATTCCAGAGTGAGGGAAGCCTCTGGGAAATGAATCTGTCCCTCCAGCATTTCCTATTTATTTTTGTGCTGAGGTTTAGGTCCCTGGAGTGTATAGCTTGGATTTTTTGAGGTGGAGCATGTCCATTAATTCTGGGTTTGACATGGCTTTGTATGTCAGGCATAGATCGCCTCTGAGTAGGCGGTAAGCAACTGAGAAGAGTTGGAGTTTTTTTAGTCGAGCTTCATAGGACATCTGTTTGTAGCCCATGATCCTCTTGGTGAGGTACTTTTGGGGTCTCTCCAGTTGCTGCAGGTGTCGGGTAAGGTACATCCCAAAAGGGGCATTGTATTCAATTATGGGCCTGATGAGTGATGAGTAGAGGGACACAATGACCTCTCTTGATCTAGATGTGAACCCTTTCGTAATAAGGTGGGCTATATAGAAGGTCTTTCTAACCAGTTTGGCAACGTGATTATCAAAGGAGAGATTACTACCTACGTTGGTCCCCAAATCTCTAATTACTTCTTCCGTACTTAATGGATTACCACCTATGTGGTAATTTGTGGGCACCTTGTTTTTCCCAAAGGGGATGACTATGCACTTTTTAGCATTTAGCTTGAGGCCGTGGCTCAGGCACCAAGCATCCGTCTCTGTGAAACCCTTTTGGAGGATGCTTGTGTCAGCTGGAGATTCGATTATGGCCCCCAGTTTGCAGTCATCTGTGAACTTTGTCAGCCATAATCCCCCCGCATTAGCCTAAACCTCAGAGAAGTATATACCAAACAAGAGAGATCCCAGAACTGAGCCCTGTGGGATGCCACTTATAACTGGTTTGGATTCGGACATGGCACCTGTGATTCTGACCATGTGGGTTCTATCTCTGAGCCAGTTTGCAATGCATCTTCTGATATAGGGGTTGATATTTAAGCTGGTAAGCTTATTTATGATGCCTGAGTGGGGTATTGTGTCAAAGGCTTTTGTGAGGTCCAGGTAGGCTGTGTGGACTACCTTGCCCTCAGCTATGGCTTTGGTAACTGTTTCAAAGAAATCAACTAGGTTTAAGAGGCAAGATCTGCCCTCAACAAAGCCAAATTGGGTAGGGTCCAGTGTCTGGAGGCTCCCAATGTCTTTGTTTATGAGTTCCATGATAATATGCTCCATAGCTTTTCAGACCAGACTAGTCAGGCTTATGGGGAGATAGTTTCCGAGGTCCGTTGTGGCACCACCTTTGTGGAGAGGGACCACTGTAGCTGTACGCCATTCTTTGGGTACATATCCTGTAGTAAGGCTAAGTTTGAACAGTGACTTAATGTGAGGGTTCAGTTCTTCTTGGAGCTCATGTAAGACACAGCCTGGGACACCGTCCGGTCCCATAGATGCTGTGTTTTTTTCTTTGGAGAGGGCAACTTTCACCTGTGCATCTGTGATGTCAGGGAGGTTATATTCAGTTGGGATAGGCATTTGCTCCTTTGGGGGGGAAGAAGTTTGCGCTGAATCTGTCTGCCAGGATGTTGGCTATGTCTGTAGGTTTGGTATATTTTGTACCGTTATGCAACAATTCAGAGCATATCTGGGAGTTTCCGCCCATGTTCCTGACATAACTAAAGAAGGCCTTGTGATTATCTTTAGTGTCTAGGGCAATTTTTCGTTCGAAACTGGCCTTTGATGATTTTATGAGGGATCAAAGTTTCTTGCTAATACTGATCAGAGATGCCTTCCCTTTTTGGGATTTTGCTCTGTCATGTAGTAGCTTCCTCCTTCTGTTGTATAGCTTATTTATGGCTGGGGTCCACCAGACTGGTCTCCTGTTTTTGGAGAAGTGAGTCTTGGTTTTATTTGGGAAAGCATGATCCATGGATTCCTGCAGGTGTTCATAGAATGCATTTGTAAAGGATTCTGCGGATTGGGCTGTATTATCTTCTGGCCCAGGGGCTTTGAAGGATTCCGCCTCAGTCTTGAGAAGTGCAAAGTTAGCTTTTGAGAAATTCTTTACAGTGATTTCCTTGGCTGGGGGTGGGGACGGGATATGGATGTCCAGGGAAATTTGTTTATGGTCTGATCTTACCAATGAGGGGTTTACCTCTGGTGTGAAACATACAGTCCCCATGTTGGTGATGACCAGGTCCAATATGTTGTTCCCTCTTGTGGGAGTGGTGACCAGTTGTTCCATTGTGTTAGAGTTTATAAATTCAAGGAACCGTTGGGCGAGGGTGTTTGGGCTTGAGTAGTTTTCCCAGTCAATGTTTGGGTAGTTGAAGTCACCCAATAACATAGTGTTTGGAGAGACCTTCATATTCTCCAGTGTTTTCAGGAATGCAAAGTGGGGTTCCTGTAATAGGGAGGGTGTTCTGTAGCAGGCTACAAACTGAAAGGCAGTTTTGCCATCTGTTAGTTGCACATGGATGGTTTCCAATGCTTTGTGTAGTGCCACTAACCTGGAGGTGTAGGTATATTTGAAGAATATAGATACTCCCCCTCCTTTTGTGCTTCAGTCCGAGTTTTGGGGCCGAAACGCATGGTATGAGTTATAACCTGGTAGTGCTGGGGTGCTCTCAGGAGCCTTGAACCAGGTTTCTGTTACTGCACAGACATCGATTTTCTCCATACTGAGGAGAGCCTCGAGTGTGTGCATCTTGAGGTTTAGACTTCTGGCATTGAGTAGCATTACCTTTAGTTTTTTTATCCTTGGGTTGTCTATGGAGGTGGGTTTGTCCTTTGAGCCTTGCCTAAAAAAGGCACTATGGGGATGGCAAGAGCCTTGGCCAGTATAGGAAAGCCTAAGTGTGACAGGTGCAAGCCATCCCTAGTGAAGCAATGTGGCTTGTCAGGCATGTCATCCCAGGCTGACAGACACTGGATCCCCTTTGAATGACACCAATACTTTAGCCAATTGTTGAAACTGATCATTTTGTCTTTATACTGTGGCATCATTCTTGGTGAGGGCAAGATGCTACTCAAGGTCAGGGTCATACCTGCCTGGGCTACATGGTCAGAGAGCTCCTTTATGTCTCTTTTCATGTAGTCCAGGGAGGTACGTCTCAGGTCATTCACATCAGCATGGACAATGATGGAGTCATACTTGTACTTGCTTTGGAGTGACCTGAGTGCTTGCATTATGTGGCAGATCCTGGCACCCGCCAGGCAGCTTACAGTGACCTTCTCCTTGTTTAGTCTGGTGAGTGGGACGTCAGTGTGCCGGACAATAGAGTCCCCTATAACAAGTTTATTTGGTGTGTTGTTTGGCCTTAAGGGCTGTGACTGTGAGGCACACTGATTTTGTGAGATATGTGATTTGTGGGTATTGTTTAGGGATGGCTGTTGCTTGGATATCTGCTTAGGAGGTCTTTGCTGTTTAGGCAGATTTTTATTTAGAGCCTCCGAGTATGTTTTTGTGTGTTTATTTGTTGGGTATGCAGATGCAATAGGTCTGTGTGAGACTGGATTTGTGGTGTGGGTGGTTACCTTTTCCTCCTGACTGACTGTGCCAGTCTTGGGTTGAGAGAGCTCTGCCTCCAGTTTGGCTGTGCAACTGCATCTCTCACATGTATTAGAGTTTGTTGGAAGGAGGAGAGGGTTGTCTGTGTACATAAGGCAATTGTAACATTGCTTCAAAATTCCCAGATTCACCAGCTGGACTGGAGAGTAACCTTGAAACTGACCCTTGGACATACCAGATTAGTATAGGGAACTGTTTTTTTACTGATCAGATTAGGGAAGGGAACTGATTTTTCACTTGATCAGGAAGGACCAATCGGGAGCCTAATATTTATGAGAAGTCAAGGAGGGTGTAGTGCTTTAGTTAGTTAGTGTTTCCTTATAAGAGCTGAGCAAGTGCAAGGCTTTAAAAAGAGAATAGAGTGATTACTTTGAGAGTTTGAACAGTTCTAAGGGAAAAAGTGAAGAGCAGACTTTGTGGAGCCTGGAATAGTTTAAACCTGTTTAGTCCGCGCTGCCTGATGCTGCTCAGTGCGCAAAACTGTGCAAAAAGAGAGTTGTAGGATTTTAAGAGAGAGAGATCAAGGAGTTTAGAATTTACCCAAAATGGCCAATAAAACTACAGCTTCTAGGTAGTTACCACTCCTCCAGGGACAGGCAGGCTGTTCAGTGTTAACCACTCCCACTGGTGAACACAGAGACTTCCCTTTAGCCCAAGCAAGCACTGGCCTTCTAGAAACTTCCAAACAGGAGGTGTTTAGGGGAAATGGCAGTGGAGTTTTTAACTAGATTGTTTAATGAAATGATTTTAACTAGATTGTTTATTGAAATCTTGGAAAGTGAGAGGATGCCTGAGGAATGGAGAAAAAGTGTTTTGGTACCAGTTTTTAAGAATAAGGGTGATGTGCAGAGCTGTAGTAACTACAGAGGGATTAAACTGATCAGTCACAGAATGAAGTTATGGGAAAGAGTAGTAGAAGCTAGGTTAAGAAGGGAGGTGATGATTAGTGATCAGCAGTATGGTTTCATGCCAGGAAAGAGCACTACAGATGCAATGTTTGCTCTGAGAGTGTTGATGGAGAAGTACAGATAATGTCAGAAGGAGCATCTGCATTGTGTCTTTGTAGACGTAGAAAAAGCATATGACAGGGTGCCTAGAGAGGAGTTGTGGTATTGTATGAGGAAGTTGGGAGTGTTAAGCACTTTCAGCTATTAAAGCCTTTTTCAGATCCACATTCAATAACCACTTCAACATAATATAAAGCTTCTATCAGCCAATGACAAATAATATGTAAATATCATGTTTTAGCCTAACCAATATAGGTGCTTATACAAGCAACTTTATCATCCAATGTACTTGATTATTCTAATGAACTTTATCTAACTAATAAAGGTAACGATGCAAATCAGACTTCGCTTTCCTAAATATCATTGGCTTAAGCTAGCCAATAGAAGTAAAAATGTAAATCAAACTTCTCTTCTGTATGGATCGATAGTTCACATCACATTTATATAAGAAACTACTTGCCAATATCATTTTCTAATACTTTGGTAGTTAAAATACCTATAATATACAAAATTCACTTAATAAAAACACACCCTTAAAAGCATATATTAAAACATAAGCAAGCCTTACATTTGCTAAAATCTAAATACTTAAAATTAATGCATTGGTCGGGAATCGAACTCGAACCTCCCATGTGGTAGGCGAAAATTCTAGCACTAAACCATTTTGAATTATATAAATAAATAAATAATTTCAAACAAATTAAAAGAAAGAGCACTGGTATAAAATAATCTTACACACATTTGATAAAGCAGTCTCTAGCTTAAAATTAATGCAATGACAGTGAATCAAACCCGGATCTCCCACATGGCAGACAAGAATTCTGCCACTAAGCCACTTTAAATTTTGCAAATAAATAAATAGTTTCAAGCAAATTAAATGAAATTGCGCTAATATAGAATAATCTTAGATCACTTAATAAAAATATATTACATAATAGAGCAATATCAGGCTTAGCAATTATTAAAAACTAAATACTTAAAACATAAGAGCTCCTTGATAAAAAAACACTGACAAAACCAATAGAGGCATAAAGGCGGATTCTTATGATTTAATTCAGTAGCTGATAAAAGCATAAGTCCTAATCTTCATTCTAGAGTCAAAGCCTATATTTAGTTCCCATTTCATAGTTCATCCATAGAGACTAAAACGTGATAATAATATAATGGAAGATATAATGAGCAGAATATAAACTATGTAACTAAGAAACTATAAACCATATTTATACTGGCTGGGCTAAGAGGCAAACTGAACAATTTTTCTATTCTTTAAAAATGGCTTGATCAGTACACTTCCATTCAATCCTGGAGGGTGATCGGCCCGCAGTCTCATAATCCACTTGGATTCCTCATTTTCAGTCAAATTAACTAAATCACCTTCTCTTTCATTAGGTTTTAGCTGGGATATAATCATGAAAAGAAAATTATGACCTTCATTCCTTTTTATATGGGCAAATAGTGCATTGGTTTCTTTCTTGGTCCTTATATCTGATGGATGTTTGGAAATTCCATCTTTCATTTTTATGTTGGTTTTGACTACATAAAAAGCAGTACAAACTGTACAGGTAGTGATATAAATCACATTTCTACTATCACAGTTAGCACTACCAGAAAAATAAAATACATTCCCTGTATTGGGGGTATGTAAATTATTTAGTACAATTCATTACACAGCAAGTTTTGCAAAACTCACATTTTTTTGGTTCCTAAGGAACTCTCTTTTTTAATATTTATACCAGGATAAGGACCTGTCCCTTCATTATAGCATAATAGTCTTTTCAAATGTTTCTTATTTTTGAATTGGAAGGTTGGACATGACCCTACTATACCTTTTATATTTGTATCAGCAGTCAGAACCGGCAAGTACTTCTTAATCACTTGGCATATGGTGTTATGATCAGAACCAAAAGTCAAGCCAGTTTTCATATAATTCATATCTTTTATTGGCAGGATAGATCTCCTTTCCTGCCTTTCTAGTTGAATACAGACGTCTTCCTTTGTTATGTCTCAAACCAATGGCTTCCGCTGCATTTGAATTAACCCTCTTACTTGGATATCCTCTCTGCCCAAAATTCATTAATAAGTTATTTCTTTCATCGATAAACTCTTTTTCATCAGTACAGAGTTTAGAAATCCTAATAGTCTGATTTTCCACAATGTTATTAAAAACATGTCGAGTGCATACTGGTATAATGTAACATGTGGTTCCGCCACATTTGTTTGCGAAAAAGGCTGGTAGAGATACCTTCCTTCTGATCTAGTCGTATACTGACATCCAAGAAATCCATTTTAACTTTAGAACTCCTACATTCAAACTTTAGAAAATCAGTAGCCTCTGTCAGATAACAAACAAAACTATCTAATTGTTTTCCATCACCTCTCCAAACAATAAAAATATTGTCAACAAAATGATTATATAGAATAATATGTTGACTCCATTGATTCTTTGGATCTCTCATCCATTCCCTCTCCCATTGCGCTAGGACCAGATTCACATAACTATTGGCACAGGGGGTGCCCATGGCTACCCCCCAGTTTTGCCAATAATACCTTCCTTCATATGTAAAGATGTTATTGTTGAGAATTAGATCAAGAAGAACACAAATTAGCCTAGTGTTAATCTTTTCTTCAATAAGAAAACTCCTGATGGCTTCCACCCCATAGTCATTGGGTATAGATGTAAAAAAGCTATTAACATCCAAAGTGACCAATAATATAGACTCAAATTCATTTACATTATGCATGGTTTCATACAGTTGATGCAAAAAATCTCCTGTATCCTTAATAACTGGATGGGCTCTGGGAATCAACTTCTTGAGTTCTTTTTCAGCAAACATCGAAATAGGCTCAGTCAGCCATCCTCTGCCTGCTACAATGGGATGTAGTGGAGGTGATGTTAAAGTCTTATGTATCTTTGGTAGGCCATTAATTGAAGGTATGGTAGGATGTTCAACTTCAAAAAGCTCATAAAGTTCTTTATCAATAATTCTGTTCATCAGAAGATCATACAAATCATTTCTTACTTTTTGCTTCATCAAATTCAGTTCATTTTTACTAATGTCACAATAAGTCTTTTCATCATTCTACATTTCCTTCATTGAGAGGGAATAGGCTTCAGTATCCATTACTACCACTGCACCTCCTTTGTCTGCAGGTTTGATAACCATATAATTTCTCTCCTTTAATTCTTTCAATACTTGACTTTCATCCTTAGTTAAGTTATAAAACTGTTTGTTCTTATGCATCCACCTTATTTCAGCCACTTCTTCCTCAACAACTTGTATAAATGATTCAACCACTGGTAAATTAATGGGAACAAAGGTACTAGGTTTCTTTGGGGTGGTTTCATTGCCATCCTGTTTGGTTTTATTATTATCATTCCCAAAAATATATTTCAAAGTCAAGTTCCTGCCAAATAACTTAAGGTCTAAAAGAAACTCATCAAACGATGTTAAAGTTGCTGGTATAAAACTAAGGCCTTTTTCAAGTAAACACATTTGAGAATCTGTAAGTTGAACTTTAGATAGATTCACAACTAGAGACTGGGCTGCACAATTTTCCTTTTCTTCCTTTCTCTGCTCAGTGACCTTCCTGTTCGAGGAGTCTTGTTCATGATTGAAAAAGGAAATTGTTCAACAGTAGGTACATGCGGGGACCCTTTCTTGGGGATTTCCCCCAAGAGTCTTTCTTCTTGTTTATGACTAGGTGTTATTGCCACCTCATCTATAGTCCCTGGTGAGTCAAGGGATATCATATTGTCTTCCAAGAGACAAACACTACCATTGGTAACTTTATTCAAATGATTAGATCCATTTTCTTGATGTACCTGGGCACTGACACAAAGTTCTTTAGGTCCAGGTGATTTTACCTTGTTCGTGGTAGAGGCAGCATTTATTTTCTCTATTATTTTTTTCTTTTCCCTTTTCTTTCTCTTTGTCTTTTTCTCTTATCAATCCTTGTTTTTCTCCTGTTGCTCCTCATTGGACGACATTCCTAGGCCACTCGAACAGTTGGCCATTTTTTATATCATTAAAATCTCTTATTAGTTTATTGCTCTTAACACCTCTCAGCTTGTTATCATAAGCCAAAAGCTTGTCTTGTAGGTTCTCCAATTTCATGAAGTCACCTTCAGATAGATTCATGTTTTCTAATTCTTTTTGCTTGTTCTCAATTAAGGAACTAATTTCTTGTATGTGGATCTGAAGAAGGCTTTAGTAGCTGAAAGCCCTTGTCCTCTGTATTTCTGTTTGTTGTTTTGTTGCTATCATAGTCTTAAATAAATTGTTCAGTCATGTTTTACGGTGTGGAGCATCGTTTGTCTTTTGTTTTTAGTTGTATTTTGCTGAGCGAGCTAAATTGGAGCATCCTTCTACTGTGTTTTGAAGTCAGGAGTGTCAGACAAGTATGTAAGAGTGGTACAGGATATGTACGAGGGTAGTGTGACAGCAGTGAAGTCTGTGGTGGGAGTGACGGATGCATTTAAGGTGGAGGTGCGATTACATCAAGGATCAGCACTGAGCCCTTTCTTATTTGCAATGGTGATGGGCAGGTTGACAGACGAGATAAGACAGGAGTCCCCGTGGACTATGATGTTTGCAGATGACATTGTCATCTGTAGTGAGAGTAGGGAACAGGTGGAGGAGACCCTGGAGAGGTGGAGATATGCTCTAGAGAGAAGAGGAATGATGGTCAGCAGGACTAAGGCAGAATATATGTGCGTGAATGAGAGGGTGGATAGAACAATGGTGAGGATGCAGGGAGTAGAGGTGGTGAAGGTGGATGAGTTTAAATACTTGGGATCAACAGTTCAGAGTAATGGTGAGTGTAGAAGAGAGGTGAAGAAGAGAGTACATGCAGGATAGAGTGGGTGAAGAAGAGTGTCAGGAGTGATTTGTGACAGACGAGTACCAGTAAGAGTGAAAGGGAAGGTCTAGAAGAGGGTAGTGAGACCAGCTATGTTATATGGGTTGGAGACAGTGGCACTGACAAAGAGCAGGAGTCAGATCTTGACGTGGCAGCATTAAAGATGTTAATATTTGCACTGAGTGTGACGAGGGTGGACAGGATTAAGAATAAGTATATTAGAGGGTCAGCCCAGGTTGGAAGGTTTGAAGACAAAGCCAGAGAGGCAAGATTACATTGGTTTGGACATGTTTTGAGGAGGGATGCAGAGTATATTGGAAAAAAGATGCTAAGCATGAAGCTTTCAGGTAACAGGAAAAGAGGAAGGCCTAAGATAAGGTTTATGGATGTGGTGAGAGAAGACATGCAGGTGGTTGCTGTGACAGAGCAAGATGCAGAGGACAGGAAGAACTGGAAACAGATGATCTGCTGTGGTGATCCCTAATGGGAGCAGCTGAAAGAAGAAGAATATATATATATATATATATATATATATATATATATATATATATATATATATATATATTCTTATATGTTTACCATATGTCCAGAACATGGAGTGGAGTCATACCTCAGCACTAATAGTCTTAACCTCTTAGTGCAAGGGGATGTCATGTATGCATAGCAGGTATATATGTAGAGTGTTGCTACTGTAACAGGGACTGTCTTAACAGACATGTTGTGTGTGGGAAGTCACATCTGCTATTGGCATATATGCCATCAGTTACTGACAGACATCCTAAAGACATCATAATACAGTACCACTGATAGCACAGTAATGATCCTGTGGACGACAGCATTGATACGACCAATGAATTTGGACAGTCTGGCACACTCTGGTTAGTCCAGAGGTATACACAGATCCCCTTAATGCAAGACATGTGGACCAGGCCTGACAATGTGGATGTTAACAGCCATGTACATGAGTATATCACGTAAATACTGAATTATATATGCCCATACAGTTTATACATTAACACACTCCTGTCTGTCCTGACACATAATAACTAGTGGTGCAGAGGTCACATGACCACATACTATCCAGTAGTTAGTGACATACATCTGTATAGCATCCCACAGCTTTGTCAGAAATACACAACAGTTATGGTGACTGGGCAACAGTACATATTGCAAATATCTGGACATAACATCACACTGGGTAATTACACTAAGCTGCTAGGCATGTAACAAAGCACTGTGCAAACTACAGGCAGACTGCCAGAACACTGACCTACATTTCGTATGGGGGAATACACATGTACCTGCAAATATAGCAGGCTCTACATGCATGTCACAGCACAGAGTATCAGACACCCATGTGAAAGTGCATACCCACAACCAATGTGAACACATCCACATATGGTACACAAGCTTAATATTACACTATATGAACTGACCGATCAACACCATCCTCATATGTGAGACTCACACACTACCCTACATATACTGGGTCATGACACAGTGTGGTCCAATGCTTGTCTGTGGTATGGGACACATGTGTGTTTGGTCCTACAAGCATGTGAGGCAATAGGGTACCATACACTGGAGCTGCATGTAACATCACATAGAACTGGACCAAGAACAATGACATCTAACACAGTCTGTACACAGGCCAAGGTATGTATTCACAATGTACATAAGGTCGAAAGTCACCATAAGTACACAGACCCCACTACTGTACACACAACCACAGAATGCCCAGGTTATGTCCTCAGAGATAACCCCTGCTATACATAACATGTCTAGCAGTCTGATATCTGACTGGCTTGTTATCAGGTATGATGTCAATACATAATGGTGTACAGAACATATGCACCTCTTACTGTATGACGTATGTACAAAGGTTGACTGACATGTGGCTGGAGCCACAAACACTGGGCCAATATTGGCATGTTGCTGTGATACCCTCATACATTTACTGTTGTAACAGGGTTTGTTGTGACATATGTCCTATGTGATATATGAAGTCAGTAACTCTCATGGCTGTCACCATGTACTGACTGCAGTCAACAGACTGTGCTTCTGCAATTCTAAGATAGATGAACTGTGAGTAACACAAGACACATAAGACTCTAAACACTGGCCAGTCTGCAGATAACCCTACAGGTGGGTGTTTCCTCAAACACATAACACTGTCATGACAGGTATTAAATCATGTAGACCAGCCATATCCACACAAACCCTGTTAAACCATTACTCCAAATGCAGAAGAGCAACACTTACATTCTGTAGTTATGTCTGGAACACCCCACTTCTATTTGTTGGCCTGTCTCCACAGTGTATGTTGTTAGAGGTATAGCCCACTAACATCTGCTATGCTGTTTGCCAAACACCGACATGAAGTCCTGCTCATACTGAATGAAAAGGGCCAACACCCATATGATGTTCCTAGTTATAGGAGTGTGTTTCCATGCATTTGGCTATGGGAATTTTGCCACAGCTGTCCCACATGCAATCAGCTAGTGGGGCACAGCAATTCATGCAGAGGCCATCAGCTGATCATAAGCATCCCATACAAAACACAAGCTGCTGCCTAAGCAAAGCAGGTGTACTTCTCCACATCTACCAGAGAGAGAGTGAGAGAGACAGACAGAGACAAAGTAAGACAGGGAATGGGTGAGAGAGTAAAACTTAAGCATGTTTGTGTCACACACTTACCAGTACAGTGTTTCAAATTCCTGCCTGACTATGTATTGCTATCACATGTCTATGCAGTTATTGCTTGTTCCACAGAGCTTATATGTTAGGGAGCTGTCCAAAGGTATATTTTATGGTGCGTGACATCTGCAATAGTGATAAAGGAGGGATAAGGTAGGTGTAGTACACATGCCTGTCCACATGAACAGGTGTCAAGGTCGATAAAACCACACTCTCTCAGGGATTCACACACATTATCACAGTTGGCAGGGTCAGGAATAAACTTCCTTACTAGCTAGTTTGCCACAATACAGTAAAACACAGGTATCACATGCACCACAGGGGTTATCAGGATGATATATGGGCAAAGGGTATGCCAGGGTGTGTGACATCAGACGGCATGCTTCAGTAGGCCAATGGGAGGTGTAGTGAGTGTGAATGGCATCCAAATCATTATAGTCCACAAACACACACACACACACACACACACACACACACACACACACACACACACACACACACACACACACACAGTTTGCCAGTACTGACATGCATGGGTGCATTGCTTCACAAGTGTGTAGTGGTTGACTGTGCAGAAGGCTGTACAAGGCTAGGTAAAGGGTATACCTTGGCATCAGGCCACATGACAATGGTCTTCTGTGTGGCTCTGGGGTGTAGTGTCTGTTGGCCCACACAGGTGGGTATTGTATTCACCATCCAGTCATCTGGGTTACTAGTGTGGGTGGCCAGTGCTGTGCAATGCTTGCCATGTATCTTTTCTATAGTCTATGACATGGATGGTGTCTGGGATGTGCACACATCCCACATGCATGTTCTGTGACATGAGGAAGTGTACCTGGCATGTCTGGGGCATGTTGTGTACACAGATTGTTATCATCAGATGTACCATTCCTGGCCTCATGTGGTGAGAACTGGCAATGGACACCAGGTTGATCCTGCACCTATTGACAGCATGATACAGGTATTCCCTGGTGTCAGTTGCATCTGTCCATACAGGGCATGTGTATAAGGCATGGTATGCCCTTTGTGGGTTACATTTGCTGGCTCTACAGTTGTTGCAGGCGTCCAGTGGGCAACATAGTGAAGGAGCACTGTATGCAATTATGTGTCTATTGTAGGGATGGGACAGGGTGCCCTGCCCTCTGTAGTCACCTGCAATCACACCATGGTTACTATCTGTGGGCAATATGCAGGGAACTACCAACATAGTGGTTGTTGCCTAGCCGACTGTGTTTGTGTATGAGACATGATTGAGAGTGTTCTCTGGGTAATACAAGGGTTGCCTATATTGTTTGCCAGGCCTTGATGTCACATGTAGGGGTATGGATTGTCTACCCCAGCCTCTCTGCTGTTTGACATCTGTTATCCTTGTAAGGTGGACATTGTGACATATAATAGGCCACCATATAAGAAATTTACAAAACTCCCTTCACAATGAGTCAATTTGTTATACACTCACAGCTACCTCCACACAGGATATGAATGACACACACACACACACCATACACACACACACACACACACACACACACACACACACACACACACACACACACACACACACACACACACACACACACACACCAAGTCTGGGATTAGAACTCCTACCTAACTAGTACATCACACTACAGCATTATGCAGTTATAGCACACGCCATGGAGATTACTGGACTACTTCTCCCCAAAGGTGTATTTCAAAATGAATGACATCAGCAGGCTTGCCAAAGTAGGGCAATGGAGGTTGTAGTGACTGTCAATGGCCCCAAAATCATTGCTCACTGCATAGACAAATGAACACACACACACACACACACACACACACACACACACACACACACACACACACACGCAAACTTCTACACTTGCCATGTCTGGGAATAGAACTCCTACCTAGCTAGCATATCACACTACCGCATTACTCAGTTACATGACATGCCAAGAAGATTACTGGGCTACTCTTTGCCCAAATGTGTATTTCAAAGTGAATGACATCAACAGGCTTGACAGAGTAGGACAATGGAGGTTATAGTGACTGTGAATGGCCTGAAAAGCATTGCTTACTATACAGACAAACACACACACAAACATTTACCGTTGCCATGTCTTGGAATAGAACTCCTACCTAGCTAGCATATCACACTACCGCATTACTCAGTTACAGGACATAGGTTCATAGGTTTATAGGTTCATACTAGGCTATCTGCCCTAGGGCATTTATAAGCCCAGCCAGAATGTGTTTGGCTTTCGCCACCCATTTTAAATTAATTTTGCTATGCCCTTTTTCGAGGTTAGTATACTGTGCCTCTGTCTAACAGTGACACAGAAGTGATACCCGGGTTAAACCTACGATCTCCCATCCACTCATTAAGATTCCTCTTGAAGAGAGTCAATGAGGGACTCTGTCTAACCTGGACTGGGATTTTATTCCAGAGTGAAGGGAGCCTCTGGGTTATGAATCTGTCCCTCCAGCATGTCCTATTTATTTCAGTGCTGAGGTTCAAGTCCCTCGAGTGTGTAGCTCGATGGGATTTGGATTTTCTGAGGTGCAGCATGTCCATTAATTCCGGGTTGGATATGGCTTTATACGTCAGGCACAGATCGCCCCTGAACAGGTGGTATGCCACTGAGTAGAGCTGGAGTTTCTTTAACTGGGCAGCATATGGCATCTGTTTGAGCCCTTTGATCCTCTTGGTTAGGTACTTTTGGGGTCTTTCCAGTTGCTACAGGTGTCTGGTAAGGTACATCCCAAAACGGGCATTGTACTCAATTATGGGCCTGATGAGGGATGAGTAAAGAGGCACGATGACCTCCTCTGATCTAGATGTGAATCCCTTCATGATTAGGTGGGCTATATAAAATGTTTTTCTAACCACTTTGGCCACGTGGTTGTCAAATGAGAGACTGCTATCAACTTGGGTCCCCAGGTCCCTAATTGCTTCTTCTGTACTTAATGGATTACCACCTATGTGGTAATTTGTGGGCACTTTGTTTTTGCTAAAGGGGATGACTATACACTTTTTGGCGTTTAGCTTGAGGCCATGGCTCTGGCACCAGTTGTCTGTTTCTATGAGGCCCTTTTGGAGGATGCTTGTGTCAGCTGGAGATTCGATTATGGCACCCAGTTTGCAGTCATCTGCGAACTTGGTCAGCCACAGTCCTTCCGTGTTGGCCTGTACTCAGAGAAATATATACCGAACAAGAGAGGTCCCAGGACTGAGCCTTGTGGGACGCCACTAGTAACTGGTTTGGAGTCTGACATGGCTCCAGCAATTCTAACCATGTGGGTTCTGTCCTTGAGCCAGTTTGCAACCCATCTAGTGACATAGGGGTTTATATTTAAGCTGGTGAGCTTATCTATAATGCCCAAGTGGGGTATTGTATCGAAGGCTTTTGTGAGTTCCAGGTAGGCTGTGTGGACCACCTTCCCCTCATCAATGGCCTTGGTGACTGTTTCAAAGAAATCAACCAGGGTTAAGAGGCAGGATCTGCCCTTAACAAAGCCGAACTGGGTAGGATCCAGTGTCTGTAGGTCCCCAATATCTTTATTTATGAGATCCATGACGATCCTTTCCATAGCTTTGCAGACCAAGCTAGTCAGGCTTATGGGGCGAAAGTTTCCAGTATCCATTGAGGCTCCACCTTTGTGGAGAGGGACCACTGTTGCTGTACACCACTCTTTGGGTACATATCCTGTAGTAAGGCTGAGATTGAACAGTAGTTTTATGTTTGGGTTTAGCTCTTCTTGAAGTTCACGTAGGACGCAGCCCGGGACACTGTCTGGTTCCACTGATGCTGTGTTTTTTGCTTTGGAGAGGGCGGCTCTTGCCTGAGCATCTGAGATGTCAGGGGGCAACACTCTGCTGGGATAGATATTTGCCCTTTTGTTGGGGAGGGGGGAGAAGTTTGCGCTGAACCTGTCAGCTAGGATGTTGGCAATGTCTGTGGGTAAACTGTATTTTTTGTCATTTTGGACTAATTCTGTGCATATCTGGGAATTCACGCCCAGGTTCCTAACATAACTAAAGAAAGCCTTGTGATTATCCTTAGTGTCCTGTGCAATTTTTCTCTAGAAGCTGGCCTTAGACAATTTTCTGAGTGCCCGTAGTTTTTTGCTAATACTGATCAGAGATGCCTTCCCTTTTTGGGATTTTGCTCTATCATTTAGTAGCTTCCTCCTTCTATTGTATAGTTTGTTTATGGCTGGGATCCACTAGACAGGACGTCTGCCTTTGGAGGATTGGGTCTTGGTTTTATTTGGGATTGCATGATCTATGCATTCCTGAAGGTGTTCATAGAATGCATTTATAAAGGATTCTGCGGTCTGGGCCATATTTTCCACAGGCCCGGGGGCTTTGAAGGATTCCACCTCGGTTTTGAGGAGTGTGAAATTTGCTTTAGAGAAGTTTTTCACTGTGGTTTTCTGGGCAGGAGCTGGGGTCGGGAGGTGAATATCCAGTGAGATTAGTTTATGGTCTGATCTTAGCAGTGAGGGATATACTTCTGGTCTGGAGCATAGAGTCCCCATGTTGGCGATGTTCAGGTCCAGTATGTTTTCCCCTCTTGTGGGAGTGATAACAAGTTGTTCCATAGAATTTGAGTTTATAAATTCTAGGAACCTTTGGGCTAGGCTGTTGGAGCTAGAGTAATGCTCCCAGTCTATGTTTGGGTAGTTGAAGTCGCCCAATATAATGGTGTTTGGAGAGACTTTCATATTTTCCAGTGTTCTCAGGAAGGCCGAGTGGGGATCCTGGGTTTGGGAGGGTGGTCTGTAGCAGGCTATAAACTGGAAGGCAGTTTTACCCACTGTTAGTTGCACATGGATAGTCTCTGATGCTTCATGCTGTATCACCAACCTGGAGGTGTGGGTATCTTTGACGAATATTGATACTCCCCCTCCTTTTGTGGTTCGGTCCAAGTTTTGGGGCCAAAAAGCATGGTATAAGGTATAACCTGGTAGTGCTGGGGTGTTCTCGGGAGCCTTGAGCCAGGTTTCTGTTACTGCACAGATATCGATGTTCTCCATGCTAAGGAGAGTTTCGAGTGCGTGCATCTTGAGGTTTAGACTTCTGGCGTTGAGTAGCATTTCTCTTAGTGTCTTATCCCTTGTGATACCTATGGAGGTGGGTTTGTCTTTTGAGCCTTGCCTAAAAAAGGCACTATGGGGGTAGCAAGAGCCTTTGCCAATATCCAAAGCCCAGGGTGACAGGTGCAAGCCGTCCCTAGCGAAGCATCGTGGCTTGTCGAGCATGTCATCCCAGGCTGACAGGCATTGGATCCCCTTTGAATGACACCAATACTTAAGCCAGTTGTTGAAATTGATCATCTTGTCTTCATATTGTGGCATCATTCTTGGTGAGGGTAAAATGCTACTCAAGGTCAGGGTCATACTGGCCTGAGCCACATGCTCAGAGAGCTCCTCTATGTCTCTTTTCATGTAGTCCAGGGAGTTACGTCTCAGGTCATTCACACCAGCATGGACAATGACTGAGTCATATTTGTACATGCCTTGGAGTGACCTGAGTGCTTGTGTTATGTGGCAGATCCTAGCGCCCAACAGGCAGCTCACCGTGACCTTCTCCTTGTTCAGCCCGGTGAGCGGGATGTCAGTGTGCCTGACGATAGAGTCACCTATTACAAGTGTATCAGGTGTGTTGTTTAGCCTTAAGGGCTGTGACTGTTCGGCACACTGGCTTTGTGAGCTATGTGTTGCACGTGTTTTGTTTTGGGGTAGCGGTTGCTTGGGTGTTTGCTTTGGCAGTCTCTGCTGCTTAGGCAGATTTTTATTTAGAGCCTCCGAATATGTTTTTGTGTGTTTATGTGTTTGGTTTGCTGTCGTGGTAGGTCTATGTGAGACTGGAAGTGTAGTGAGTGTGGTTTCCTTCTCCTCCTGACTGGTTACGCCAGTACTGAGTTGAGAGAGCTTAGCCTCCAGTTTGGCTATATGGATGCATCTCTCACATGTATTGGAATTTGTTGGGAGGAGGAGAGGGTTGTCTGTGTACATGAGGCAGTTGTAACATTGCCTCAAGATTCCCAGATTCACCAGCTGGACCAGAGAGGAGATTGACAACTGACCTTTGGACATGCTAGAATAGTATTGGGAATTCCTTTATAATTGAAAAAAAGGGCCAATGTGGAACAAGGTACTCAAGGGGAGTTTGTGAGGGTGTAGTGCTTTTAATTTTTTAGTGCTGACTTATATAATTGCTTTAGTGAGCAAGTGCTAGGTAACTTAAATGCAATGTGTTACAGGTAACTTAAATGCAAAAATGACAAACACTAACTTTCTTTTAAGTGAAACAAGGAAATAAGTACAGTAAGCAATGCAGGTATCACCAGGGATCCACAGAAGAGCTGAAAAGGCACGTTTTAGGTGGTATTAGCATTTCAGGGAAATAACAAGCAAACAAACAACAAGCATACAAACAAAGCAAGATTCAGCAGGCCTGGATCTCGTCTATGCTACAGCAAACGAGGTGTATCAATTTCAGTAAGAAACAGTTGAAATATGCAGGCACTATAAGCCTTAAACCAGAAATTCCCAGCTCAGAAGGGCAGAGTCCAGCCTCTCCTCCCACAAGAGTGCAGACCACGAACCCTTTTAATGTAAAATAACTGGCCTGAAGCCCAAGTGCTTAAACCAGAATAAATACACTTTTAGAATAAAAGACACTGAGCCCTCAATCAGCAGTTCCCAACTTAGAAGGATGTAAGCTACCTGTTCTGCCACTACAGTGCAGACCACAAACCTTCTTAATGTAAAACAACTGGTCTGAAGTCCAAGTGCTTAAACTAAAAGGCATAGAATGAGTTACACCAAGCAGTAATAAATACAACTGAGTACTTTTAAGATGACACAAAAACAAAATAAAGTAGGAAGAAACACAAATACAGTAAAAGCAGAAAATTATTTATTTATTTTTTTCAGAAAAGTAGTAAAAACAGTAGTAAAAACAATTCACATGCAGTGCAAGCTGGCACACTTGAGTATGTAGCAATATTAGTCCACACACAGTTTGAAAAAATGTAATTAAATTAAAAAGGACTAAAAGCAAGTGCAGAAAGGGTTTATTAGGTAGAATGCGGTCAAGAGATTGGACTGGGGGAGTGTCCTAGATCAAATCTACAGTGGGGCGGGCACTGCAAAAGCCACAGTTTCAACAGAGATAGATATGAGGAATCACAGTGCAAATTATAACCAAAAAATATATACTGATATCTGTATATTTGCAGAACAGTAAGACAACATGCCACGGAGATTACTGGTTTACTCCTTCCTCAAAGGTATATTTCAAAGTGAATGATATCAGCAACCTTGCCAAGGTTGGGCAATGGAAAGTGCAGTTCATAGGCTCATAGGTTCATAGAGTGATACTATGCTATTGGCCCTAGGGCCTATACATGCTTTAACATGACAATTCCCTGGCTATGTCTTCCCACAATATTTATTTCTCTGGACCTCTGTCTAGCAGGGCAGCTGACATGATCCCTGGGGTTAATTTCCTATCTCCCATTTAATCATCCAGGTCCCTTTTGAAGAGGGCCAAAGAGGCACTCTGCTTGACATGTATGGGCAGTCTATTCCCGAGTCTGGGGAGTCTCTGGGTCAGGAACACATCCCTACAGTATATATTGTTCATTGTGGTGACAAGATTTGGATTTTTGGAGCATATATATGTAAGGGTTTGGAATTCTTTAAGTGTAGCATGTCCAACAGCTGTGGGTTTGACATGGCATGGTATGTTAAGCAGAGATCATCTCTGAGAACACAATATGTGACAGAGTATAGCTGGATGATTTTCAGATGATCAGCACAGGTTTAGGCCTGTGATTCATTTCATGAGGTATGTCTGCAGCCCCTCTTGTTGTTGCAGATGTCTTATGAGGTACATACGCAACTGGTCTTTGTAATATGTACTTGGTCTACTGTGAGATGACTACAGTGGGACAATGGCATTCTTTTCCTGGATGTAAAGCCCTTAGTGGGAGGTGTGCCACATAGTTGGGTTTCCTGACTGTTGTGGTGATGTAGTTATCAAAGGTGAGACCACTGTCCACCTGTGTCCCTAAGTCTGTTATCAAACTTTAGGTGTTTAGTGTATTGCCACCTATGTGATAATTCACAGGTACATGTCCCTTCCCAAAGGGGATAAGTATATATATTTCTTGGCATTGAACTTGAGGCCATGGCTCAGGCACCAAGGATGTCTTTATGTAAGGCCCATCTGTAGAATATCCACATCATGTGGGGATTCAATATTGGCTCCCAGTGTGCAGTGATCTGTGACCTTTGTTTGCCAGAGTCCCTTACTGTTGGACTGTACTTCAGAGCAGTAGATGACAAACAAGGGCAGTGCCAGGACTGAACCCTAAAGTACTCCAACTATCACTTGTCTGGGGCTGGGGTTGGTGTCACCTACATTTACAGTGTGGGTTCTGTCAGTACAGCAGTTGGCAGCCCTTCGGGTGACATAGGGATTAATGGCCAGCTTGATACATTTATCTATGATTCCAGACTGGGGGATGGTGTTGAAGGCCTTGGCGAGGTTCAGATAGGCTGTGTGAACTACCTTACCCTCAACCGCAACTCTGGAGATGGATTCACAGTTGTCATTCAGGTTGAGGTGACATGATCAGCCCTTCACAAACCCAACCTGGTTAGGATCCAGTGTTTGCAGGTTGCCAATGTTTTTGTTTTAATTTCCATAATAATACTTTTCATGGCCTTGCAGATCAGGCATGTCATACTGCTGGGGCTGTAGTTTCCAGGATCCAAGGTGGATCCCCCCTTGTGGACTGGGATAACTGTAGCTGTACGCCACACAGTGGGCACAAAGCCTGAGGTGTGGCTATGATTAGACATGACACGTAGGTGAAGTGCCAGTTCAGTTTGTAGCTCATGTAGTACACAGCCCGGGATGTTGACTGGTCCCATGGCTGCTGTTGTCATAGCTCTGGAGTGTGTGTTTTTTACCTATATGGCCATTATTACCTGAATCTGGCAATCTTTCCATGTTGAGATGAGCCCTTTGGGGTTGGGAGGGGAGTGCAGTTGGCACTGAATCGATCTGCCAGCATATTGGCACTATCCCTGTGAGCAGTCTATTTAATACCATTCTGTTGTAGCTCAGATAAGTTCTGAGCATTGCCATTTAGATTCCTCACATAGCTATGAAACAGCTTGCAGTTGTCTTTGACATCTTTGGCTATATTATGTTCGTAACTAGCTTTTGTGAATGTTATGAGGGATCTCTGCTTCTTACTGTAGCTGGTAAGGGAGCATTTTGCATTCTGGAAATTGCCCTGTTTCTGCAACAGTTTCCTCCTTTTGTTGTACAGTATGTTTATGGCAGGGGGCTATCACATTGGCTTCCTTTTCTTGGTGGGGACCGTCTTGGTTCTATATTGGATGGCACAATTCATGCATGAGTGGATGTGCTCGTACAGTGCCTTCATGTATGTTTCAGCAGTCAGCCTTTCAGTTCCCATCTGCATGGGTGTCATGACGTTAGTCACGTCTGACATGTGTGGCATGACATTGGCTTTGGAGAAGTGTGTTACGGAGATTTCCTTACTGGGCTGTGGGGAAGGGATGCTGATGTTAAGGGTGATTAGCTCATGGGCAGACCTGACCACTGATGGGATGACCATAGGTGTGGAGCATTGATTTCCCATGTTGGTAATGACCAGGTCTAGGATATTTGAGCCCCTAGTGGGACTATGGGTTACTTGATCCAGGGCATTGGGAATTATGACTTCCAAGAACCGCTGGGCACACTTGTTGGTACACAAGTAGTTTTCCCAGTTAATGGCAGGGTAGTGCAAGTCACCCAGTATTAGGGTGTTTGCTTGTATCATAATATTTCACAGTACGTGTCAAAGCTGTAGTGGGTATCATGGGGCATGGTGGATGATCTGTAGCAAGCTATACAATTTGGAATGCAGTCTAACCTACTGTTAGTTGCACAGGGGTATTTCAGACAAATCCTGTTGGGAAAGTAGCCTGGTGGTGTTAATATCCTTGGTGAATATGGACACTCCTCCACCTTTATTGTTTTAGTCCTGGTTTACTGGTCAACAGTTGTGGTGAGAGCTGTACCTGGTTTTGCAGGTGTGCTCTCTGGAGCCTTGGATAAGGTCTCTGTTACTGCACAGTTATCAATGTACTCCATTTTTAGGTGTGCATAGTGACCGTAAATGGCCAAAAAAAACTGATCCGTACACACACACACAGAATTTTACAGTTGCCATGTCTGAGAATAGAAATCCTACCCAACTAGTATATCACACTACAGCATTACGCAGTTATAGCATGCGCCACAGAGCTTGTTGGGTTACTTCTTCCCCAAAGGTATATTTCAAAGTGAATGACATCAACAGCCCTGCCAAATTAGGGCAATGGATGTTGTAGTGACTGTGAATGGCCTCAAAAGCATTGATCCCTACACAGACAAACTTTTACACTTGCCATGGCAGGGAATAGAACTCCTACCTAACTAGTATATCACACTACACCATTATGCAGTTGTAGGATGCGCCACAGAGATTAGTGGGCTATGCCTTCCCCAAAGGTATATTTCAAAGTGAATGACATCAGCAGGCTTGCCAAAGTAGGGCAATGGAAGTTGTAGTGACAGTAAATGGCCTCAAAACCATTGATCCTTACACAGACAAATGCACACAAGTACACTTGCCATGTCTGGGATTAGAACTCCTACCTAAATAGTACATTACATTACATCATTATGCAGTTATAGGACATGCCACAGAGATTACCAAAACATTACTTCCCCAAAGGTGTATTTCAAGGTGAAGACACCAGCAGGCTTGCCATAGTAGGGCAATAGGGAGTGCAGTTTTTGTGCATGGACCATAACCCATTCATCTAGAAGCAGACGCACAACACTCAGGCACACACAGGTTTATATTCTACAGGTATGTGCATACAACTGCCAGATGACTACTGACTTGTACAGTCATGTTACACAGTTAGCACAAGCACCACAGACACTATAGTGCTGAGGGATACCAGAGTCAAATGTCTATGGTGATTGATATTTGCACATCATGTGGTTTTAGCCAATTGGATGTGTGTTGGGTGGGATGGGCCTCACGATGGGAGGCTCTTTGTCACTGTCACTCTCTTCCACACATCTATGTATGTGTATTTTTGGCCTATTATAGTGTGTTGTCCTTGGATGTATGTGTGTATTTATATCCAATGTGTGTGCAAAGCATGACTGGTGTGTACTGAGGTGTGTATGCACTAACATCTGCAACTGTCAGATATGTATGGTCCACTGTTACTGCCAGAAAATGGCTTCATTTCTGTAAGTGTGGGAGCATGCCCAGTATGACCTTCTGTATTGAATGTGTGAATCCATTCCAGGTAATCATTTCTCTAAGTGTGGGAGCATGCCCACTGTGACCTTCTGTATTGAATGTGTGAATCCATTCCAGGTAGATTGTACTCCAGTGCACACTTTTGCGTTCTACACCTAGAGCTAGCAACCTGTTTCTGTGAGGTATCTGTAGATCGGTTGACAATATGGGGTCAAAATGGGGAAAGGATAGTTGGTTACTGTAGGTAATTGTGTCTATGCTGCTTCTGCTACATGGTCTTGGTGTCAGCAGAGATATTCACACATATATACTGTTTTACACTGTGATGTTTTATGTCATCAAGTACTGTCAGGTATACATATTTGCTTGCAGTGATGTCCTGGGGAACACAGGGTGAATGCAGCTGTGTCCAGTATTGTGGTCAGCAGTCTACATATTCTTGCACAATCATGCCAATCTGGAGGGGAAGCTGCAGACACTTGCTGCTGGGTCTGTGTAAATGGTTCAGCACCTTGGTACAGTGGTGGCTGAGAATCCCATGCTTGAACATCCATCAACATGACAGTATGGCCATATCCTGCTGTGGCCATACCTCACAGCTGTACAGATTCACACAGGTTACCTAGATGCAGGGGTCATAATTCTGGACATTACCCCTTCACATTGTGGTTTACGAGCAGGCTTGTAGCCACCCATTTTTGTGTTTGCAGCCAGGGATAGTATTTGCACACTGTGCATAGTTTCGGACTTCACACACTCCATGCCACCCCTGCTCCTACACCCTGTCTATTATTCTATCCTCTTACAAACATTATGCACGCATTATCTGATATGTTACTTATAGTTATCACCTCATCCCAGCAGTAATTTAGTGTTGGTCAACTGTTCATGCAGTAGAACATGGTGGACGTGTTACTGAGATTTGTCCACATGGCCTTGCATTTGGGTTCTGTGAACTGTGTTATGTTGTTATTTGGGAGTCCATGATGTAACATACATTGGCAGTACAGGTGAGACACATGCCTTTGGCAGAGAACTGTAGGCCATTTGGTAGTGATTGATACAGGTCAGCTGTAGCAGGCCATTGCATTCTGTCACTCCTATAGTCTAAGACTGCAATACACTATATTCTCCTGGGGTGACAGGGTAGGTGTGCAAGGTGTTAATGCCAATGCTTTCTGTCATTATTGATCCAGTGGTATGGATACTGGTAGGGTACTGCTTACAGCTAGGGACACACCTGCATGGGACACCTGTTCTGCATGCTGCATTCTTTATCTATCGCCATACAGAAGTGGGAGTCATATTCCCAACAACAGGGATAAGACTGGAGATGTACCTGTGAGTGGTGGTGGGGTGAGCTGGGTGCATGTGTGCTATGGACACTACTTGCATCTGACTCACAGATATGCATGGGGCATTCCACTTATGCTGGCTTGTGCAGGGACATCAGCTGTTTCTCAATACTTCATACCTATGACCTTTGTGGTCTGCCAATGTTTGGCCAGACAACATCAGTATTCCCTACTACAAGCCCAAATAATGTGCTGCTAACCTGTATGTACAATTCCAAGGGTGTATCCATTTGACAGTTACATATCTGTACACTGTCTGTCTCGGGTACTTCCCCCTGTGTACTGCTTGTATGTCTGGGCCCACATGCATGTAATGTCCATCTTTGAGATGGTGACACATATTACTTACAAACATTTACTACGACTTACTTTTGAAATGTGTTTTGCTTGAAAGCATTGTTTTTGGCACTGCAGTTGTGAGAACTTGGCCCTGTCTTCGGCAGTACTGGCCAATAGCCATGAGGACAAACCTCACCATGCATATATACTGACCACTCTCTCACAATATACAACACACACCAACCTAACAGACACAGCCCTGCATATTGTACACATGCTACAATCTCTCCTGCTACCTTGGCCAGCTCAGGTAATCTGTGCTCCACTGTTATTATACCTACACATACATGTTACTACATTTCTGCATAGGATTGTGGGGCACACCTGACCATTACTACATTTCTACATAGGAATTGGGGGCACTACTGACACTTGTACACATTTGCTATGACTGTACTGGTATTTCAGGTACTCCATTTCATTCTGTATTCTGACCTATCATGCTGACTAGAGGCATATCAGTGTACTACAGGTCTTAGGTTTGATTGACCTACATTTCAGTTTCTGACTTCTTACCCTTCAGAACTAACTTCCCACTGCTTGACCTGGTTTAGCCTGTCTGTGTAGGTCTGGGGGGATGTTCTCCATAGCCATCAATCAGAGGCCTTAGCACAGCCTTTGTTTGTGTTTGTCTACACCTGTCCTGCTCGCTGAGACTATTGTTGGGTATGTGATCCTACCTGACTAGCATGTGTGTGTCCTATAGACACACATGTGGCCCAGCACATTTCCTGCAGTGAGTTTTGTCACCTTGACTAGTACTGGCTACTGTGGTGACACCAGTATTTGATACAGATCTCATGCTGCCACTATAGGTATCTACTATCTTCTGGCATCCCATTCAGCCACCCGATTCACTTGCATGCTCACATCCATACCATAGATACAAGTAACAACACAAACTACTCCATTCAGCAATTGATAGGGAGAGTGACTTACCTTGTGGCTGTGCCAGTATGTATTGAGGATGGTGCTGGAGGACTGACTATGTCAGATTCACATAGTACACTCCCTATACATGGTTAAGCACAGGTAGTGTCATGTTTGGCATCCCTTTTACTGTATGTGCAAGTCAGAGATAGGTGTCATTCCCTGGGTTCCTACCATGTCAGTGTATGTGCTATGCGTTGCCTCTTTGCCTTGGCCTTGGCATACTGGGCACACCTCCTTCTGCCTATTGGGGCAGGCACAGGTTGTTCCTCCTCCAAGTCACTCTGTGCAGGCCTTGGCAATGGTGGGGGGGGCTGTGTGGCCCTGCCCTATGCTGTTCCTGCTGCAGCTGTTTCCCCAGGATCATATTGTGTAGCATGGCACATCCAATGACAATTTGGGTACATGTACCTGGTGAGTACTGCAAGGCTCCACCAGATGTGTCCAGGCACGGGAACCAGGATTTGAGCATCCCAAACACATGCTCTATTATGATTCTGGTCTGTGCATGTGCCTCATTATGGAGTTATTGTTCGGGTGTGTGTGCATTCCTGATGGGTGTCATCAGCCATGGCTCTAGTGCGTAACCAGCATCCCCCACAAGGTGGCCATAAGGGATGTCCCCAGTGGCAAATCTCTGGTACAGCTGCATCAGATGCCAGATGTGGGAGTCATGATAGCTTCCAGGGCAGCCAGCACACACATTAATTATAATGCCCTGGGCATCGCACATGACCTTGTAGTTGATGGAGGTGAAGCCCTTGCTGTTGATGTAGACCCTACCCCTGTCACTGGGTGGTGCTTTGATGCTTATGTGCATGCAGTCTATAGCACCCACTACCTCAGGCTATTCTGCTATTTGGTGGAAGAGACGTATATTGCTGGCCAACACCTCACGGCAGTTGTGGAAATATACGTGCTCACCGGCATGTGCTGACATGGCATCCAGGAAATGGTAGAGTACCCTGGATGCTGATGCCTGTGAGATCCCCATGACATGCCTAGTTGGCCTTTGGAAGGTACCTGTGGCTAGTATTCTTAGACCTGCACATACCTTGGTATCCACTGGGATGGGTTCCCCTCTGATTTTTCTGTGTGTGAGGTGTGGCCGGCACAGCTCAACAATTTTCTGTAGGAGGTCACTGTCCACCCTATAGTGCTCCACTATCTCCAGCTCATATAGCCCCTGGTAGGTTACCATGGGTCTGTACACTCTTCTTCTTCTCCTCACTGTGCATTGGTCATCAGCATTCTCATCCTCACCACCCTCAGCCTCTTCCACATGTTGATTTATAATAGCTGCTGCAGCCCCTATCATTTTGTTGCTTTTGTTTGGTAAAATTTCCCTGATTGTGTACACCGGTGGCATAGAGTTTGTGGGAAAAAACAGAGTGAAAAGTTTTTGCATAATTTGTAGTGGTGTGCTGGGCTGTGCTGGGCTGCTGCCTGTGTAATTAGCTGATTCTGATACATTTCACCTGCCAGCTATGCTAGTTCTCCTTGATTGCCTTCCTACTGCTGTTTTCCCTTCCCATTGCCTTTCTGTTTAAGCCCAGGGGCATGCCACGCAAACACAGTGCTCAGATGTGCACGGAGCTGCTATTTCTTGGTTCACTTTTTTTTTCCTTTAAAACACGGTGTGCAGCACGCACACCCATTTAGGCAATGTAAAGAGTGCTAGGCAGCCTCAGACACACCCCCTTGCTTAGCTCTGCTAAGCTCAGGGCAAACCCAAGCCACAGGGCTCCAGTAAGCTTACAGTATGCCTGGCACACCCCTCTATAACATCAGCTAGCTCTTAGGCTTGCACCATGTTCTTCCTGCACTGACATGGTTGGGTGCAGGCTAGCCATGAGGGGGGATCTAGGATTCAGTATCATTCCCTCATTTGCATAGGATTGCCTGCTAATGCCTAGTTACAAGTCCCACACTGAGCCTTCCCCCTTAGCAATCACTATTCACTGGCCATGTTGTCTTCTGCCTGCCATTGAGTATAATGGCAAAATCATGATTTTGGATAGAATGCTTATTTCAAGTTTTTTTTTTTTTGGCCCGATCCCATTTGCGCACCACTGCCCTATGCTTAAACAGCTGAAATCGGCTAAAAAAAATTAAAGTTATTTTTTTTCAACTGTTTTCCATGCCAGTGGGCATATACTTGGCCAGTGGCATGGTTTCCACATTATATACACCCTTTATTTGGAGCTGTCATGGTTCTGTTTTGTAGTTTGCAGAAATGTACTCGGTTACTAACCAGGTACATTTCTGCAGACTACACTAGTCCTGCATGGCCGGCTGCCAGCTTCCTGGATCATAAATTCACCTCATTTGCATGGTTTTCACCTGCAAATGGGTAATTTGCATACAGGAGCTGTGTCCATGTAGGAATAGTGCAGGAGCGCTCGTGCATGTCCCAGGAGCTTATTCCTGGATTGCATGGCGGCCATATTGCCTCCAGCAGCTCCTGCACTATTCCTGCACACCATGCAGAGCTTGCTGAATCCTGGGGAAGGTCTTTTAATGTTGGCTCCAGAACCGCAAGATACACAATATTATTTTTTCCTTTGTGCTTTTGCTTCTGTATCTGATGACCTTCAAGCCTCCTCCAATCAGACATATTTACTTTTATACATACATACAAAACTTCAAAAATAATAATCACAAACATCACATTGCCTTGATACATTTCTAACCTCAATGTCATAAGTATTTAACTATAACAATTTTGATCAATGTTGCCTTACCAAATAAACGTAACATAGCCAACTTTGCTTTTTCTTTCCAATGTTATTTTTAAACTAATCTGCATACAGACATCTTCCATACTCCTAATATTTCAATTGCATCCCAAATCCTTTCTGCTCTGACTTTATATTTCAGACTTTAGCCCTCCTGCATTGTCACCATGCCCCTATATGTCCTCAAAGTATTTAATCTCACCATATTTTCATTCCAAGTTATCACCCTCTTTAAACTTAGACAATCAAATGTCTCGCTCATCCAATGAAAAATAAAATCTCTGACTCTCTACCTCCTTCTATCCTAATTCCTTAACCCCTAGCCAAGCAACATAAATTTCAGCTTTCTCAAGAGCTGTTTAGAAAAAAATAGTCTCCCACTTCTTCTACCTTTAAACCAAACATTGTTTTATTGACAAACAATCTCAGAACAAGAATATATTCATTATCATCCTCTGTATGACTTCACCAACTTGATATGACAATCTGATGTAACAGACTTATCATATTCAGCTGGCCTATAAATGTAACTTGTCACTTTAGTGTTAGTTAATTTATAAGCTCATAGATTCACAGGTATATACTAGATTAACAACCACCAGGGCCTTTATACACCTAGCCATGCAACCTAATCTAATTATGCCCTATATTCCCAATCCCTGGTTTACTCATCTGTTTCAATTATACACCATATATCTACTCACAACATGCATTTATCCTAGATAACAGACACCCCTCTCAGTGTTGCGTTTCAATTAAACATCTCCTTCCATTCCTTCTTTAGAGAATAGACCTCTTCCATCAAATTCAATGCCTCCAGATTATGATAATATTATTGAAAATTCAATTTTCTCTACAGGAGACCACAGTTAATGTTACCCCATGTATATGTCCACTGTCATAGATTCCAAACAGGTGCCCTATCAACATCCTTTCCACCTGCAGTACTAAATAGTTAACCTTCTCTTAACAGCCACCTTTTAATTGTGATTACAACATACTCAGATAATGCAGCTCTTAGTGCTGTTACCTTACAGCAAGAGGTTCTCCAGTTTGATTCTGGGTTGGGGTGCCCTCTGTGTGGAGCCTGCATGTCCTCCCTGGGTTCGCATGGGTTTCATCTGGGGTGGTCCGGTTTCCTCGGCATTTCAAAGGCATGCAGCAGGTGGATTGGACACTCTAAATTGGCCCCAGGTGTGCAAATGTGTGGTAAGGGTGAACTACTGTGATAGGACTAGCCAACCAGCAGTGTAATCCTTGGCTCTAGATGATTGTCACTGTTGAAGTGGCACCCCGACCTCATGTGCAAAAATGGGAAAGCATTTGAGGATGGATGGATAGATGGATGAAAATTCATTAACTGGTCTTACAGGACTGCAACAGCTTTTTTTACTGTCCTGGCCAACTGTGTTCATCTTGGAGCACTATGTACTTTAGTCCTATGAGCCAGTTCATATGACTTTATGCTAGTCAATGTGTCTTTAGACCTCATACCAACCTTTGTCTCAAAATTGTGGAGTTACCTGTGGACATGCTGAAGACCTTCGGGCTTCCATAAGAATGTTTAATGTCATTATGTATCTAACTGTCTCTGCTGAGACTGCTCAGTAACTCTGTCCTTTCTTATTACATCACTCAGAACCAGAGTATAAGGCAAGTGTGCACACTTTCTCCTTCCTTCTTTTTTGATGGCTACTGAGCCTTTGTCAAGGGCCATTACCAATGACATGAATCTTGCACATGGTGAAATGTTGGTTGCAAACTACCTTCTTTATGTTTACAGATGACAATTGTTATCAGAAAGCCTACTGATATAGCTTCTTTCCATGGTCTATACATTACAGCATTGTTCAGAATTAGCTGGCTTGTGTATGTATCTTGCAGAAATTATTATTCACCCAGTTAATGAGGTGGTTAGACTGCTTAGAGGGTTTCAATAAAATTGTCATTCACTTGGTGCAACTTTCTAAAACGTTTAGACATTTACTTACATTCCTCAGTCAGAGACTTCACTGCAGCAAGCTTAATTCACCTGATGGAGAGCTAGTTAATTTGGCTGCACTGCTAATGCAGACATTACCTCTCCCTCTCTGGGAGGATAAATGTCTTATGCATGATTTTACAATGATATGATATAATATATAATACACTGCAACACATACAATTCCTTTTATTCATTCTCACCTGCACTGCTCTTCTAGGTCTACTATTCCATACCACCTCTAGATACAATACCTTAAGCCCCCCTCCACAGTCATCTAGCACTCACACCCTACCAGTAACAGATAACAATATTAGTTACTCTGACATCTCTCCTTCTTTAATCTCAACTCATGCCACTATTTTCACCCAAACAAAACTTCTCTATATCAAATCCAAACTTAATCTCTGCCTCTCACAATACCCCATACCCTCTCTAAGAACAATCATGCCCATACTGTAATTCACCTTCTCTTCTCCACTTATTAAATGTGGGGACATCCACCCCAACCCCAGCCCAAACCACCCCCAAAAATCTAAAGCAAACCCAAAACAACACCAATTACACTTTATAATAATAAACATTCGTAGCATCTGTAATACAGTTTCTGAATGTCATGCCTGGCTAACTACCCACACCCCAATTATTGTTGCAGTAATGGAAACATGGCTAAAGCCACATATTTCAGATACTGAAATTCTCCCCCCAGACTATAACATAATTCATTCTGATTGGCTCAACAGAAAGGGCGGTGGTTTTGCGTTAATATATCAAAACTCCCTAAATCTCACTTCTTACCCCAAACCAGTCCCTACCTTGTTTCTCCTAGCAACTCTTCAAAGAAACAACAATAAAAACCTAACTATCAAAGTAGTCTATATCCCCCAAGGCCAGAACATTAATATTTTAAAGGAATTTCTATAATGGATAAATCTAAACTTATCAAAGGAAACTATAATCCTAGGAGATACAAATATTAATTAGCAAAATCGTACCTCCAACTCCACAGCTATCAGCATAAATTTACACAGCTATACTTAGTTTATCAAAACTCCCACCCATAGCCTATCTACAGGATCAGAATCTATCTTAGATTGGATATTAGTTACCCACCCCCACAATTACTCAAACTCTGGCACCCTACCCAACATAGAAAGTGACCACCTCCCAGCATACACCCACAAGGCTCACCCTCATATAGTCAATACACACTTCTATAAAATATCCAGAAATCTCATTCACTTTGACCAAAATAAATTCTCAAGCATTCTAAAAACCCATAACTGGCTCCCACTAAAAACTCTCCCCCTAGACGAGGCAGTTAATTACTTTAATAAGCTCTTCTTGGACAGTCTTAATAGCTTAACCGCCATATGTATCAAGTGAATAAAAGTGAATCACGCCACATGGCTAACAAAACTGACCAAACAATGCATCCTTCATAGAGACAAGGCATGGAAAACTTGGCAAAAAGATAGAACACAACAAAATGAAATTAATTTTAAACAACTAAGAAATAGATCCAAGAAGCTAGTAATACAAGATAAAAAAAAACAATTTCTCCGCTAACTACCTTACAAAATAATCCATATAAATTCTGGAAGTCAGTCTCCATCCTTCTCAACCCTGGAACTCTACAAAATCCCTCTCCTGCACCTGATAAGGCCTCTAATCAAATTCCCATGCTTTAATACCCACTTTACTACCACCATCCAAAAATTAATCCAAGGCTCCTCAGCAAGCCCAAACCAATACTCCCAGAATACTAATAATCTCATACAAAATGACAATGTACCACTCATTCCTGACAAAAATTCCAATCCTTCCACAACTCACATATTTTCTATTCAACCAGTATCCACATCTCTCATATGTAAACTATTAAAAAAATCAAACCATGTTCTCCTTCTGCAGACAACCTTCCCCTAGAATATTTACAACTAGCAGCAATTGCATATCCAGTTTGTTAATATACAGTATTTAGAGTCTAGTGTAGAATTATCATTTTAAGTTTTTTAAACTTGTTTGTGTAACTAAGCTTATTTTTATTGTATTATGGAGTTTTTCTCCCCTGGACTCTGCTGGAAAAGGGCTCTGGCTCAGTCAGACATTCCCGGTCAACAAATGTAAAATAAATAAATAAATAATTATAAATACCTGAAGTATTTAAGACCTCTGCAGCTGTATCCCCCACACACATTTTGAAATCAACTCAGCAAGGGGAAATCTAACATCCATAAATGCATTTGTCAGTTTTAAGGAGTGAACAACCTGCCAATTCTTAAGGGATTGTTAAAACTGGACTTTGTGCAAATCAAAAAATAGGTTCACTCACTAAAAGTGAGAGGCGATGGTTACTGAAAGTAGCTGCTTGCATTATGTTGACTGCTGTCAGGTTTTTGAGAGCTTCTTAATACTCTAACAGGAACAGCCTTTCAGATTTTTCTGTGGAAATACAACCGATGCAGATTTCAGTGCCTCAGATGCTATGAGAGAACTTCTGTTATAGCACTGGCTCACTAAAAGAGTCATTAAGGATTGCAGCATCTGCGTAAAATAATGTTTGTGGGAACTAGGCAAATGGCATGTTGAGACATTTGGTTAATGACACAGATTGAGACATATTTACATGAATAGCCATACCTTCCCTCCCTTAACATTGTTCATTTCATCCTCATCCAATTAACTCTCTATTCCTTATATATGGAAGTCTTATACAGCTCTTTCTTCAAGACATTAGCCAGTTTCAATTTTTAAATGGACAGGTTTTAAGTTAACGTCTGTTGTATGTAGCGTACAGGCATTATTAGCCACGTTTCATTTCCTGATGCGTAGTGCTTCTTGGATCAGTTTAAGATTTCTGCATTAAGTTGCTGTCACTGTTCGATTGTATGAGTTAGTTCATTGCATTGCTGGGTGCATCTGTTATCAGATTTCCTTTCTGTTCTGTATTATGATTATGGATAAATTGAAACAGAGAGACAGTATGTAAAGGTGAGCTTACAATTAAAAAATCTTCATGATAATAATGACATAATGATCGCAAATCATGATCCATTCCACAAAGAAACTGTAACTACACAGGAGATGACTTGCTTTTACAGGACTATAAAAGTCAGAAATAAAAGTTGCTATAGTGTGTAGTACTTTTTGATAAATACTAAATGTGTATTTTTATTATAATGCAGCAAATTCCCATTTTTTTTCTGGTATTAATTATGATAGAAATAATAATGTTCTACAAAATTACAATTCTTGAATATATTGTCAAGACTGTTCACAGAGAAAAAAATGAAAATCATATTTAGGATTATGATGTTTCTATTTATACATCTTATTCAGGCAACGTTTATTTTCAGCTAGTTTACAATAAGCTGTTTGAGATTTCTTTATATAGTCATAGTCCAGATAATGAAGAATGTTATAATCAGTCTAAAATATGAAAATAGTTCCAGATAAGTTGCATCTTCAAAGTTTGTACCCTGTAGAGAGAGCTTAAGTACAGAAAAAAACATTTTGATCTAATATGCTGTATGGTTATCACAATAAATTACAACAAAATAGCTATTATAACCTTTGAAGCAGGAGTAAATCTAGTTAATAACATTTCTATGCAAAACAAATAAATAAAGCATATTAACCTGTTTTTCTTGATGCTGAGCTGGTTAGACAATATTGTGTCAAGCATATGTGTTATTGCACTGGGTGCTGAGTACCTCTCAACATTACAGACTAAACAAGGTATTTTATATTATTTTTATATCACTGGTAGACTGTGTGTGTGTGTGTGTGTGTGTGTGTGTGTGTGTGTGTGTGTGTGTGTGTGTGTGTGTGTGTGTGTGTGCACAAATGTTTCTGTGTGCTTGCATGTGTTGATGTACATGCATGCATATGCATGGTTATACCCTATTTTTGACTGGCATACCACGTAGAAAAGCTTCTATGCCTTACATCCACTGTCTTGTAGGTTAGGCTCCACCTGTTCTTTACCCAAAATAAATGAGTGTAAAAAGTAGACTTGCAGCAAATGTCAAACAGGGATGTGCAATACATACTGAAATTAAAAGAAAAGTGGACTGAGCACAGTTTTATGTTCTGCAAATATGTAAACAATATAATATATTAAATGTTGCCAGTTCTTTTTCTGGTATATAGTACAGCTTTTCTGGATCCATAGACAAATGCCACTCCTCTAGTTTTTTGCATTGGGAAGGTCACTGCTTGAATGTCCACATAGCTACTCAGACATGTATTAGGCATGGGCAGCATGAATGAAATACTAGATAATTAAAAAGAAAAGCATAGTGTTAATGGAAAATGTATCACTAGCCTGGAGTTTTGTTACTGTAGGACACAACAGTTACATTTATTTATTTATTTACATTTGTTGACCGGGAGTGTCCGACTGGATGTAGGTCCATTTTCAGAGGAGGCCCGGGGAGAAAAGCTCCACAGTTAAAATATACAGACAGTAGTTACATTGGATTTGCATAGCAATTAACAATTTGATCAACATAGCAATCAACAATTACAAACATAGTTACAGATGTAGAACATAGTACATCAGTAGACAACTAGAATCTTTATCATCTGCGAAGTACATAACAGACATTAACAATTGTTACAATAAGAAGTTCCTGCTGTATATTAAATAGTTAGGCTTATGAGCATCTAAGCTTGCTATAATCAAGATAGTTAGTGGGGTGGAAAGAAAGGTAGTGGGTGGATGGGTGGGTGATATTAGAGAGGGAGTTGCAAGGGCATAGCCAGCATCTTTTTAGGTGCGCTTTTAGTAAAGTTTTGAAGTGGATACATGATGGTATGGAGGTAATGTGGGTGGGAGGGAGTTCCATAATTTGGCTATGATGCAAGAGAATAGTGCTTCCCTAGCAAAGTTATTGGCTTTAGTGACCTGTAAGTGATTTTTGTTGCTGGATCTTAGTGGTCTGGTGGTGCAATAGGGTTGGAGTAGATTCTGGAGGGATGGGACTTTTAGTGGATAGTTTACCAGTTTGTGGGCGAGTGTGAGTTGATACCACTGAAGGAGGTGAGGGAGTTCAAGGCAGCCCAGTTCAGCAAGTGAGAGACAGTGGTGACTACGGTAGGATGCACCTGTGGTGAATTTGGCGATTTTTGTTGTAGCAGGTCTCAAGCTTGTTTAGATCGCATTGCCTTAGGTTGGTATATATTGGAGAGGCATAAAGTAGGGTGGAGATAAGGTGGGAATTTGCTACGGAAATCTTTGCTGCTTTGGCGAGAAGTTGCTTATTTCTGTATAACGCTCCTAGTTTTTTGTGGACGTTTTTAGGGTCATGGATATGTGAATGTCAAACTTGAGTTTATTGTCTATTTCCACTCCTAGCAATTTGGTGTGTTCTGTTGAGTGTATAGTGGTGTTGTCTTTTGCTGTGATGTTAAAGTGAGAGTTGTTTTGAGTATGTGTGGTGGGTTGGAAGATGAGTAGTTTAGTTTTGTTTGGGTTGAGTATTAATTGGGCATCGGATAACCAAGTTTCAATAGAGGAAAAGGCTTCCTGTGTGACTTTTTGCAGTTTGGGTAGGGACTGGGCTGAGCAGATGAAGGTTGAGTCATCTGCGTATTGTATAAGTGTGCCATGTTTGGTGGCAGAGGCTAGATTATTGGTGAAAATAGAGAAGAGTAGGGGTCCAAGGATGGATTCTTGGGGAACCCCTATAGAGACAGGTAGTTAGGGAGATATGTCATTCTGCCATACAACGGATTGTTGGCAGTCAGACAGGTAACTCTGAAACCAGCTTGTGACTGATTGAGAGAAGGATAGGTTATTGAGGACAGAGATGAGTTGTTTGTGTGGGACCATGTCAAATGCTTTAGATAGGTCTAGGAAAGTAGCAGAGGAGAGATAGCCATTGTTTTTATGCTGAAGGATAGTGTTAGTAAAGGAGAGTAAGGCAGTGGTGGTGCTATGGTTTAACCTTGCTGAGTATTGGAAAGGAGGTTGTTAGTAATGAGGTAGTCTGAGACCTGAGAGTGAATGCATCTCTCTAGTATTTTGGAGAGTGGAGAGACAATAGCTATGGGGCGGTAATTGGTTAGTTCTGTGGAGGGGCCGCCTTTGTTGAGGGGGAATTATATGTGATACTTTCCATAGTGTGGGAACGTAACTTTCTGACAGAGATTGGTTAATCAAGATGGATACAGGGTAGGCTAGAGCATCAGCTGCGATTTGTAGGTATTCACTTGGGGGGTTGTCTGCTGCTAATTTGGTGGGCTTAAGTTTAGTTAAGATTTTTTTTATGTTGGAGGTAGGAACAGGAGAAAAAGAGAAGACAGTGGGGAGATTACTAGTTGAAGGTGTGGGTTGGACGGGGGGGGTTGTGTTGTCTAGCTAGTGATAGTATGGTTTGTGTGAAGTGTGTGTTGAATGAGGTAGCAATATTTTTGGAGGAGTGAGGGCCATTAGGAGGAGGGGTACTGACTTTAACTGGGTGGAGAATGGAGTTTATGGAGGACCAGAATTGTTTGGGGTTGTGTTGGGAGGAGTCTAGGGCAGTCTGGTAGTATTGGAATTTGTCCTGTTTTATTAGCTTGTTGACTCTATTGCATAGTTCTACAAATTTCTGTCTAGTTCTGGGGGTTTTGGTTTGCCAGCGCTCCCAGGCTTTATCCCCGTTTTTCATTTCTGGCTTAGTGGTCTTCTGTAGCCATGGGGAGGGTTGTGCTTTGGTTCTGGAAAGTCTTATGGGGGCGTGGTAATTAAGGATGCTCAGGAATGTAGTATTAAAAAATTCAACTGCGTCATCAAGACTGAGGTACTTTAGAGGATACCAGTTACATTCTTTGAGGGATAAGATGAATGTGAGTGAGTTAAAGTTTAGTTTTTTATGTATTTGACTATAGATGACAGGCTTAACTTGGTATAGGTGTTTTGTGAGTAGGAATGTTGGGGAGTGATCACTGAGGCTATCCGATAAGCAGCCTGCTATATATGACTGGGGGCTCTTACTGACTAGTATCCAATCCAGGGTAGTGTGCTTGTTGGAGTTTTTATTTATCCTGGTTGGTGACTGGACTAGTTGGGTGAAGCCATGAAGGTTTAGATGATGGGATGGATGGTTGCCAGAACAGGATTGCCAGTCAGTAGTGAAATCACCTAAAATTATAGTTTCTTGGGGGAGATGGTGGGTAGTCCAGCTGAGGAGGTTTTCTAGTGGAGGGATGTTTTGGCCAGGTGGGAAGTAGCATCCAATTATGTTGATGGTTTTATTTTGGTTTATTTTGAAGTTGGTATATATATATATATATATATATATATATATATATATATATATATATATATATATATATATATATATATATATTATTTCTTCATTGCCTATTTGTGGAACTGATGATTTTAGATCTGGATGTCTAGATACTGTTTAAATATTATAGCTATACTGCCTCCTTTCTTGTTTAGCCAGTCTACCCTTAGTATGCCGTAACCGGTAGGGAGGATTTTCTCACTGGTAATGTGAGGTTTTAGCCAGGTTTCTGTCAGGATGACTATATCTGGGGAGTACAAATCTATGGTGGCATGGAGTTCATGGACCTTGTTGGATATACTTCTAATATTTAGGCTTAATAGAAGGAGGTCACTTGGCTTTCTATTGGCTGTGATTTGGGAGAAGTTGTGGTTTCTAGTCTGATTATGAGGAGTGGGGTTGGAGATGGCAGGGCCAGGGTTGGGGTGGATGTCTCCACTTAGGGCTAGTTTTGATATGCATGAGGTTATTACATTTCTCAGTTTTTGAATGTGTTTGTTTATTAGGGAAACGTTATGATTGTGCTCTGTGGGTAATTGGTATGGTGGGAGGGTTCCTATGTTAAGTTGTGGGGATGCTTTTTGTTTGAGTAATATAGTTGATAGAATATGTAGGGGGTGCATAGGGATGGTTCTTGAGTTGGTGGGAGGGGAGCTGAGTGAGGGTGAGACATGAGTGGTGGTGTGAGTAGTAGTACAGTGGTAGTGGTTGAGTGGGGGAATGATGGAGTTTTGGTAGGATGTAAGATATGCAAGGAGAGTACATGCAGTGAGCATAGGTTACATGATGTAAGTCCCAATAAAGCCAAGCTGGTGTGGCTGAATCAGTGCGTGCTCACATGCACAATGTAGTATAGCACTGAGGAAGGCTCATCTGGCAAAAGAAGTGCATCACAGTGGCCATCAGAAAGATTGCTATGGGTGAGCACAGCAAAATGCCAACAAAGTTCAGCATATAAATAGGGTTCAAACAGAGTAGAAAGGAAAGTAGAAAAGGGGAACCCGGAAACACAAGGGGACACAAGGGTAATCATAAGGTATGAATTGCCAGGGGAGGAAGGGAACCTCTCTTTTTTCATATATAGAAAATAAGGCTAGGCAGGAAGGATAGTGTATGAAGGCTGTGGATTAAATAGATGCAGAAGATCGGGATGTAGGGTAGGACGATAAACATAAAACATAGACTGAAATATACAAGTATGTCAAACATATAATGTTTGGGAGGAGAGTTCATGTAGAAAAACCTACCGAAGGTGGTGAATAGAAGGCTCCCCTACACATGCTGAAGATGAAATTGCTCGAGCATCAGTAGCCTACAGAAAAAAAAGATGCTTGGCTTAATGCTGAATGCTTTTTGCCCATAGGAAATCATTGTCAGTGTGATCTCTAATAGAGCTCCAATGTTAATTACTCCCTTATTCGAGTTGGTGTGAATGTGGAGTTGGTATATATAAGTTCGAGGGGTGGAGCTGGGGGGGTGTGAGGTTTGCCTCCCCAGCAAAAAACAAGTATTAAGGAGTTTTCACCCTTTTGGATTTCAGGCACTTTTTCATTCTTTTGGAACGTCAACTTTCAGGAAGTCAGGGTTTCATAGTAGGACCATGACAGGGATGTTTCAACAGTGGACAAGAAAATGGGAATGATATATATTGGAACCAAATGGCAGAATGAGGAGACACCAGGGTTCTGGTGTAGCTAAATGACAGCCTAGTACACAGAATAACAAGACTGTCATAAGATGGCTGATAATATGGGCTGGTTGCTCAATCTGGTACCTAATTGGCAGGGCTTGCTGGTCACACAGCTCCACAAGCCACAGTTGAATGCACTTGTTGAGATGGATATACAGATACCAGTACATCTCCACCACTACCAGCCTGTACAACTGATGACAGCAGACCAGAGCAAATCCTGACCTTCTCTACCTCCTGAAAAGTGGCCATAGAGGCTGGCAGTGAACGTCCTGTATTACCTTCAGTAATAGAACCATTGTTTTTCTGCTGCAAGCCAACTGTGGTTGTCACTAGAGCCCTAGCATCAGAGATTTTGGGTTGTCACCAGCAGAGTTGAGTGTCTCTGCATCTCATTATCTTGCAGATCTGCCTAAAGACAAAACAATGGGACAAAAATGATTGCACACAAATGCTACCAACACAGACACAGTTGTCCACCAGGCTGCTAAAAGTGTATCGACCACCTTTTGTGACCTTCCACCATGTTAATTTCATGTTCAGCCACTGACAGAAAACAAGGTATGAACATTTAAGCATATATGTAAAACAGATAAGATACCAGAAAACATTGTACTGCATAAAAAATGTGCTTAAAATACATCTGGCTGCCTTTCCATATCCCCTGCTTCCCCATTGCCAAAGGTGAGAGTGGTACCACCTGATGTCATTGTAACTATTTCAATATTTCTCACAGGAAAAGATGATGCCTCTGGCATCAGTCACAATCGTGGCATGCATCTACCTTCTGCAATAGGCCACATTGCCCTATCTGGCACTCCTGAAACTCTTTCTGCAGGAAGAACAAGGATGTATTGTTCTCTCTGCTATATCATGCTGGATCTCCTCATTCTACAGCACCTGAAGTAGCTATGGCTAGTCAGTCAAGTCCACATGAAGAGGAAAATGATAGCCACAGGTGCACAGACTCATATTTGTAGTTCACATGTCTTGATATATAGTGCTGCACCAAAACATGGCTATATCACCCTAACACTGCACTGTGAACACACTAGGAATGGGTATATCACTGTACAGTGATGCTATAGTTGGACACATGATAATGTGAATGTTGATGTGATGACACATGATGATGTGCTTGGTGCTGGAAGCTGAGGAGGCTATGCAGTGATGAGTAGGATGGCTGCCACTGTGGCAATGAAGCCCAGTGTGAGAGCCCTGGTGGAGCTGCCTTGAGTGCAGATCTTTGTGGTAGTAGCAAATATTCAAACAAAATCTTTGAAGGCTGAAGTGGAGAAAGGTTTCATGTGAACAGCAATTGAACATGGGTCAGTCAATCTTGAGAAATAGGTGAGCACAGTTCCGAAGGGATGGGCGATGGCTTCCTTTGCCCTTGGCCAATTGAAAGGGAGTTCATAGTTTCATAGGTAGGTTCATAGGTAGGTACTAGGCTATCAGCCCAAGGGCCTAAGTAAGCCTAGACAACAAGGTTCCCTGCCTTATGCCACCCAAGAAAATTATTTTCCTGTGCCACTGTCGAGCAGAGCCACAGTAGTGATCCCCAGAGTGTATTTCCTATTTCCCATCCACTCATCATGATTTTTCTTGAACAGTGCTAATGAGGAACTTTGCTTGACATAGATGGGTAGCTTGTTCCAGAGTATGAGAAGTCTCTGGGACAGGAATCTATTCCTCCAGCATGTCCTGTTTATTGTGGTGACAAGGTTTAGGTCCCTAGATTGTGTAGCTCAGAGGGATTGGTATTTCTTTAGGTGTAGCATGTCCAACAGCTCTGGGTTTGACAGAGCTTTATATGTTAGGTAGAGATCACCTCGGAGTATGTGATATTCTATGGAGTAAAGCTGGAGTGTTTTGACACAGTCAGTGTAGGGCATCTGTTTGAGGCCAGTAATCCTCTTTCTGAGGTACTTCTGTGGCCTTTCCAGCTGCTGCAGATGTCTTGTGAGGTACATTCCAAAAGGGGCATTGTACTCTATAATGGGTCTGATGAGTGTTGAGTAAAGGGGAACAATGACCTCTTTTTTCCTGGATGAGAACCCTTTTGTGATGAGGTGTGCCACGTAGAAGGACTTCCTTACTACTGTCAGACTACTGCCAGAGCTGTTGGACATGCTACACTTAAAGAAATCCCAATCCCTCAGAGACACATGCTCCAGGGATCTAAACCTTGTCATCACAATGAGCAAAACATGCTGGTGGGATAGGTTCCTGACCCAGAGACTCCCCAGACTCTGGAATAGACTGCCCATACATGCCAAGCAGAGCGTCTCTTTGGTCCTCTTCAAAAGGAACCTTGATGATTGGATGGAAGATAGGAAATTCACCCGGGGATCACGTCAGTTGCCCTGCTAGACAGGGATCCAGGGAAGTAAATAATGTGGGAAGAAATAGCCAGGGAATTGTTATGGCTAGGCTTGTATAGGCCCTAGGGCCGATAACCTAGTACCAACCGATGAACCTATGAACTGTGGCAATGTGATTATCAACAGAGAGACTACTATTCACCTAGGTCCCAAAGTCTCTTATCACACATTCAGTGTTAAGTAGACTGCTGCCTATGTGGTAGTTCATGGGTACAGAGTTTTTACCAAAGGGGTTGACAATGCACTTTTTGGCATTGAGCTTGAGGCCATGGATCAGACACCAGGCATCTGTCTCAGTGAGGCCCTTCTGTAGGATGTCCACATCATTTGGGGACTCGACTTTGGCTACTAGTTTGCAGTCATCTGTGAACTTTGTTATCAAGAGGCCTTCTGTGTTAGCCTGTACTTCAGAGAAGTAGATACCAAACAGGAGAGGTCCCAGGACTGAACCCTGTGGTACTCCACTTGTCACTGGTTTGAAGTCAGATTTGTAGTCTGCAACTTTTACATTGTGGGTTCTGTCAGTGAGCCAGTTGGCAACCCACCTTGTGACGTAGGGATTTATGCCTAGTTTAGCTAATTTAGCTATAATTCCAGAATGGGGGATGGTGTCAAGATAGGCTGTGTGAACCACCTTACCCTCGTCTATGACTTTGGTGACTGTCTCAAAGAAGTTGATCAGGTTCAGAAGGCATGTTCTGCCTTTCACAAATCCGAACTGGGTGGGGTCCAGAGTTTGGAGGTTACCAATGTCTTTGTTCATGAGTTCCATGGCCTTGCAGATCAGGATGTTCAGGCTAATAGGGCAATAGTTCCCAGGATCAGTGGTGGTTCCCCTTTGTGGAGTGGGATAACTTTTGTCATGCACCATTCAGTGGGCACAAAGCCTGATGTGAGGCTATGATTGAACATGGTGCTTAGGTGGAGAGCCAGTTCATTCTGACGTTTGTGTAAAATGCAGTCTGGGATGTTGTACAGTCCCATGGATGCTGTGTTTTTGGCTTTAGTGCAGCTTTTACCTGCATAGTTGTGGTTACAGGGACTCTGAATTCTTCCTGTATAGATATGGGCCCTTTAGGGGGTGAGAGGTGGGTAAAGTTAGCACTGAACCTATCTGCCAGGATGTTGGCAATATCAGTTGGTTCTGTAATTTCTGTGCCATTGTGCTGTAACTCAGAGCAGAGCTGGGTGTTGCCATTGAGATTCTTGACATAGCTATAGAATGCTTTGTTGTTGTCCTTAGAATCAGTGGTGATTTTGTTTTCATAGCTAGCTTTGAAGAATCTTATAAGGGATCTCAGCTTCTTACTGAGGCTGACCAGGGAGCTCCTCCACTCATGGGATTTTACTCTCTTTTACAACAGTTTCGTCCTTCTGTTGTAGAGTTTGTTTATGGCAGGGGACCACCAGATTGGCTTCCTTTTTTGGAGGATAGCATCTTGGTTCTGTTTGGGATAGCATGATCCATGCACTCGTGTAAGTGCTTATAGAGTGCATTTGTGTAGGATTCAGCAGTCGTAACTGTATTGTCCATCTGCATGGGTGTCATGAAATTCACCACTTCTGTGTTAAGAAGCATGAAGTTGGCTTTGGAGAAATTTTTTACCATAGTTTCCTTAATGGGGGGTGGGGGCAGGATTTGAATATCTAGGGTGATTAATTTATGGTCGGATCAGACAAACGAGGAGTTGACTTCAGGTGTGGAACACCGGTCACTCATGTTGGTAATGACTAGGTCTAGCATATTGTTGCCCCTGGTGGTGGTTGTTGATCCAGGGAACTGGAATTTATAAATTCCAGAAAGCGTTGAGTGAAGCAGTTGGCAGATGAGAAGTTTTCCCAGTTAATGGTGGGGTAGTTGAAATCGCCCATTATTAGGGTGTTTGGTTGAACCCTAATATTTTCCAGTATATCAAAAAAAGAGGAGTGGGAATCCTGGGGTATGGTGGGGGATCTGTACCAAGCTACAATTTGGATTGCAGTTTGCCCAGAGTTAGTTGCACTTGGATAACCTTGGATGCATTATGCTGAGCAACTAGCCTGGAGGTGTGGATATCCTTAATGAGTATGGACACACCTCCACCTTTGGTGTTCCGGTCCAGGTTACATGGCCAAAAAGTGTAGTATGAGTTATAGCCTGGTAGTACAAGGGTGCTCTCTAGAGCCTTGAACCAGGTCTCAGTCACTGCACAGATATCGATGTTCTCCATTTTAAGGAGTGCCTCGAGTGAGAGCATTTTGAGATTTAAACTTCTAGCAATGAGTAGCATTACCCTCAGTTTTTGCTTGCCTTTTCCTGTTACGGTGGTGAATTTGTCATTTGAACCTTGCCTAAAAAAGGCACTATAGGGGCAGCAAAAGCCTTCGCCAGTATCTAGAATGCCAGGGGCGGCAGGTGAAGGCCATCTCTGGCAAAGCATCATGGTCTGTCGACCATGTCATCCCAGGCAGACAGATACTGGATCCCCTTAGAATGACACCAGAAGCTTAGCCAATTGTTGAAGTCAATAATTTTGTCCTTGTACTGCGGAATCATTCTGGGTGATGGCAGAATGCTACTCAGGGCTGGGGTCATACCTGCCTGGGCTACAAGATCAGAGAGCTCTTCCATGTCTCTTTTCATGTAGTCAACGGAGGTACATCTCAGGTAGTTCACACCAACATGGACAATAACAGAGTCATATTTGTACTTGTTGTGGAGTGACCTGAGTGCATGGGTTATGTGGCAGATCTTGGCACCCGCAGACAGCTGACAGTGGCCTTCTCCTTGTTTAGTCTGGTGAGTGGGACATCAGTGTGCCTGACTATAGAGTCATCTATGACTAGTGTGTTGGGTACGTTCTTTTGCCTTATGGGCTGTGGTTGAGTGTCACACTGAGTCTGTGGGCTATGTGGCATTTGGTTTGTGTTGTGGGGTGGAGGTTGCTTGCATTTCTGCTTTGGAGGTCTCTGTTGCTTGAGAAGATTATTATTGAGAGCCTCTGCAAATGTTTTTGTGTTTCTATGTGTGGATTTTGGTGGTGTAGATTTAGTGGGACTGTTTGATGAGTGTGGTGTGGAGCAAGTGTTTATCTTCTCTTGACTGTCAAGTTCAGTCTTGATTGGAGAGAGCTTTACCTCCAGTTTGGCTAGTTAAGTGCATCTCTCACAGGTTGTAGTGTTGGGTGGTAGCAGGAGAGGGTTGTCTGTGTACATAAGGCAATTGTTACATTGCTCCAGGATGTCCAGATTCATCAGATAGACAGGAGAGAGCACTGTTAGCTGTCCCTTGGACATGCCTGAATAAAAAACTATTTTTCTCTAGATAAGTGAGAAAAGTGAGTACAAGAGCTGTTTTTCTCTAAGCAAGTGAGGAAAGTAAGTACAAAAACTGTTTTCCTCTAGGTAACGAGGAAGGTTGAGTGCTGCAGTCATTTGTAGCTTATTTAGTGCTTACAACAAGTTCTGAACAAGAGCTGAGCATGAATAAGCAAATTCAAGTGCTAAAACTAAGAATCTGTATCTGGACTAACACAAAAAAAAAAAAAAAATGACTAGAATAGTTACAGGAAAGAAACAAGTGCAAATGCGGGCTTTTAAATCAGAAAGTTGAGAGAGATGGAAAAATTTCCCAAACAGCCAATAACCACACTTTCTGGGCCAGAAACCACTCCTTATGTGGTAGATAGGTTAGCTAGTGATTACCACTCCCACTGAGTGGTGTTCAGATCCCTGAATCCAGAGCAGTGGAGATGGGCACCTCATGGCATCCAGCATGGTGATGTAAATAATCCTGGAGAAGCTGGTGAAGACCACAGGAGAGTTCTCTTTTTTTTTTAAAGGTTAGGGCATCCTGGAATCAGTTCACCCCGAGAAAGGGGTTCTCAGCCTGGAAAGCATCACAGTTCTGGTAGCATCGGCTGATTTCTAGCCGGCCATTGAAAATCCTGGAGAGAGGGTGTAAGTCTTGCACTGGGTAATACCTATATCCACAGCAGGTCTCCAAGGTGAACAGCCTCTGGCATGTTAGAACAATGTAGGTAAGGGAAGTCAGCAAGCCAGCTACTTAGCTTCAGGATAAGGATTGGCTCTAAGGGCTGGATCGATCTAGTTCAGGCATGAAGAAGGGCTGGGCACAAGCTGCAGCTGGAAAAAGCATTGCCCCCTTCCTGCACCCTGCCTGGGGCCAGGGAGGGACAAAGACGGTGACTCTGGATATGCCAGACCCTTTCTGTGGCTCTCCCTGGCTCTCTAGCAGCTGACTTATAACTGATATGGATCAAGGGAATCCATATGTTTAATTAAAACAAAGCATTGTGAAGGCCTGAGATGGGTGTTGTCATGATGTGATTTCAGCCCAGTACTCTGACTGTCAAAGTGAAGAAGTTCAATGAAGTGCAGGTCAACTGCAAGAGTAAATGTGACTCACTTAAGGTAGCCAAATGCCTTGTAATCTAATTAGTGACATGCATAAATGGATGAATGAGAGTCCCACTGTCCCTATCTACTATCTAGTGAAACCAAAGCCAAGGGAATGGACTTGGCAGAATCAGTGGTGAAAGAAGACCCTGCTGAGCTTGACTCTTGTCTGGCACTGTGAAGAGACATGAGAGGTATAGAATAAGTGGGAAACCTTGGCTGCTGGTGAAATACCACTACTGTTATAATTTTTTCACTTACCCAGTGAAGCAGGGGGATGAGCCCCACTGAGGCTCTCACTTCTGGCTCTAAGCACCTGGGCATTTGGGCACAGCCTGCTCCAGGGACGGATTCACATGGGGAGTTTGTTTCTTGCCTCTTGGTCACTGTCATGCACTCAGCTACTGCTACTAGGTCTGGGTAGCACAATGCACAATTCAGAAACAGGCTTATTAGAGTAACTGCCATGCTGACTGGCACTCACTAGTGAAATATAAAGATCAGCACCATTTTGTAAAACCACTCTCATTAACATACAGCTGTATAAAAGAGAAACTTCATTAGATATTCTCTAGACTTGCATCTTCACAGAATTAGAGTAGGGTTTACAGAGTTTTGGAAGGAATCCTGCCTGCTAAGATACCTGAGCAAAAATAATGCTACATTGTTGAGATGGTGAGCATAGTCCAAAGATTCCAGCATGATGTGCAGCAAATTTGCAGTGACAAGCAGAGGGACAGGGATCACACACTACTGCTGAGGTCACTGGTGGTCAATATTGCCTTCATCAATGCCTCCATTAGACAAATTTCAGCTACACTCTGGCCTGCCTGTTGATACTATGCACACTTCTCAATATTTTTGAACAAAAATTCTCGACAAGTTAAAAATTTTTAGAAAGACCCCAATGCATGGATGATTTATAAATATTGCTCAAATTCACTTAGATTGTTAATAGAAAAAAGGATTTTGCATCAATGTGTATCTTCTGAAGAATAAGACGTTTACCAACAACTCAAACATTTTATGGGGAACAAGACAAAATATGAGGTTAAATCAGGTATGTTGTGCAAAATTAGGCACAGTTGAGAGCTATGCATGCCTTCCAAGCCAAGGAGAGTGTCAAGACACAGGGACATCAAACATAGACTCACCCAAGTCCCAGTGTTCATACCATTGTTGGGTTGTAATCACAGTTAACTGTGGACACACACCCTGCCATGTACAGTCATGGGCAGCATCCAGCTCATTGGTAACAGCAATCCTCTGGCTCAACACCTGAGATAGGTTCATAGGTGTGTATTAAGCTAATGACCACTAGGCCCTTTTTAAGCCTAGCCATGAATCCCAAATCTCTGACAGGTTCTGGTAGTTTCATATTTCAAACCCTTTTCTTGTCACATGAGGGCACACAAATTTCCACTCCATGGGCAGCTATTCTTCTCAGAATCAACACACAGTACACCTTAACGGGGTGAATGTCAATGCCCTCATAGGTCTACATCTTTCTTATCAGGAATGCATCAAACTCTGACACCTCACATTGACACAATGGACAACACCAATGGTCAGATTTTGGCAGAATGATCCCTGTACAAGAGAGGAGGGATGTGATCCCTCATTCCTTTCTCTCACAACCTCCCAGAGTACATGCCTAACCTCCCATGAGTCTATCTCTTGACCCATCACTACAGAATGCTATCCCTGCCTCTCCACAACCACTCAGAATACATGGCAACCATTTACCTTCCAAGACTCTACCCCCACATTAGATTGATAGAGTCATCTGTCACTGTATTTACTCAACTACTTGTGCAAGTGACAGACTGTGCCTGTTCACCCCTCACACTATGTGGGTGTGACTGCTACTTGCACAACATTTTCAATCCTTGCCATGCCATACCTATTCTAGGTGTTATACTGCTTGCGTTATTTTATTATGCATTGTCTGTGTCATAGCCCTTAGCTGTGAACCAGATGGCACTTCTTTGCCAATGCTGTACTGCATTTTCCCTCCTTCTTCCTCTTCCTCAGCTGTGGTATTGCTACTACAACTTCATCACTTGATTCTTCACTCTATCCTTCTGCTGCCAGTACTACTGCTATGGAAGGTCCTGCCAAGATGTTCATCTGCAGCCCCAGTTGTTTGCACAATATCATGCTGTGCAGCACTGTGCATACAACAAAATCTTGGAACACATCTCTGAATTGCATTGCAATATGTCAGATGAGATATGTAGGCAACATAAGTGTGCCTTATGTAAGCTGACAATTAAACAACCAGTTAGTTGTATTGCAGTTTACAATATCTGCTGCAGAATAAGCCATTCCTTGTAGCAAACAGGAATATAGGGAAGTGGGTGATGTTTTAACATTCCCACATGATGTCTGTTCTCTCCCCTGTGGTCCTGAAGAAGCAGATATGCTCTACCACATGCTACAGCATAATATTGAGGACATGGTCCTGGGTTCGGGAGACTGATCTGTGTGATATCTCTAATGTGTTTCCCAGTTGTTTGTTGAATGGTCTCCAAAGCTATGAAGATTAGAATTATACATGTATTTATTATTTATTTATTTATTTACTGTCATTTGATTATCTGGAAAGTCTGACTGGGTAGAAGTCTATTTTAAGTGGAGGCCTGTGGGGGAAGCTCCAAATTATTACAAAACATTTAAGAACAATAATTTTACAATCTTCAAAAATAAAACAGAAACATCTGCTCTTTAAATAATTACAACAAATTAGACATAATATAAAAACATTAGTTAATTATTGTTACAAGTTATATGACAATCATTTAATATTTAGAGAAATTTTAGACAGTTGGTGGAGAAAGGTTAGTCTAATGCAAACCGGAATTGCAATATAAAGTGATGTGGTACATTTAGAGAGAAAGTTAGAGAAAGAAATTTGATAGAAGTAAGGAATTAAGTGAAGCAGGGAGAGTAAGGAGTTTTTAAGAATGAAAAAGGTACTTCTTCACATTTAGAAATATAGCTTATCCCGGTTTTGAGCAAGAACAGAGCCAGGTTTTCAGAGTGGTTTTGAAAGATGGGAGGGAGGCTATTGACCTGATGAACACATGTAAGGAGTTCCAGGCCTTAGCAATTTTGTATGAATACAGAAAATGCCCTGCAGGTTTGATAGGTTTGTAGACAGACAGGGTCTTTTAGTCACTGGATCTCAATGACTGACTGGGAACATAGTTGTGTAGAATGTTTTTTAGTGCTGGACAGGTGGATGGATGCTGGATAATTTTACAGGTGCATTAGATGATGAGGGAGTTCTAACCAGTTTAGGCTTTTTAGTGATATACAGTGGTGGGTTCTGAAAGGGGTATTTGCTGCAAATTTAGCAACTTTATTATAGCATCATTCAAGTTTTAATTTTTGTGAAGCCTGGAGGTTAGTGAGGATGGGAGCACCATAAAGAAGACATACCTCAGTATCCGTAAGAATGGGTATATCATACATCCCCCTGATTTAACTTCCTGGTATCACAGTTCAACAAGGTCCCCCTACAATATCCTTTTCACACAGAAATGGTTCACAATCTGCTGGTCTATCAGTTGTTAATATGTCAGGTGTTGCCTGTACCCATTCTGTTAACACCAGTGGCTAGGACATTCAACACTGCAGTCACTGGCTCTGATAGTGGCCATTTACACATGCTGTTGAGCTATAGCTGCCAAACATCTTTCCATTCATGTACATCAGGACTCTCAGTATAAAAATGGATGTGTGCCATGATGCAGTGCACTCATTTCATATGTTACTGAAAAAACACAGTGTCCAGTTGCAGTGTCAGCAGTGCAACAGTTGGTATACTCACCATTAGTGTAGAAGGCTGTAGGTTCTACTCCCATACCAGATAGATGGATTGCTGATACTACAATGCTGTACAAGGGGTACTGCACTCCTTGAGTGTGATATCCTTTGGATGAATTTTTAAACTGAGGACCTATTTGCTTGGGTTGGTGGTAGCTCAAATGGATGTAAAAGATTCCATGGCACCTATCACAAAGAGAAGAGGAAGTTCCCTGATGCATAGGCCAAATTTTTCCTAGTGCTATAAATACCACCTTAGGACTCCCATGCAAAAACAAGTCACTAGTCTAATTGGACTAACCTGGGCAGCAAAGGAAAGTAACTTTGCATGGCTTCTCTCATTTTCACATCTTTATAAACTTAGTAGCATTCACTACATAAAGCAATATTTTACACCTTGCACTGACTGCTTTGTTTTTGAATCACTCACACCCTGTGCATTGCAACTCCCCATGCTAATTTGCATTATGCGATGCCCCAAATGTCTATGAATCCTAGCTCTTGATTTCAAGGCACACAAGTATGATAACTGGGAGCTGATAATTTTTAAATGATTAAACGTACAGTGATGCAACCTTCCAAAATGTCCACATTTGGTTGTACCTGAAATGGGCTGGTGAAACACGTTGAACACATACTGTATAGAAAAAAAGAACAGTTAAAATAGACTGTTCACAGCATGGCAATGTAAAATTCATAATGAGTAAGATACAACATAATTTTAAGGCATACTAACTTTATAATTCTGAAAATATTTGATGTAATTTGATTCATGTTGCTAAATATAAACACATTTTGGAAAATGCATTTGCGTTTGCCAGCTGATAAGACAAGGACTTTTACTGTAGATAAATTATTGACCTGATTTGTTATGCCTGTTCAACAGTCTTTTTATTAAAAATTTAATCTTTTATCAGAAACATTCTGGATCTTGAAGATGTAACATTTTGACAGTGTCTTAGACACAGGAAGAAGTGGATTTCAGGCGTCACACAGTAAATAAATAGTTTGCCATACTGGCATAGTACATTCCTCATTTATGCCTTACATTGGGCTCCAACGTAGAAGATACACATTGAAATTACATGTTCCACTATTGCACAAACTGCATAAACACCCATCAACACATTCTCTTGTTGTCATTATCTCTAGTTGTATTCTGCAACAATGCCACCTACCTACCACTTTGTGTACTATGAAGACTCAGTAATTTACCTTACATATACCATGGCGTAAAGAACCAGTTCATAAAGCTAGATATATTTGCATCTCATGTTATTATTTCCTGACTAGTGAGGAATCTTCATTCTGATATGACTGGGGTACAGGTCCTTTCTACTCAATATGTAGCTACAGTGGCCTGTAGGAGCTAGGAAGGGGGATGGGAGTGAGCAGCCACTACCAGCTCTCCTATTTTATGAAGAGGAAGCAGCTCTTGCTTGCCACAATGGTAACACCGAGTAGGAATACTAGATGTTACCAAGTAGAGTTCAAGCCTGGTGAGTTATTGCTTTCATGGAACATTTGTGTAGAGGCACATTTTGCTTTGAAGCCAGCAGTGATGGAGCTTGTAGGAGCTGTTGGGAGATCCTCCCAAGAAGAGAGGATAGGCATCCTCCCTACTCCCAGAATGATGAAGTTGTCTCGCTTTCCACCATCTTACGCTTATTAGAGAATTGAGGGTGAGTAAATATTCCTGGGAAGGAACAAACAGGCCAAAGAGCTTGCTCCAAGACCTAAAATGCCAGGCTCTCATCCTGCCAGAAGGAATAGTCCAACTTGTTGCCAGTAGTAGAAGCATCAGGAACAGCCTTGCAGAGGAGGCAAAAAAGTAGATATGATATTTTTCTAGTAGACAGAGGAGCAGATGAAATACCAGACTTCCTGCATCACGACAGTCCCTCTCACCTCATACCCACCCTGTCCTATTTTCATAATCACCACCAGTATTTATTTGCGTATGTTAATTATTGGCATCATTTGTGCATAGTGCATGCATTTTTTCTCTGCATCAATAGCATCTATGCACAAGAAGCTGGCCACCCATTTAAGGGTTGTACTTAGAAATAATAGAGAATGTTCATACCTCTCTTCTAACAAACTTGTCATAATGAAGTGCTGGCATTGTACGACAGATAAACATTGTGGTTAAGGAAGCAGCTAAACAGCATGACACCTCATTTCTATTGCCCATTTGTATCAGTTATTCATTTTGTAAATTTATTTTGTAATCAATAACTTCCTAATGAAACACACCCAGTGTCAATATTTGTAAATATAGTAATTAAGTGCGCAATACATGATAACACACCTTGATCTTTCTTGAGGACATAGTATGCTAAGGAACACAAAATCAAGTAATTGCATATCCAGAGCAGACAACATTAACTTTCTATTATCGTTTATAAGTACATTAACTGTTTTTTATCCTTGTGTATTTCTTTGCTGCTCTTGCTGTTATTCATAATTGGATATTTATTGTGTAGGTTTTGTAAAGCTTAGGTTCTAGAAAAGGATCCTCTACAGAGGGGAACTAGAAAAGTTTGTTTTTTTCAGTTGATTGCATTTTTCTGATTTTAAAAGACTTATGAAAGACAACATTTCATGATGAATGACAACGCATGGTAGAAACGATTCAGATAATCATACATAGTGTGGTCACTATAGACCATAAAATATTGTGGCTGGCATAGCATGCAAATGAGCATACAGTGAGATGGAAACAACTAATATTATGATAATGAAGATGATGGGGAATGTAAATGAGAGTAAATAACATGGTGTAGCAAATATAACCGTACATAGTAAAATTGTGATGAACAGCGAAAGAGACCACCCTACAATGTTAGTGTTGTCAAATAGTTTAGCAGAAATGCACATGGTCTAGGCTTTTGTCTCAGTCAGCAGCCACAGACTTGCCTGCCTTCACCCCAATTTCAGAGAAGGATCCAGTTGTGCCTAACATTTCATCCCCTTCATGATGCAGAAATAGTGGACCTCTACCATAAATGCCACTCAGGAGCTGATACAGATGTGTCTCCTTCCCATTCAGCGGTTTGCAGAATACATGGAATACCCATTCCTATGGATACTAAGATATGTGCGGCATTGACAATACTGGCTACAGGGACCCTCCAGTGTCCATCAGGGGACACTGTCAATGTATTGCTGAAATCTTCCTAATGATACTACGCCAGATTCTCAATGCCATGCTACAACAAATGGAGGAACATATGTGGTTTTCGCATACCATGAAGGAGAAGAACAACCTCATGCAGGTGTTTTCTGAAATAGCCCATTTTCCTGAGGCACATGCGGTCATCAAATGCACCCACATTTTCATCAAAGCATTACCTAGAAAGTAGAGAAAAATTATGAGGAATTCTACATCTTCACCTTCTAGGTGGTTTGCAATGCACAGGGTGTGATATACAATGAGTCAGTGCAACAAACACACAGTGCCCAAAACTCCAACATTTGGCACATATGTAACTTATTTAGGCAAACTGTACAGTGTGAGTTCCTCACCTCATGGACATAGTACTTGTTCCAGGCCTAATATGGTCTGAAACCATGGCTCATGACACCAATGTGACCATGATGGAGAATGAATATAACACTGTGCTACTGCAGACTCAAAACATTGTCAAACATGTGTTCATGTTAAAGAAAGACTACTTCTACTGTTTAGATGTGTCTGGTAGCACCCTGTTGCATGCACAGGAAACATTCTGCAAGATATTTACCTTCTGTGCAGTCTAAACAGATACAGCAGGGTACTGACATCAAGGAAGAGTATGTGCCAAAGTTGGCAGCAGAGGAACTGTCTAATGAGAAGTTTATGGAGGACAAGGTTGTAGGAGAATAGCACATCAGGAGGAAGCATGTATCATATGCTATGGTTCTAGATAAAAGGCAATGTCTGGTTCACCACTATGTGCAAGATTAGACATAACTAAGGGTAACAATGATGTATTCACTACTAGAACCAGGCCATATGATTCCAAGGTAATAGAACAATGAAGTCAGGGTACAGCAATCATCATATGCATAGATGGCAATGTTTGCTGTATGAATGGGGAGCCTAATTAATGTGGGTGTACATATGTCTTATGGTCTGATGAGAATGGGGAACTTGGAAGACTGTGCAGGGAGGGGGTGGTGCCTATCATGTGGGGTACTTAGGCATAGGCAAGTAAGGGCTAATTGATGGTGTATACCTGGGACACAATTCTTGCATTTTTCTGCAGTGTACATGATTATGTGAAAGATCTAGACACCCTCAAGAGGTATATACTCTGACCATGCATGTCCCCATTCACATGGTTATCCCCTCTGAGACATGTCCCTGACATAATTCGTGTCATGACTACAGAATGCTGTACTCCATGAGTATGAAGGGTAGACTGTTCTATCGGTAGGTTCATCATGTACACCCTATTTGCATCTACTTGATGGGCTGCAGTGCCCTTGAAACAGACAACAGGAGTGAAGGATGTAGAAATATGGAACCATGCAGTCTTCTGACCATTCATTCCACAATGAGCTTCCCCATTGGAATCAAATCAGGACAAGCCATGAGAGGAATGATGCCAGTGGTGATATGTTGCAGCGCACTCACATATCTTCAGAATAGAGTCTTTATAACACTTTTCCAAAATGCTACATAAATGGACAAAACACTTTCTAAGGGCATCATACTTCCAACATACCACACTGATCAGCTCTGTAATGGCTGTGGTAGCATTAGCATGTGTCTGTATGACTGTCCTGCTTTCTCTGCATATCATTTGTATAATAACTATGGGGACACTCAGCACAGGTGTGGAGAGATACCAAGATATGGGCTATTACTTCCAGCCCCATAATCATCTTAGTAGTGGGGGATGTTCTGTGCCATTGTCAAGTCCTCCACTGGTTAATAGGAAGTGGTCTGTCACCACAGAAAGAGATCACAGGGACCTCTATCTTTGTAAGAGATGACTGTATAAGAGACCTTCACTCATGGATTTCAGCTGCCATGCAAGGTTGATTGTTTTTTTGCAAGCATGATAGATAATATCATTGACAATATGGCATAGTTGATTATCTGATCTGTTACGGCCAATGGCAGGCATCTATATTACATAATCAAACTTTTAAAAGTTCGAACGTCATAAGGTCGACACCATATGACCAAACTTTTAAAAGTTCGAAAATGTAATAAAAAAACAAACCAAAGAAAAAACCAATCTGAACAGTTTAAGCAGAAGGGCAAGCCCCCCTGCACCCCCCCACTCTTTAAATATACCAACTCTGAGATTGCACTACAGTGCAGAAAAGGGAAATCTTCCCATTCCACACTGTATGTAAATCTCTGTTGAAACATTCAAACTTTGAAAAGTTCGATCATATGGTATCAACCATATGGTGGTCGAACTTTTAAGAGTTAGACAACATGACCCAATGGAAGTGTTTACCTGTGCCACAAGCTCCCACCATATATGTTCATGGAAGGCCTGGTCACTCTTCTTGGTTAGGCTACTCTGCTGGCTGTTTCACTGAGGGTCTGAAGCAAGAAGTCTATATTTGCCTGAGAGAACTTCTCCATTATTTTCTTTTCCTTTGTTGCCATCTTGCTCTATATGCATGAGGATAGACACATGTTAAGCTATTCCGCCAGCAATAGCCGCACACCCACATTACAGTAACTCACCAGACCACAGTTAACAAAGCCTGTGCAGCACATGACCCACCAATAGGTATAAGCTCCATCTAAAGGTCATCGTCTCTGGGCATCTGTCATTAGGTGGCCACAAGTGTGCAGCAATTACCTGTGATACCAGCTTTGACAATGGATAGCTGTGTGGATCATGCACCCCAAGTTCACATGTATGGCCTCCTTCACACAAGAGAATGGCTATAACTGTGTTCACCTCTACATTGTCTTTCCCATTTGGCAGTGGTCTACAGTACATGTTACCTCAGTACCCGTCTGCCTTTTAGTGTCCCAATCCTTCCCAGCTGTACAAATTTCAAACAGATATTGTAGAAACTTCTCAACTGTCCTCTGCTGTTTGCTCAATGTATTTTGTAGGGGTACAGCATAAAATGAGGATGAGACCCATTGAGATCCATCCGTGTGTATGCAGTTTTCAATCCATTATATACCCCCCCCCCTCGGTAGAGCAGTAATGCAGTGTATGTATATGTAAGTAAAACAGGCCTATGTCATAAGAATGAAAGATCAAACTCTCAAACGCTCACATAAGTGAATATTGAAAAACTCGATTTTGTTATTTTTTTTTTGCACTACAGTGAAGATTGGAATATTCGCCCTTTCCTCACTGTAGTGCGATCTCAGAGTTGGAATATATATTTAGCGGGGGGTCTGGAGGGTGCAGCCCCCGACAATAGCGATTTCAAATTTTTCAATATTCGCTCATGTGAGCATTCAAGAGTTTGATCTTTCATTCTTATAACATAGACCCAAGTAAAACAACTATCTCTGGCCAGAATAAAACATTTCATAATAACTATACATCAGTCCATATAGATGCCATTGGTATATCTCCAGCAAACAAAAGAGAGACACAGTTTGAAATGCAATTAATTCTCCAATCAAAACCAAAGAGACATTTTGAAATGCAATTTCCCCCTCCCAGTTCCCAACAAGAGAGAAAAATATTTTAAAAAGTGAAGTACTCCCAATACTACAACAATGATAAACATTTTGAAAAGGAAGTTTTCTCCTCCTACATCTAAATAAAAGAGAGACACATTTTGAAAAGCAATACCCCCCCCCAAACAATAACAGAAAGACAGACATTTAAAAGAAGTAAACTGACTCAACGAACAACAAGGGAAGAACATTTTTCAAATCAATCCACCCATCTTCACACAACAAAGAGAAACAGTCTGTAGCACATCTGGTTGACAGTAAGTCACATTTTAGAAAGCAGTCTCAGCCTTCCATACCCTCACCCTCTGTGGAAGGCTTGTATGTTCTGTCTCCACTACATACACTTTGTTGCCATGAGTAAAGCACTGCAGCAGAACACTTTGTAGTCCAATAACAACCACTCCTGTCCCCTCACCCCAACACAACTGTAAGATGTTGATCACCACAACAATAATGGCAACACAAAAGCTGGATTTTCCAATATGCTCCCCCCACATGTGCTGTCACCTCCCTTAGTTACTTACCAGTGGTTGTGAGAAGCATTCTGCATGACGGGGTGGGTCACTGACCCTCATCGGTATTGTGATACATTAAACACTTTTTGTGGCCACTAGAGAGACCAAAAGCACTAACTGGAGGAGATGTGCTTTGTATGGATTACATATAAGTTTATCATTGTGTGATTCACTCCTCAAACACCATCTTGTCATGTAATGCATTGCTACCTTGGTACCTGTTGGAGTGCTGTACATCATTCAATGTCTGCAGCATGTATCAACATGAGTGTGCTGCCAAGTTCCACTAGATAGTGACTTGTGATGTGGCCATGGCTCCTGGGGGGGGGGTCGTGATTGTGGGAGGGATCCCAACTGATACATCAACAAAAGTAAAATAGTTCTGTACCTAATGTAGTGAGACCAAGAGGAATGCCTGCTGGGGACCTTTAAGGGGGTCCATAGTATAAGGTGGATACCTAGCACTGCCTAGTGACTGTTGCAATTGGCATCACCTGTTCTAGTCAGCACTGCAGGCACCACTACAGTGATCTAAAGGAGTGGCACTGTGACCTTCTTTGCCTGTGGACAGAGGAGATTAAAGAAAGTGCTCTTGAGTTCTACACCAAGTACTCATGACAGGTACATATTATTGTATTGAGTAATTTGCAGGACATGGGATTTATGTATATGTCTACATTTTATGTTTTTCATCTCCAGAGCAGATAGCAGACAATACACTGACCTGTCAAAGAAGTATGAAACATTCATCAGACAGAGATGTAAGTGTATACTGCTGATAGTCTACCAGCATATATTTATCATATCAACAGATTTGTAGAATAGTATGCTGCCAGTAATAATAGAAACCCCTTTTACTAGGGCTATTCACCTCTTGCTATACATGCGCTTTACATGCATGTCACCGTGCTGTCCCACACATCCAGTTTGTGTAAGGTGAATTAAACACATGCATCTACTTGAGTCTCCAGCATGTCATGTGCCATGTGCTGTTCTCTACCACACACCACTGGCTTTGGCCCTCTACATTATATCCACTGTCATAGCCCTGCCATCCAAACAGGGTGCACTGGGCTGATTGTCTGAAATATTGTGTGCACTTCCCCATCCAGACCTCATGTAAGTGTCAGTTTCATGTGTCATACCATGGGATGATTCCTTGTAGGATACTCTTCTGTATACTTCTGTCTGGAATATGTAATACTACTTGACTGTCAATCACTGAATACTGCACATGTCTAGGCCCATACCTCTCATCTGTTCAGAATGTTGCAGAATGTCCAGATTTTTGCCTTATATTTTTGGTATCTTTCTCAAGACATATGTGGTTTTCACTGAGGACTGTAGTCAATGATGACAAACCTTTGAGTTTCAGACTTCATATCCTTCAAGAAATGTATGCTAATGCAAAGCCTATTGTTCTAGAAACATTTTAAGTTTATAGAAGCAATGTATAAAATCTGTCCCTCACTTGGCCTTTTGTCCACCCCATTGTGTTTAGCTTTGTCCAGAATTATTGAGCTAAGATTTGAGATGTATTAGGCTCCTTCCTTTTCAGCTACCCCTGCTTCTCGATATCATGGTCCATGTTACCCTATAGCATTGGTAGAATAGACCTTGTCTATCATGCCCTTCCTTGTCAATTGACCATATAGCATTTTGCTATGACATTCCACATAACCTTCCACAGTCCCTGCAGGCATGCACTGAACCACATGTATTGTTATCCCACATGCACACAGGGGGACTGCCTAAGATCCATGTCCTATTCCCTCTTGTGACCCATTGTCAACAACCCTCCTCACTATACTGCCAGAACAGACCATTTATCTACACTGTCATTTCATAAATAACAACACGTTATGTCTCAAGGTACTTTTATGCCTGAAAACCAAACACAAAGATCTGCACAAAAAAGATAACCTGGTACCATCCAAACCAAATGTCACTGATGAATAAAAAATGTTCAAGTAAAAAACACTGCCAAGTTTATTCCAAGGTTCAAGTAAAATGTCAAACAGAATAATATAACTCCATTAAGGATAGCAGTTATGCACTTTCATCCTGCAGATTAATGGACTTTATCAGAACTTTCAGAACTTGTTTTTTTTTTTTTTTTTTTGGTACAGCTCTGCACTGCCATGTTCTTGTTGACTTTTATGCATGACAGAATTACATGGACTTCCTATTTTTCCCTGTTATGAGCTCCTTCTTTTTTCCCTATCCTTCCTTTATATTTATTTGTGGTTTGCCATTTATTTCTCCCCATTTATGTTACTATTTTCTGTTGTGTCATCCAGAGCTGTGGCTGTGGTGCAGCAGTATTTACCACACCATAGACTCACCATGTCATCAGCCTCCAGGCCTGCCTCTTCACAAGGTGATGATGGCTGTCCAAAGGGAGGCAACCTGACGGGATCCATTATGTCTTCCAATGGTCTATCACTAGGGGTATTGTCTCACTCTCTTGAGATGTCACCACCAGGTCAAAATATATTACTCAGCAGGATTTGGAGGTGATGGTAACAGTGGTGCTAGACCAGTGTCTTGACATTTGCATTTGCCACCCAGAAGATGTCATTGTGTGAGAAGCAGAGTTGCTCCACTGCCGGGTCTTACCAACTAGCATCAGTGACTGGGCTCATTGGAGAAAGAAGTCACCATAACTGACAACTGGCTATACGCAGCTCTGACCAGCCCTGGGGAGCATGAAAGGCAGTTGTCATCCCACCTTATTCTCCATCATGGTGTTACGTTTCCTTGTGTTTCACCTCACTCCCCAGTTTTTGTTCAGCCCTCTCCATCTGTCCCTTTTTTTATGTGTCTGCGTAATTTATTTGGATTACACCCCTCCTCCCCCCTCAATTTTGTGTAGGCATTTCCCTGTTAATCTTTTGTCTGCCCCACTAGCATCCTTATACCATCTTACTTGCCCAATCCTTCCTCTTTTATCCTTGTTAAAAATGGGCATCTGTCCTACAAAGATATCTCCCCTTGCTTCCTCACCTTTATCCATTTTTTCCTCCCCCCTTGCCCTTCCATGTGTTCTTCTGTTTGCTCTTCCCCATTTCTGATTTTGTTATATGCCAACTTCCTTTATATTAATAAATCAGTTAGAAGTTTGCTGAGAAGGCCTTATTATGGCTCTCAGCAGTTTTTATTGCAACATGATCTTGCACATGTATATCCATAGTCACAGTCTGGTTCCTCATGTCATGTGACTATTATCCCTCGATGCTCCACTTAAAGCAGTCTGCACATTATTTGCCAAAGCATTCTTTAATTAGTTAATCTCTATTGCTCTTATTGCCTCCTATTTCATTACTAAGCAGCTTTGTGCCACAATGCACTAATTAGTCATTACACAGCCATGCAACCACCAATGTTTCTGAATCCCAGGTCACCCATATTGAAATAAACATTCATGTTCTTGCAAAAACTGACAAATAAATATAATTATTTTAACTGTTTCACACATTATGTTGCAGTTTTATTTTAGTATGTTTAGTTTATTTCTGCAACTGCCTGGAGTAGTATTATTTATTGATTATGGTACTTTTACTATACTCATCTCTGTCACTCGCTCAACTGATTTTTAGGACTTATCACATGTGCCTGTGTTACTTCCTCATGTGACCACATTCCTGACTGTCAGTGAATTCAGACCTTATTTAAAATAGTAACTATCAGCAGGGCAATAGTCTGATTTGCTGTAAAATACATTGTCTTGCTGTGTAGCAACTCATTACTTCTCAGGGTTCATTTATGTCTGACGGAATTACATGGACTTGCTGTTTTTCCATGTTATGGCTACCCAGAGCTCACAGGCTTTAGTAAAAAAAACAGAAATGAAACAAAGCTTTTATTTTCTTTAAAAGCTATCCAACTGCTTCCAACAAATACAGCAAACATTTGCTACAATTTTGATCACACCTAGAGCGCCATAGCTCTCAAATTTGATTGCAAATGCAATAGGAGACTAAAGAGCAATTGGGATCAGTCATGTCTGGCCAATTATGCCCTCTGTCACATTGCTTGCACCAGGGGCAGTTGATCCCTTCAACCTGCTGTAACATCCATTGCAGGTAGAAGCCAAGAATCAGAGAAGATTGCAAGGCTGGAACCTGCTGTTGGGTCAAGGAAGATTGGCTGTCTTGGGGCTTGTAGGAGTAGAACCTAAAAAGACTACATCGGTGAAGGGGTATATCTAAAAAAAAGGACCAGTTGATAATGTATGTGATTCTGCAGATTGCTAGTGTCATGACAGCTCCACTTCTAAACTGCCAATGATGGCCTCAGACAGAGGGAAATATATTTGTTACAAGAAATTCAGTGTCTTTCACTCTTGTTAGTACGTTTTGATGGTAGGAGCCATGGGGAAGCATCCAGAGTAGCTGATGATTAGCTTGGTGGGGGAAAAGCATTTCATTTAATTCAATTTTTCATAGACAAAGCTGAATGTTTTAGTAAAATATGTAAAAAGCTAATTAGATTAAAAAGGAAAAGACTGGCATAATTAAATGGCATCATCTTCTGTCTACAGTCTTTCCCAGATAATATTAGCAATGGCCAATATAACTATAAGAGCTCAGCTAAATTGTTACCTCTGTATTAAGTATTCCTCATAATTCATTGTGTGCATATCCATTCTGTAAACAAGCTCTCAACCCAGTTTTAATATCATCATCATCATCCTTATCATCTTTCCCTTTTTTCCCATTTTGATACATGGGTCAGGGTGTGATATCAACTGTTGCTGTCTCTCACTCTTTTGATTCGGTGCCACTCTCCAACCTTCTTTGACAGTCATGTCTGACTGACAAAGGTCTTCTCTCACACAATCCATACATCTCTTTTCTGGATGTCCCCATTTCATCTTGGCTTCTGCCTATACTTCCCACATCTTCTTCACTAGCTTGTCTTCTACTTTTCTGTACATGTGCCTGAACCACCACAATCTGTTCACTTTGACATTATCTACAAATGAGGCTACTTTGACTTCTGATCTGATGTCATCATTTCTTTGACTGTCCCAGAGTGCGCATCCTACCACTCATCTCAGGTACTTCATCTCAGTCATCCCTATTTTCCTCAACTGCTCTGCCTTCACTGCCAATAATTCTGTAGCATACAGTTGTACTAGTCACAGCACTGTTTTGTATACTTTATTTTTCAGTTTTTTCATATTTAGTTCTCATACATTACCCCTTACACTCTGTACCAGTTGGCTGCAGGCTCTCTGATTCTAGGTTTGACTTCCTTTCTCCACACCCACCCTTCCCAGATAATTGAAGCTGTTAACCCATTTTACTATTTTTTCCTTCTGTCTCACTTCTCATCTTCTTCTGTTTTGCCCCATTTGCTTCCATTACAACTGTCTTAAATATGTTCAGTTTAATCTCATTGCCTTCAGTTGTGCATTCCATTCCATTATCCTTTGCTGAAGTTCTTGCTCAGAGTCTGCCTGCAATGTCACATCTTCTGCATATAACAACTTTGTTAATCTGTCCAGTCTGATCTCTTTGCTAATAGAGTCCATCACCAGTATTAATAGCAGTGGGTTCAAAGCTGAACCCTGCTGCACAACCACTCCCACTGGGAAACACTCTGGGAAACCAAATACTGTTTGTACTTGAATCATTGGGTTCTTATACATAGCCTACATTAATTCTATCAATGTTTCTGGGACTTCACCACAGGACTGCCGAAATGAACTTTCTTGGGACCTTGTCATATGCTTCCTCCTGGACTCTTTTCTCATCTCTTGCTCCTTCTCCACTATTTGTCTCACTGCAAACACTAGGTCAGTACTGCTGCATCCTGATTTGAAACCAAACTGCTCATCTCCTGTCTTACATTCTACTACTTTGAGTATTCATTTATCATTCACCATCTTCAATACTTTTATGCATTGCGATAGGAGTTTGATACCTCTGTACTACCCACACTAATGGATATCCTGTTTGTTCTTGTGCACTGGTATTAGTATGCTTATTCTTCAGTGATTTGGGATATGTCTTTTCTCTCAGTATGGTTATGAATACCCTCCAGAGCCATTTCTCCCCGTATCTCCTAACATCTTGATCCTATGTGCTGGGACCTCATCTGAGTCTGCTGCTTTCCCTGACTTCATTTTCCTTAGTGCTGTTCTTACTTCTTCTAGGATGGACTCCTCTTCTTCTTTTATTGTATGTTGTGTCTGGGGCAGTATGGCTTCTGTGGGATTTTCTTTATTTAGAAGCTGCTGGAAATATTACTTCTGTATGCCTTTGGTGCCCTGTGGACTGGTGTGCAGGTTGTTGCTTGCATCTTCTTTATCTTTCTGTTTTTGCCTTGTGATCTGATAGTTTCTTTTTGCCATCTACCGAGTCACTTTCTAGAATCTGGTAGAGTGCCTCTGATGTCTTTCTCGTTTCTGTTGCAACTCCTCTTTTAGCCTCTTTGTTAGCCAACAAGTATTCCTTCTTAGCCTGGTCTGTCTTTTCTATCTCCCACTTTATCCTGCATTCCTTCTTCCCTTTAATGAGTTCATAATTTCTTCATTCCACCACCAGTTTTTCTTATGTTCCTTAATTCAATACCAGTCTCAGCTGCATATCTTTTCTGTAGTCTTCAGACATGCTTTTTTGAGGCACTGCCATTTTTCTTCCACTCCACATATTTACTCTTCTTCCTGAGGTGCTAGAGCCTGCATAATTTGCTGTAATCTTATGCTTTATCTCCAGTCAACTTCCAGGTCTTCAGCCTAGTCTTTGTTGACCATAAATCCTTATCTGACCACTGCTTGTAGCTGATTGTGGCAACTAGTGATTTAGGCTGTGGGTTGACTGTTTCACTGGGGATGACTTTGTAATCACTGATTCTACCCCAGTGCCCTTTCCTTACAGTTTCACGTTGGCCACTCCTGCATGTGAACTTGTAACTGTCTGTCTTGCTGAACTGTGTGTTGCCCACCATTAATCTATTTGACAGCCAGAAGTCTAGAATGACCTCTTTTTCTTTATTCCTATTCCTCCACCCATGTGGACCCAGACATTATTTATATCCTATTCTCTCTATCCCAATATCTAGTAGATCATGTAACTGCTGTCTGAATTAACCTTCTTCAGTATTACAACCTTGCTGGTGGGGCACAGGCAGAAAGTCTGAAAAGTGCCCTGTCCTTATACTGGAATCTGATTTCCATGAGTCTGTCGCTAATTCTGATGACAACTACTTACAGAAGCATCTCTCTCTCTCTCTTCACAATTTCTACTTAATTTCTAAACTGTCCTCTTCCTCAGTAGTAGATTCTGCATCTGAAGCCAAGTGGCTTTGCTGCACTGCCCTTCTATCTTGCCTCCCGGATACAGTGGATGTCCAGCCTCCTCCTTACCATTGTATTACTCACTTCCAAGCAGAGTTTTGTAAGTCAGCCTACACTGAGTGAGATAAATGTGTATGTGTGTGTGTGTGTGTGTATATATATATATATATATATATATATATATATATATATATAGATATATATATATATATATATATGTAAAAAATATTTGCATAGCAATATATATAAGGACTACATACTGCTGATATATGTGTAGCATATAAAGGGTTCAGGTAGAGTCACATACTTAACATATACAGTTATATGACATTTGGCTTATGTCATCATCCAAATGAGTAGGACATCTGTATTGTACTTGTCTGACAAAAGTGTATGTAAGGTCACTCTACCTGCCGTACTATTACAGCTCAGTAAAAACATTTGGCATCAATTCAATCTGCTATATCATTGTCATCAGAAGTGAAGAAGCACACATCCTAATCAGTTTTGAGCTGATTAAAAAACTGTGTGCTAGTTTAAAGTACTTTACTGTCATTGGGCCCACACATGTTTTGGAACCAGGTGCATGTGTATAAAACTGGCATTTACCATAAACCATATGCATAAGCATATCCCCTTGTATTTTAGTTGTTTTTGGAACACTATGCAATGTTCAAGTTTCTTTTGTAATTTAGTCCAGTGGATATCATAAGGTGAATAAGGAAATCTTAGCTTGTGATACTGGCCAAAAACTGATGATAGTAATTTCAAACCTAAATGAATATGGTTAATATGCTATATCGTGGTGAAAGAAAGTACTATAAAGCCAATATAGTAAACCTAACATTTTTTTCAAGGATCCCAAACCATGCAGTAAAATTTAATTTGCGCTTATCCTAACAAGTTTGTCTTATACCTGTACTGACTGACAAACCAGCGACTACCATATTCCCATCCTCTCAAGGCAAATACGTATCAGAATGACATATATACTCCTTCTGATTTATGACATTAGGATACAGTACCCAACAAGCAGTAGTCAATGTTTTTCTCCAACCAATTCTGTTTATCTTGTGCTACTTAAATTGATATCAAATAAAAATTATGGGTACTCGCAACACAGACAAGCTATTTTCACTTAATTTATTATATCACCTGAAAAAAGTTCTCCATAGTTCTTTAATCTGCAAATGTATTCAGCAACCATCAGTCATACCTTTTGTGTGACTTCTTTGATCTTACACAGGTTCACATTATTTTTCTTTCCTGCTAAAACATGGCAAAAATCAAAAAAATTAAAATGGGATTTCATCCACAAAAGCCCCCTTAGCACCCTTGTCCTGTATGGATAGGTGTAACATATAAATGTCTGCCCAGGTTTAGGCTAGTTGTACCTAAAATACAAGGGCTCTGGGTTATTCATATACAACAGCTAAAAAAAGTTTTAGAGATGCATATCTAGGTTTCTGAAAATCCTCATGGATGAATAGCTTAGTAAGTACCTATGAACTAATGAACCTATTAGCTTCTCATTTTAAGCTTCTCTTTAAAAGGTAACTTGAAGTAATAAAACTAACATAAGCAGTTATAAGCGTAAATGTAATCCATCAAAGCTGTATCTATCTGCAGTTGTACAATTAAAGTAAATTTAAAGCAAATAAACCAATATGCATAAACTGTGTGGGTGGGTTATACCTATCAATATGAATATACCATCAGCATGCCAAATACTGTTTGTGGAAAGTATTGTAACATTCAATAAAAAAAGCACATTTTTTTTTTTTTGCCCTGTGAGTCCTTAATCCTAAGACTGATTGCATCCTCACGGCAGGAAGTTTACACATTTCTGATTGGTATAAGGATCCCCTACTGTGAAAACAAAATGAAATTACACAAGGGAGACATCACAACTCACTGCAGATATTACACACATTTCTATATTGTACAACCTTTTTTTTTTAATATTTCCACAAAGAATGTGTTATTGTGCATATATTTCTTCCTGCCTCTCATTTCAAGTATGCTGTTACTTAAGTATTATAACACTTTTGATCAGATTGCCAAATATTCTTCTTTTTCACAATATTTGTTACTGTAATTTAGAAAGCAACCATGGGTAGAGGAAATTACATTGCATCAGTACAGTCTTAAATTTATAGAGGTTACTAAAAGTATAGCCGTCTTGTAAATCAGTTTGGATTTACAAAACAGACAAATCACAGCTCACTGGAATATTGATAAAATGTGCTGGCAGTCTCTGTAGATACCTCCAAAATGGTATATTTAAAATATATCTATTACTACTCATTTGCCAGAATTTTCTGCTGACAAGAGTAATAATACATATGCTGTTAAAAAAATGTAAATTTGTTTCTCATTCTAGGGCACTTTAGAAATGAATTGTAACACCAGTAGTGAAACTTTACTGGCTGGTACTCATACTCATTGCAAGAACACGTTACAGGTGTCTGTGCTTTCAGCACATGAGCTTGACTAGGCCGTGATTCATAGATGCCATTTACGTTAATGCATGATGGATGCAAATAAGCTTAAGTGAATGAACTCATATTGAGATGTAAATGAGAAATTATGGAAAAAGGCATATGCTGATGAAGTGTTCTTTCATCCATGTGCGATTTATAGTAAAATTTACACGCTGTCCCCAGATTCATTGTAAAAAATGGAATTGTGCCTATTCTATCAACTTTGCAAACAGACTAGATGCCTGCTGACACTGTAAAAACAATGTTTTCCTTTCTCCTACTTGACCCCTGTACTGTATCATTACTGTATGTTGCCTAAATCATACACACAAAAAAAGCTCTTCAGTTAAAGAACAGAACAATGAAACCATGCCTGCTATCTTTAGAAAAAAAAACATTATGTGACACAACCCCCATAATGATATATACATGCAGCATCCACCAAGTAAAATTGTACTGAAGTAATTATGTGACACATCCCTCATGATATACACATGTGGATTCCAGCCAAGTAAAGTTGTGCTGAAGTAATGTTTGCACTAATATGAATATATCCCCAATAGCATAGAAAGCATTTTTTTAACAAATATTTCCTTTCCTTAGCCCCTACAACTTTCTTGTAATCATAATCAATTCTCAATCATTTGTGACACAGGAATTTCCCAGTAAAGACACATTTTGAGCCAATAAAGCAGCCTTGGCACTTCAGTAGTTCTGAATTAAATCATTGTATTTCTACTAAGAATCGCAATCACTAAAAGACATCAAAGTAAATGATTTTTAACTGATCAATAATTATTTCTACTAATGCTGTAATGATTTCCCATTTACAAATAATAATGTACAGAATTCACCAACTCCATTGTAATATGTTCATCATATGACTAAAACAAGTGAACTCAATAAATGTACATAGTTTTCAAATGTTGCAAACTAAATTAACATATTCCCATTATTTTTTCTTACTTTAGAAATTCTGTGGTTTCCATAAGTAACTTTCTACCTAACTAGACTAATCTCAGATGTTAAATGTACTCTTGTAAGTTCATAGGTTCATAGGTTTATACTAGGCTATCTGCCCTAAGGCATTTATAAGCCTAGCCCAAATTTTTGTGGCTTACGCCACCCCTTATATGAAAAAATACTGTGCCCATTAATGAAAAAATACTGTGCCCATTAGTTTGTTGTGCCTCTGTCCAGCAGTGACACAGATATGATTCCCGGGGTAAACCTACGATCTCCCATCCACAGGTCTAGATTTATCTTGAACAGAGTCAGCGAGGTGCTCTGCCTCACATGGACCGGGATTTTATTCCACAGCATAGGGAGTCTCTGAGTGATAAATCTATCCCTCCAGCACGCCCTATTTATATCCGTGCTAAGGTTTAAGTCGCTTGCTCTAGTAGTTTTGGTGGATTTGGATTTTTGAGGTGGAGCATGTCCATTAATTCCGGGTTGGACATGGCCTTGTATGTCAGGCACATGTCACCTCTGAGCAGACGGTATGCGACTGAATAGAGCTGGAGTTTCTTCAATCTGGCAGCATATGACAGATTTTGGAGTCCCTTTATCCTTTTGGTGAGGAACTTTTGGGGTCTCTCCAATTGCTGCAGATGTCGGGTGAGATACATCCCGAATGGGGCATTGTATTCGATCATTGGTCTGATAAGTGAAGAGTACAGGGAACAATGACCTCACTAGATCTGGATGTGAATCCCTTCATGATCAGGTGGGCAATGTAGAAGGTCTTTCTAACCACTTTAGCAATGTGAGTGTCAAAAGAAAGGCCACTGTCAACCTGGGTCCCCAGGTCCCTGATAACCTCTTCTGTGCTTAGTGGATTGCCACCTATATGGTAGCTTGGGGTTACCTTGTTTTTCCCAAGGGTATGACTATACATTTTTTGGCGTTTAACTTCAGGCCATGGCTCTGGCACCAGCTATCTGTTTCCATGAGTCCCTTCTGAAGGATATCCGTGTCCGAAGCACTTTCCACTATGGCCCAGTTTCCAGTCATCTGCAAACTTTGTCAGCCAAAGTCCTGGCAAGTTCGCCTGTACTTCTGAGAAGTACATGCCAAACAATAGGGGCCAAGGACCGAGCCCTGTGGGACACCACTTGTGACCGGCTTGGAGTCTGACACAGCGCCAGCAACTCTAACCCTGTGGGTTCTGTCCTTAAGCCAGTTTGCAACCCATCTTGTGACATATGGGTTTACATTTAAGCTGGTAGTTTTTCTACAATACCCGAGTGGGGTATTGTGTCGAAAACTTTGCAAGGTTAAGGTAGGCTGTATGGACTGCCTTTCCCTCATCAATGGCCTTGGTGACTGTTTGAAGTCGACCAAGTTCAAAAGGCATGGTCTTCCCTTGACAAAGCCAAACTGGGTCGGGTCCAATGTCTGCAAGTCCCCTATATCTTTGTTTATGAGCTCCATTATGATCCTCTCCATAGCTTTGCAGACTAGACTTGTTAAGCTTATGGGGCGTAATTACCAGGGTCCGTGAGGCGCGCCTTTGGAGTGGGACCACAGTTGCCATCGCCACTCCTTGGGCACGTTCCTGTGGTAAGGCTGAGATTAAACAGCTGCCTTATGTGCGGGTTTAATTCCTCATTTAGCTAGTGTAGCACACAGCCGGGGACACCATCCGTCCCATTGATGCTGTGTTTTAGCTTTAGAGAGCAGCTTTCACCTGCGCATTTGAGATGTCCGGGAGGCTACACTCGGCTGGGATAGTTATCTCTCCTTTAGGGGAGAGGGGTGAAGTTTGCACTGAACCTGTCTGCCAGTATTTTGGCAATGTCTGTGGGTTCAGTGATTTTTGTATCATTTTGGACTAATTCTGAGCATATCTGGGAGTTTCCACCCAGGTTCCTAACATTGCTGAAAAAGGCCTTATGATTGTCCTTTGAATCCATGGCAATTTTTCTCTCAAAATTGGCCTTAGTTGATTTTATGAGTGCTCGTATTTTTACTAATAATGATCAGGGTGACTTCCCTTTTATGGATTTTGTTCTATCATGTAATAGCTTTCTCCTCTTATTGTAAAGTTTGTTAATGGCTGGGGTCCACCAGACTGGACGTTTGCCCTTTGTGGAAAGAGTCTTGGTTTTATTTGGGATTGCCTGATCCATGCAGTCCTGGAGGTGTTCATAGAAGGCATTTGTAAGGGCTTCCGCAGCTTGGGTTGTGGTTTCCTCTGGCTCAGGGGCCTTGAAGGATACCACACCAGTCTTGAGTAGTGTGACGTTTGCTTTAGAGAAGTTCTTCACTATGGTCTTTTTGTTTGGGGTGGGGCGGATGTGGATTTCCAGTGAGATTAGTTTATGATCAGATCTTACCAATGAGGGATATACTTCCGTGTGGAGCATTTTGTCCCCATGTTTGTGACAATGAGATCTAGTATATTTTCTCCTCTCGTGGGAACAGTGACTAGCTGTTCCATGGCATTTGAATTTATGAACTCCAGGAACCGTTGGGCTAGAAAGTTAGGGCTTGAGTAATGTTCCCAGTCTATATTCGGGTAGTTGAAGTCACCCAATATGATGGTGTTTGGAGATACATTTATACCCTCCAGTGTCTTCAGGAAGGCTGTGTGGGGTTCCTGAGTTTGAGAGGGTGGCCTGTAGCATGCTACAATTTGTAGAGCAGTTTTGCCTATGGTTAGTTGCAACTGGATGGTTTCGAGAAGCGGCCGGGTTGCCACCAACCTGGAGGTGTGGGTATCCTTTATGAATATGGATACACCCCTCCTTTTGTGGTGTGGTCCGGGTTTTGGGGCCGGAACGCATGATATGAGGTAAAACCTAATAGTGCCGGGGTGCTCTCAGGAGCCTTGAACCAGGTTTCAGTTACAGCACAGACATCGATGTTCTCCATACTGAGAAGGGCCTCGGCATTTTGAGATTTAGACTTCTGGCATTGAGCAGCATTACCCTCAGTTTCTTCCCATTTTTGTTTTCTAGGGTGGTAGGTTTAGAATTTGAGCCTTGCCTAAAAAAGGCACTATGGGGGTGGCAAGAGCCTTAGCCAATATCCAATTTAGGGTCATTCACATGTTTTGTATGCAAATAAGGCCCATTTTTGTTCATCTTCATGAATCATAGTAATCCAGCAATGTGCATGGCACCCTGTGAGCATATTTGGTTTTCGTGCCTCTCTTCACGTAATGCGTACCTTCAGGTAGTTATGCTTTTGCCTTAAGGAGACATGTTTATTAACAGGCCTGTGTATTTACATAGTCAGTGTGAATAACATCTACTGACTACACATGAATATTGATATGTCACCATCCTTCACATATTACTGCTACACTCAGGCAAAACCTGGGGATGTGAATACCACCCTCTTTCTGTATTTTAGTCAGTGATTGAACAAATCCTCTCAATTGCCCAAAATTTCAGAGAATGTCTGACTTTCATTTCATAATTGTGGTCTATATTTCATAAAATTTGTTGGTTTCTGCCATATCCTTGAGGAATGGAATCACTGAGTAATGGCAGCCATTTGAGCTGCAGACTTCACATCCTTCACAAAATACTTGAGAATACAAAACATGTTAATCTATAAAGTTTCTAAGTTTATCAGAGTAATATTATATCTTTCTGTCATCTGGAGCCTATGTCTTTCTATTGCTTTTGTCTTTGTGCACAGTTCTTGACGTAAGAGGCTGACAGGTATATATTTAAAAGATTCAGTGGTCACTGAAGAGTGATATAATATTTGCAAAATTATGATTAAGTAGGAAGAAACAGAACCATGAAGAAGAAATCATTTGTACCTAGTGACTTTACCTGGTTAGAAAATTAAAAAAAAAATGTGTGTCCCAATTCAGTGCTGAACAACAGGTCCATATTTATTTATTTTTTTGTTCATTCTCACATTACTGAGTTTTGTGAATCTGGCGTAGAAAAATAGATGTAAGACAGATCTATATTTTCTTTACTTCATAGGTTCATAGGTTCATACTAGGCTATCTGCCCTAGGGCATTTATAAGCCTAGCCAGAGTGTGTGTGGCTTTCACCACCCCTTAGGATGAGAATACTATACCCATTAGTTTGCTGTGACTCTGTCACCCCTTAGGATGAGAATACTATACCCATTAGTTTGCTGTGCCTCTGTCCAGCAGTGACACAGAGATGATTCCCGGGGTAAACCTACGATCTCCCATCCACTCGTCAAGATTTCTCTTGAACAGAGTCAGTGAGGGGCTCTGCCTCACATGGACTGGGATCCTGTTCCATAGTGTAGGGAGTCTCTGGGTAATGAATCTGTCCCTCCAGCACATCCTATTTATATCCGTGTTGAGGTTTAAGTCTCTTACTCTCGTGGCTCTGGTGGATTTGGATTTTTTGAGGTGGAGCATGTCCATTAATTCCGGGTTGGACATGACCTTGTATGTCAGGCACAGATCACCTCTGAGCAGACGGTATGAGACTGAATAGAGCTGGTGTTTCTTCAGTCGGGCATCGTATGACATATGTTTGAGCCCCTTTATCCTTTTGGTGAGGAACTTTTGGGGTCTTTCCAACTGCTGCAGGTGTTGGGTAAGGTACATTCCGAATGGGGCGTTGTACTCAATCATTGGTCTGATAAGTGAAGAGTACAGGGGTCCAATGACCTATCCTGATCTGGATGTGAATCCCTTTATGATCAGGTGGGCAATGTAGAAGGTCTTCCTAACCCTTTTTGGCAATGTGAGTGTCAAAAGAGAGGTTACTGTCAACTTGGGTCCCCAGGTCCCTGAAAACTTCTTCCGTGTTTAATGGATTACCACCTATGTGGTTATTAGGGGTTACCTTGTTTTTCCCAAAGGGTATGACTATACATTTTTTGGCATTTAGCTTAAGGCCATGGCTCTGGCACCAGTTATCCATTTATATGAGACCTCTCTGGAGGATGTCTGTGTCTGATGGAGAGTCAATTATGGTGCCCAGTTTGCAGTCATCTGCAAATTTTGTCAGCCACAATCCCCCTATGTTTGCCTGCACTTCAGAAAAATAAATGCCGAACAAGAGGGGCCCAGGACTGAGCCCTGTGGGACACCGGGCCATGACCGGCTTAGAGTCTGACATGGCACCAGCAACTCTAACCCTGTGTGTTCTGTCTTTGAGCCAGTTTGCAACCCATCTTGTGACATATGGGTTTACATCTAAGCTGGTGAGCTTTTCTATGATGCCCGAGTGGGGTATTGTGTCAACGCTTTTGCTAGGTCAAGGTAGGCTGTGTGAACTGCCTTACCTCATCAATGGCCTTAGTGACTGTTTCAAAAGTACCAAGTTCAAGAGGCATGATCTGCCCTTGACAAAGCCAAATTGGGTAGGATCCAGTGTCTGTAAGTCCCCAATGTCTTTATTTATGAGTTCCATTATGATCCTCTCCATAGCTTTGCAGACAAGGCTCGTCAAGCTTATGGGGTGGTAATTTCCAGGGTCCGTAGAAGCACCGCCTTTGTGGAGTGGGACCACAGTTGCCATCACAGCATTCTTTGGCACGAGTTATCCTGTAGTAAGGCTAAGATTAAACAGCAGCCTTATGTGTGGGTTTAGTTCCTCATTGAGTTCGTGTAGCACACAGCTGGGGACACCGTCCGGTCCCATTGATGCTGTGTTTTTTGCTTTAGAGAGAGCAGCTCTTAACAAGTATAATAAAGTCAAACATTTGAAGTTTTCCAGAGTCTTAGTATGAACATTCAGCAGCACTCAATGGGATAGGTGCACAATGTTCATTAGGCTAGACATTGGATAGAGACAGCAAGTTCCGAGTATACTGTTCTGTAGATGGGAAGAAGAACTGAGATATATATAGTTATGTGGCTTGACAGTGTCAGATAATCTTGGATGTGATTACTTGATGTCATTTACTTAATTCTGGAGTGATATCTATCTATTTAACTATTTATATAGAAATATCTATCCATCTATCTAGTTATACTGTAGTATTCAATAAACTACATGTTTGCATGGTGAGCAGCAGCTCTAATTACACACTCATACTGCACATTGCGTTTAAATGTCAACAAGCATGGTTTCATAGCGGGCAACAGAGTTGGTGGCCAGGAAACTGTATAAAGCAACTCTGATAGTGAACATGTTTACAGTAGAGCAAACTGGGTTAGTGGGATTGCATGGAATGCCACAGTGATTACCAGGATTTAACATATAGTAATGCATATGGTCCAAAAACAGTACAGGGCAGCTTATACAGTGCAGAGTAGTGTGAATTCCCATTTCAGGCTTTCTGCACAAAAGCTGTGTAAATTATCTGTAAGGGCAGATGGAGTGGCATTTAAAATAAACAATCAAGGCAAGTGTGTTTATTGAATAGGGACACACAGATGACTTGTAGGAATGAACACAAGAAAAGAGGGCAGGTGAAACATCCTAATGTACAGCAGATGAGGACATGCCAATGGAAGACAGTTGTAGCAGAAGCACTAATTACACATCGATATGGTACAGTACGGACAGTGCTTATTTGAACTGTTTCTTTCTGAAATTGGTGCATCTTGTTTGCTGTAGCATAGACTTGATTTGGACCTGCTGAATCTAACTTTGTTTGCATAACTTGAGCACTAATCCAGGCCATCTTTTTTGGAGAAGGTTCCCCTGCACCTTAGTGGCAGGAATGTGCAGTTAGAACATGTCTGATTGAAGCCTGCTGGAAAAGGGCTCATTTTTGAGCTTTTTTATTGGTTAATTTGTTTAAATCAGTTTGCTCTTGTTTGCTACTGTTATATGTAAGTGTGTATCTGTTCTCCTGTGATAAATTGACCTTAACAGAGTTTAAATATCTTTAGCATAGTCTGGTTCCAGGTTTTACTGTATCCAGATCTGTTTGTGTGATTCCTGTGTTTCCTGTTATGCCAACTTGTGCTGACCAGGGCCTGCCTGCACTTAGTGGGAGTAAGTGAACTGGTTGGAACTGGTCAAGCACAGGATGTTGAGCTAAGAGCTCAGGGACAAGGGGTGATTGGTCAATTCCAGTGTTTCTATTTTACTTTTGTTTTTGTGATATTTAAACCCAGCATTTGAATGGGTTTGTGTTTGCTTGCCCATTGTGCACCCCTGCTGTGTTGTTTTAACCCATTGTGAGGTATCTCAGTTGAATTTTTTCACTAACCAGCACTCCTGTGTGAGTGAGGCCCTTGCCTGCAGCTACTGTATTGATTTTATCCAGGCCTACTCACACCTATAGGTACTCTCCTCAGATAGTACCCACTGTACTATCCCTGGCCTCTCTTCCACAGATTCTGCTAATCATGCATGGACAATTTCCTGTGGTTTCTCCTGCTTGTCTGGTTGATATGGACATCCTGAGACAGTGTAGCAACAGCCTTATGTACACAGACAACTCTGTACTACTACCACCTAGGAACACAATATGTGAGAGATGCAATCTCACAAGCCAGTCCATCTGGCACTGAGAAGGTTGTCTGCACAAACACTATGAACACCACACCTCTAACACCACCCACATCTGTACAACACACTCCTACATATGTGGGGGTTTTCAACAAAAGCATACCTAAACAAAAGAGACCTCAGAAGCAAAAATACACACGCACATCACAACCCACAGCACCAAGCGTCACACATAGTACACACATCTGTGTCTCACAGCCTCTAAGGCCCAACCAGAAACCCAACATACTAGTCATAGGAGACTATCATGAGACACACAGATGGGCCCCTCACCAAGCTAGACAAGGAGAAAGTCACAGTAGTTGCTTGTCACATGCTAGAATCTGTCATAACACACACACACTCAAGTCTCTTAACAACAGGTACTGTTATGACTCTGTCATAGTCCATGTTGTTGTGAATGACTTGAGATGTACCTCTCTGAACTATATGAAGAGAGACATGATTGAGCTCTCTGAATATGTGTCCCAGGCAGGTATGTCCCTAGCCTTAAGCAGCATCCCACCATCACCCAGAATGATACCCCAATACAAACAGAAAATTATTGACTTTAACAATTGGCTTTGTTTCTGGTGTCATTCTAAGGGGATCCAGTAGCTGACAGCTTGGGAGGACATGATTGACAGACCACGATGCTTTGACAGAGATGGCCTTCAGCTGTCTCCCCTGGGCTTTAGGCTTCTGGCAAAGGCTCTTGCCTACCTCATAGTGCCTTTTTTAGGCAAAGTCATGAGCACAAAATTACGAACAAGAACAATTCTTATAAATGAAATTTAAAGGTCATGCTGGAGTCTTAGGATGGAACTGCACTCATTGCAAGCATTCATTGCCCTGGAGGATGCTGACATTTGTGTAGTCACTGAAACCTGATTTAAAGCTGTGGAGAGCACCCCAACCTTGACAGGTTACTCATCCTAACATACTTTCTGACCCCAAATGTAGGGCTACAAAGCCAAAGGAGGTGGAGTTTCAATATTTATCAAAGACATACACATCTCCAAGCTGGTCAAACAGTATGATGCACAGAAGACACTCCAAGACAAAACACCTATTCAAATCATAGCTAGCTATAGACCCCCAATCATGACTCAGGGCGTCCACCCCACCTATCTGGACTTACTTGAATCCATCAAGATTCAATCCTCTACCCTGATCCTGGGTGACTTTAACTACCCAATCATAGAGTAGACCTATTCTAGCCCAAGCATGAATTCCCAGAGATTCTTCGACTTCGTCAATGCAAATACATTGAATCAGCTGGTCGACACCCCTATGAGAGGTAAAAATATCCTGGATCTAGTCCTAACCAACATGAGTAGCCACTGTAGCACTCCTACAGTGACATCCTCCTTGGTAAGATCCAACCATAAAGACATCACTTTTGAAGTCACCATCTCCACTGACCCCACGCTTGTCAAGGTCAAATGAATATCTTTTACAAAGCTGAATACAATCTCCTCAGAACAGGTATAAGCAGCTTCACGGCCACTGTCCCTTCAGTTGGAACTCGCACTAATGTCCAAGCCTACACCAAAAAAATATATGAGCACCTACATAGCTTTATGGACTCAGCAATACCTGACAGCAACAAATCATCTTCCTCAAGGAAGAGTAAACCTGTCTGCTGGACAGCAGCATTAAACAAACTCTATAATAGAAGGAAAAAATTGCTGTCCAGGGCCTAGAAGGAGCAGGTGCCAAGTTGGAAGCAATCTCTACTATGTCTGAACAAGCAAATAAGGTCACTGGTGAAATCCTCTAAGGCTAACTTTGAGTCCAAATTGGCCACAACTTCCAAGGACACTCACAAGGTCTTCTTCACATATGTCTGCAGTCTCAAAGACAACACCCAAGTCTGCTCTGAACTGGTGGTCAGTAACACCACAATCACAAATGCTATAAATATAGCCAACCTGCTGGCAAACAGGTTCAGTGAAAACTTCACCCCCTGTCCCCCATCATTAAACCAGGACATCGCCAGCACCTGATCCCCTCCCCTCATCACCATGGAGCAGGTCCTTCATGCCCTCTCAAAGGCAGAAAATACAGTCTCCATGGGACCCGATAACATCCCTGGCTGTATCCTACATGAACTCAGGCATGATCTCTCATTTCCATTAGACACCCTATTCAACCAAAGCCTGAGCACCGGCTTCATCCCAGCTGAAAGGAGGAGAGTCACTGTCATCCCTCTACAAGGTGGAGCATCCACTGACCCAGGCAATTATAGGCCCATCAGCCTAACTAGCCTGATCTGCAAGGCCATGGAACACATTATCATGAACCTTATAAACAAGGACATTGGCAACCTCCAAATGCTTGACCCATTACAGTTTGGTTTTGCCAAAGGGTGATCATGCCTGTTAAACTTGATCGACTTCTTTGAAACAGTCAACAAAGCCATGGATGAGGGAAAGACGGTGCACTCTGCCTACCTTGACCTAGCCAAAGCCTTTGAGACTATTCCCCACTCAGGCATAACAGATACATTCTCCCAGCTAGGTATCCACTCATATGTTACCAGATGGGTAGCTAACTGGCTCACTGATGGAACCCACTCAGTCAAAGTAGGGGAAGCCACCTCTAGTAGTAGACCCGTAATGAGTGGTGTACCACAAGGATCAGTCTTGGGGCATCTACTGTTTGGGATATCATTTTCTGAGGTGCAAACCAAAACCAGTGGTCTGTGGCTGACCAAGTTTGCAGATGACTGCAAGCTGAGTGCTGTCTTAAATTCCCCTAGTGATGTGAACATCTTCCAAGAGGGCCTTACCTAAACTTATGACTGGTGCCAGAAGCATGGCCTCAAACTGAATGCCAAGAAATGCATCATTATCCCCTTTGGGGAAAATGTCATCCCACTAATTATCACATTAATAAGAATGTACTAAACATGCAATCAGTTGTGAGGGACTTGGGCACCCAGGTAGATACCAGCCTGACTTTTGACCAGCACGTTGCCTCCATTGTAGGGAAGGCTTTCTGCATGGCCCACCTCATAAATAAGGGTGTTTCATCCAGGAACAAGGAGGTCATAACATCCCTGTACTCCTCCCATATCAGAATCATTATCAAGTATAATGCCCCCTTTGGCATGTACCTTGCCAAGCACATCTAGCAGTTGGAGAGACCACAGAGGTTCCTGACCAGGAAAATCCAGAGTCTGAAACACCTATTATACACAGATAGGCGAAAAGCCCTGTCCCTCTCCTCAGTCTCATACAGGTTGCTCAGAGGTGACCTGTGTCTGGCATGCAAGGCCATTTCAGACCCAGCCTTGATGGAGTTGCTACATATCCATCAGACAAAATCCACTTGCACAACCCACACACAAGGGCTTTACCTAGTCTGTCACATTAATCAAACTTGTTGGTGGGATAGTTTTGTGTCCCAAAGACTCCCCGTCTGTGGAATAGACTCCCTCTCCATGTCAAGCAGAGTACCTCTCTAGCCCTCTTTAAGAGGAACTTGGACAACTGGATGGGAAACAGAAAATATGCCCCTGGGATCCCACTTGTGTCCCTGCTGGTCAGGGGAAACAGGTGCTGACTTTGAGGGAACATGGGCAAAATTCTTGGCTAGGCTTATAAGGGCCTCCGGGCCAATAGCCTAGTATCATCCTGTGAACCTATAAAATGCATATTATGTGACTGTCACACAGGTGACATAACAATATTTGTTTATAGATTCATAGATTAGTACTAGGCTAACTGCCCTTGCGAGCCATTTTAAGCCTAGCCAGTTATTGCTTGTGAGACTCAAACCCTGCACCTTGTGCTTATAAGGCAAGCACCTTAACCATTAGGATCCTCCCAACCCCTATTTGGAGTAGATGTCTTTGTGAGATAAGCATCCTGACATGAACAATGCAGAGGAGATCTATCAGGGATTTTGTCACAGACCATTGATTCTGTGTGATAGGCCTGGATGAAGGTAAGACAGTGCATGCTGAGAACCTGTGCAAACTGATTTGCCTAAACATGAATGTAATGTCAGCAGAGGTCTCAAACAAGTGGGACACAGTTACAAGCTTGTGGAATACAGTAAAAGATGCACTCACTATCATGGACGATATCAGAATAATACCACCAGTAATCCCATGTATGTGACAAAACATATGTGATTCTGAGTGATCATAGATGATTCAGCACAAACACACTTTTACAACTTTTATGATATGTCAGCAATCTATGAGAGTAATCAAACACACTGTCCTGACACTGTAACATCTGCTGGAGGTGTTAGTAGGGATATTAGGATCACTACAGGCTAGTTGACTGGTATGCATGGCAAATATGTATGGCATAATCCAGACAATTAAAGATGTAATCCATGCCACTAATGTTGTTAAACTGCTATATATGTACTGTGTGCATCACCAAAACAGGTATCACACATGCATCAGGTGTAACACCTTGATCAGTTTTCTGCACCATCAGACAGTAATGTTTTTTACAACAAATAGAATACCTAGGTATGGCCAATAAGATGTGTGACAGCTCACTGTGGCAAAAGTAGTACACTTCAATTACACATCACTGAAAAATGTGGGGGGAGGTAAATGAAGAAGTGTACATTGTACTCAGTTATTGTTGTGATGAAGGCTGTGAACTTTAGTAGTATTATGGCCTTTGATGTCAATGTCCTTCACATACTCAGTAGCAGTGTTACATACAAGGGAGTAGTAGCACTGTGGCCACATGCTAATGCACATTCCACAGACCATCTACCCAATGATATAGATTACATAACAGTTGGCCTGCTTATAGTGTGTGAGGTCTACATTATCCTTGGGTTGCGCATTTGTTTTCATAAAGTAACCAGTCCTCTTCACCCATTTTTGTTTCATCTCATGTGTTGTCAATCTTTGGTGTGTGTTGATACTGTTTGTATTATACAAATATCACAGTTGGAGTTGATGATTGCCCACAATCTGTAGTCTTTCAGACAGATGTTTGTGTACATCATTCATGACATCTTCATAGGTTCATCGGTTCATATGTGTGTACTAGGCTAATGGCCTTGGAGCTTTTACAAGCCTAGCCCATAGAAGTGCCCTGGCATTGTGCCTCCCTATGTTAGTTTCCAGTGCCCCTATCAATAAGAGCCACAGGAGTGATCCCCGGGGTGAACTTTCTATTTCCTATCCACTCATCAAAGTTTCTCTTGAAGAGGGCCAGTGTGGTGCTCTTCTTGACATGTATGGGAAGTCTATTCCAGAGCATGGGTAGTCTCTGGGTTATGAACCTGTCCCTCCAGCATGTTCTGTTGATTGTGGTAAAGAGGTTGAGGTCTCTGGAGTGTGTGGTGTGAAGGGATTGGGATTTCTTTAGATGTAGCATTTCTAACAGAGCTGGGTCAGACATGGCTTTGTAAGTCAAGCAGAGATCGCCTCTTAGTAGATGATTTGAGACAGAGAATAGCTGGAGTTTTTTGAGTCTGTCCATGTAAGATGTGTTTAAAGCCTAGGATCCTCTTTGTGAGGTACATTTGTGGCCTCTACAGCTGTTGCAGGTGTCTAGTGAGGTACATGCCAACTGGGGAATTATACTCTATGATTGGTCTAATGAGGGAAGAGTAGAGAGAAATGATTACCTCTTTCTTCCTGGAAGCAAAAGGCTTGGTAATGACATGTGCCACATAGAAGGACATTCTGACCACAGTGGCAATGTGGTGGTCGAAGGAGAGGTTGCTGTCAACCTGTGTCCCCAGATCTCCTATAACACTTTCAGTGTTCAGTGGGCTCCCATCGATGTGGTAATTAGTGGGAACTGAGTTTTTTCCAAAGGGGATGGCGACGCATTTTTTGGCATTAAGCTTAAGGCCATGGTTTTGACACCAGTCATTGGTCTCTGTGAGGCCTTTCTGTTGGATGTCTGCATCACTTGGGGAGTTAATAATGGCTCCCAGATTGCAGTCGTCTGTGAACTTGGCTAGCCAGAGTACCTCTGTATTGGCCTGGACTTCTCAGAAGTAGATGCCAAATAGGAGAGGACACAGGACCAATCCCTGTGGGACTCCACTCATGACTGGTCAGCAGTCTGACTTGGAGTCCACTACTTTCACACTGTGGGTTCTTTCTGTGAGCCAATTTGCAACCAACCTAATGATAGGGGTTGATGTCTAGTTTGGTGAGTTTTAAATAATTCCTGAGTGAGGAATAGTATCAAAAGCCTTGGCCAGATCGAGATAGGCTATATGAATTACCTTGCCTTCATCCACAGCTCTGGTGACTGACTCAAAGAAGTCAACCAGGTTGAGCCGGCATGATCTATCTTTCACAAAACCAAATTGTGTGGGATATAGAGTTTGGAGATTCCCTGTATCCTTCTTAATTAGGTCCATGATGATATGCTCCATAGCCTTAGATATCAGACTTGTCAGGTTAATGGGGTGATAGTTTCCAGGATCTTTAGTTGCTCCTTCTTTATGGAGAGGGATGGGCAGTGTGCCATTCAGTAGGGACAAAGCCTGAGGTGAGGCTGTGGGTGAACAGGGCACAGATGTGATGCAAGTTCACTTTATAATTCATGTAGAACACAGCCAGGGATATTGTTGAGTCCCATGGAAGCTGTATTCTTGGTCTTGGACAATGCAGCTTTAACCTGTGCTGCAGTAATGCTGGGTGCCTGACATTCTTCCAGTATTGAGATTGGTCCTTTAGAGGGGAGAGAGGAGTAAAGTTGGCACTGAATCTGTCAGCCAGTATGTTGGCAAAATCTGTTGGCTCAGTATAGGAGGTACCATTGTGCAGCAACTCAGAACAAATCTGGATATTACCATGGAGATTCTTGATAATACTATAGAAGGCTATGTGGTTGTTTTTAGTGTCTGCCTCAATTCTGCCTTCATAGCTGACTTTGGAGGTTTTGATGAGGGGTCTCAACATTTGGTTGAGGCTAATAAGGGATATTTTCTAGTCTTGAGACTTCACCTTTTTTTGCAACAGTTTCTTCCTTCTGTTGTAGAGTTTATTCATGGCAGGAGACTACCAGATTGGCTTCCTTTTTTGGAGGAGAGCATCTTAGTTCTGTTGGGTATGGCTAGTTCCATGCATTTATGTATGTGTTTATACAGTGCATTTCTGTATGATTCAGCAGTCATGCATCTATTTTCCATTGGCATGGGTGCTGTGAAGATAGCCACCTCTGTTTTTAGGAGTTCAAAGTCAGCTTTCGAGAAGTTTTCCGTGGTGTATACCTTTGTGGGGGGTGCAGATGAGATGTGGATTTCCATGGTGATTAGTCTGTGGTCACATCTAACCAGGGAGGAATTGACTACTGGTGTAGAGCAATGGTTGCCCTTGTTAGCAATAACCAGGTCAAGGATGTTGCTTTCTCTAGTGGGGGTAAGAATGAGCTGGTCCATGGCATTGGAATTGATGAATTCCAGGAAGTGTTGGGCCAGTGCATTGGTGCATGAGTAGTTTTCCCAGTTGATGGAGGGGTAGTTGAAGTCACCTAGTATGAGAGTGTTGGGTTGGATCTTAATAGTAGTTTCCAGGGTGCTTAAGAATGTGGAATGAGAGTCTTGGGACATGGTTGGGGACCTATAGCAGGCTATGACCTGAATCACCATCTTACTAAATGTTAGTTGTACCTGGAGTATCTCAGATGTGTTATGCTGGGCTACTAGTCTGGAGGTGTACATATCCTTTATGAATATGAAGACAGCACCACCTTTGGAGCTTTGGTCCATGTTCTGGGGCCGAAAAGTGTGGAATGAGTTATAGCCTGGTAGTGCAGGGGTGCTTTCTGCTGCTTTAAACCAGGTCTCCATTACAGCACAAATGTTGATATTCTCCATTTTGAGGAGTGCTTTGAGTTAGTGCATCTTGAGATTGAGACTTCTAGTGTTGAGCAGCATGACCCTCAGATTACATTTATTTATAGCTGTTACAGTGGTAATTTGGTCTTTGGAATACCACCTAAAAAAAGCACTATAGTGGTGGCAACAGCCTTAGCCAGTACCTGGAAACCCGGGGGTGACAGATGCAGGCCATCTCTGGCAAAGCATTGAGGTCTGTCAATCATGTCATCCCAAGCAGACAGATACTGGATCCCCTTAGAATGACACCGGAAATGTAGCCAATTGTTGAAGTTAATCATATTCTGTTTGTATTGCAGTATCATTCTGGGTGACAGTAGAATGCTGCTCAGAGCTAGGGTCATACCTTCCTCTGCCACATAATCTGAGAGCTCCACCATGTCTCTTTTCATGGAGTCCAGGGAGGTACATCTCAGGTCATTCACACCCACATGGACAATGACAGGGTCATATTTGTACTTGTTATGGAGTGACCTAAGTGCGTGTGTTATGTGTTGGATTATGGCACCTGATAGACAGCTGACTGTTACCTTCTCCTTATTCAACCTAGTGAGTGGGACATCAGTGTGCCTCACTATTGAGTCACCTATGATTACTGTATTGGGCAAGCTGTTTTGCCTTAGGAGGTTAGGTTGAGGGGCACACTGTGTAGGTGAGCTATGTGCCTTGTGGTTTGTGCTGTGTTGGTCTCATGCGTTTCTGCCTTGGAGGTCTCTGCTATTTGGGTAGACTTTTATTGAGAACCTCTGTGAAAGTGTATGTGTGGTTTGTGTTTTTATGTTAGGGCTGTGATGGTGGGTGTTCTGGATGGCTGTGTCTTCCATGCGGTGTGGTGCAGGTGATGACCTTCTCCTCTTGATAAGCTATTCTGGTCTTGGCTTGAGGGTGCATGTCTTCCAATTTGGAGATATAAGCGCATCTCTCACAAGTCTGACTGTTGGGAGGTAAGAGGAGAGGGTTGGACAGGAAAGGGGCTAGCAGACAGCCCTACTGTATGGACCTGATCATTGGACCTGAGGCATAGGTCATTTCACAGATTTTAACATATTTAGATGTAATGTTTGTGATAACATTGGTTTCTCCACTTGGTGATATAGATGTTTATGGCTGCATCTGACAGTGTTGAGTGAATACCTCAGTGTGGATTTGTGTCAAATACCTTGGCCTGGCGAAGTTTTACAGGATGATAGAGTTGTCATCATTCCCTCAATGACCTCTTTGAGGACATCTAACATGTAACATGGATATAGCATTAACAGCTTACACATGTCTGTTGCACACAGCTGGGAAAGTATTAGTGTTCATTTGGAAACAATGCATGATGACATGTTGATCTAGCTCACAGATAAGGAGAATTAAGATGTGTCTATACATGCATGCATCAGGTGCTGTCCATCCAAACTCAGATGGATGCATGTTGATGTACACCCTTCTACGGGAACATAGCCTGTATGGAGTTTATGTAGAAGTGTGCATCCAACAGTGTATGTTTTGAGTCATGCTATAGGCAATCTGTGATGTTGTCACAGCCCATTGATTCTGGGTGACAGGCCTGGATGAAGGTAAGACACTGCATACTACCTATCTTGATCTGGCCTAGGACTGGACACAATCCCCCACTCAGGTATCATTGAGAAACTCTCCCAGCTGGGGACTAACCCTTAAGTCACTAGATGGTTAACCAATTGGGTCATCAACAGAACAAATGCTGTGAAAGTTGGTGAATCAACCTCTACGAGTAGAGCTGTCAGAACTGGCATATCCCAGGGATCTGTGCTTGGCCTTTCACTGTTTGGAATCTATTTCTCAACAATCCAGACTGAAGTATAGGGCCTTTGGCATACCAATTTTGCTGATTCTTGCATATTAGGTACAACCACTCAGTCCACCAGTGATGATAACATAATGCAGGAGGGGCTAACACAGACAAATGATTGGTGCCAAAGCCAAACGGTCTACACATAAACGCAAAAATGTGTCATTATTTTGGCCATCTGCAAAGTGGAATTCCCTGCTAATTACAGCATTGACAACATACACCCTATGGTGCAAGACCTGGGAACAGACATAGATAGAAATCTGAACTTTGACCACCGAGTGTCCATGGTGGTATGGAAAGGATACATAATGCATCTCATAAGTCAGTCCATATCCAGATCTGAGGGTGATATATCAGCACTGTACTCAAACCTCATCAGAACACTAATGGAGTATAATGCTCCCTTTTGCACCTGCAGCAGCTGCAGAGACCACAGGGGTTTCTTACCAAGAAAATACAGAGCCTATAAACCATGCCATGATGTCTATGCATAGACTGAAAGCCCTGTCACTGTAATCTAAATCATGTATAATGAGGCAATTGTGCCAGGCCTACAGGTCAGTTTCTGACTCTTGCCCTGATGGAAATACTGCATATCCACAAATCAGCTATAGCTGATGACATCAGCAAAGTCTGTTGTGATGAAAATTGTAATAGCAGTGTTCCACATGGTGTTGTAAAATGCTCTCTCTAATGTCAAACAAGTGTGCACAAATACACATACCCCAGCTGACCGCAATGAGAACAGAGCCCCTACTTATCTACGTACACTGACCAGAGAACTCCATATTTAAGGCAAGCATGACAGCTCAAGTCTGACTTGGAGAGTGTCAGACAACAGTTTATAGGTGATGACATCAGCAGTGTCTGGTGAGGAGAAAAGGGTAATAGCAGAGTCCCACATGCTGTTGTAAAATGCTCACTCTAATGTCAAGTAAATGCACAAACACACACACACACACACACACACACACACACACACACACACACACACACACACACACACACACACACACACACACACACACACACCTCCCTGTTAACTGCAGTGAAAACAGAATCCCTGCCTATCTAAGGTATACAGACTAGAGAACTCAGGACTTTACACAAGGACCTTGTCATAAGTCTGACATTTGTAAGGCTGCAGGCCAACTTATAGTGGATGACATCAACAGTGGATTTTGGAGAGAAGCTGTTGGGAGGCCTGCATAAAATGGATGTATAGGCGTGTGCAAGTGTCAAAATGCTGTCAAACCATGGAATTGGAGCGGTAACTGTCAGATACCCACTCATGCTCTTCTGGGTAGATAGATTCACACACTTACACCTCTCAGTTAACTGCAGTGAGAATGGAACCCCTACCTGTCTAAGTACACCAACTACAGAACCCAGTACTTTACGCAAGCACCACAGTCAAAATAGTTCATAATCTGTGTCTTATAAGATTGATGAGTGTGCAATGAGTAGTATGTGGTGGTTGTGTTACAATGTGCAGGTATAGTTTAAGAGACAGATTTACAAACTATATGCAAACAGGTGTCCACATTACAACAAGTATTTGAAAATCTGAATGTGCATTGTCATTCTAAACATGCACATGGTATATCACACAACATTTTGTTATCAATTTATGTAGTGTAGTTGATATATTTGTCAGCATGTACTGAGAGACCATGGTTGCAGTGCATAGGGGAGATACCCCATGTCGGCATTGCACATATGTGACATAGACTTAGATAGGGCCTTCATTTTTTTATGCTTCCACATGTAGTTTCATGGCATAAAGACTAAATGGATTGTAAACAAAGCTAATACATGCTATTATTTACTTTACATAGAGTAACGCTGAGCAGCAGGTTTGCGTGATGGCTGGCAAAGTGTGCATGCGGGATCCACATTTCTACTGCTTTCCTTATTTGCTCATAGTTCAGCAGTATGCAAACATGAGGCTCGTTGCTAAAATTATGAAAGTTAATACTGAGCATATGAAACACACCTGCAGCTTAAATTATTCTGTGGCAGCAGGTGAAAATGGATTGATACATTCCTTTTTCAGCCCAGATGATATAGAGTTTGAATCCAGGTGTATGTAATACTTTTAAATAAGCAGTGATAATACAATAAAATTTCCATTAGTTTACCTTCACTGTATTACTGTATTTTGACTTAGTGCAGCATCTTTAAGTGGCATTGAGTGGAGGTAACCACACCACAGAAGCGTCTTTCACCATTGGTTGGCATTGGTGCATGTTGCCAAACTCTGAGCAAACATACAGCCCACAAAGTGAAAGGCTCCATTGGTTTTCTTGGTACTTATATGTGTTGTGTGTGATTCTATCTTTTAACCAGATTATAGGTGTTAAAATAGGGTACATAGAAAATTGGAGAAAAGGGAAGCATGCAGGGGGAGCATGCATGGGGAAGAACAAAGGAAAAGAAATGCAGGAATGTGCAGGAGGGAGCTAGGAAAGAAAGTACAGTTGTGGAAAATCTTATGATAATGGCAGATGTCCTTGCCTTTACTGCTGCAATATTCATTACCCTACAGGATTCCTGATACAGAAGCCTGAACATCTGGCCAGTCTACCAAAGACTTCTTGTTACTTATTTAAAAGGTACATTGAATATCACCCAAACACTCCTTGCGTAGCATAAGGCATAAAGGTAACATTCAGACCTACCATAAGCAGATCTGTACTATGTCCTGGTAAGATTTTGCACAACTGTACTATGTCCTTACAGTCACTGCTGCAGTATTCATTACTATATGGGAGAGTGCCAAAGCTCAAGAGGAAACTGGGGAGGGGGAAGGAGCAGAAGATTCTACAAAAAAGCCATGAAGAACTGCACTAGCAGAACAAGCCCTAGCTCTAGAGATACCATCAAACTTGTAGTGCTTGGTAAAAGTATGCACAGAAGTCCAGGTAGCTGCTTCAAGAATAGAGTTAGTATCTTTTAAGCCGTTGGAAAAAGTACCAGAAGAAGCCACAGCTCTATTAGAATATGCCTTAACTGAAGAAGGAAGGCTTTCGCCATGCAAAGTGTAACAAAAGGAATAGTTTGCCTGGATACAGCAAGTCCCAAAGGTCTAGCATGAAAAGAAACAAATAATTGATCAGATTTTCTAAAAGCCTTGGTCTTAATCAAATAAACCCTGAGTTGCCTATCCATGTCTGAAGTATGAAGCTGAAGTCATGTGACTGGTCTGATCTAAAACTGCTCTCATTAGATGAACCAGTTTCTTACTTCAACTCTATGTTTCTTGCTATCCTTGAAAACCACGCTCCTACTCGTACTATCAGAACCAATAAAAAAGTTGCACTGTGGCTGTCGAAAGATACCAGACAAAAAATTATATGAAGGAATAAAGCATGGGGCTTGTGGAGAACTACTAAATCCCCAGAGACCCAACTTATATATAAAAAACTAAGGAATGATACAAAGAAGTCTCTTCGCTAGTTAAAAAAATATATTACTGTCACCTGCAACAGAAACACCAAAATAATCTGCAAAAATTTTGGTCTAGTTTAAATAAGTTCTCCAACCAGGGCATTCATCTACCCCAACCCCCTTGACTATCCTCCAAAAACCTCCAGAAAATTTTGCTAACATTTTCAATGCTTTCTTTATGCAAACTGTTCAATCCCTCGCCAACATTCTAGCTCCCAACAGGCCAAGTATTATTGACCCCACACCAAAACACATCTGTCTTTCAACTATCAACCAGTACCAACATCACTTATCAGGTCACTGATCAAGAATCTAAAACCTACCATCCTATTGGCAGTACTCCTCCCTGCAGAGTAGCTTCAAAAAGCCGCAGATGCAATAGCACACCCCATTTCAATATTAATTAGAACTATTGTTGAAACTTATATCCCCTCCATATGGAAGTTCTCCCATGTTATTCCTCTTCATAAAGGCAGTAGTTCCACTGAACTTTCAAATTATAGACCTATAGCCATCCTGTCGCTCTTGGCTAAAATTATGGAGAAATGTATCCATAAACAACTCCTACCCTATCTCAGTCTGAACAATCTTCTAGCCTCCTCCCAGCACAGTTTCAGACCATACCATAATACAACCTCAGCCCTCTTGTCATTCTCTCATACAATAAATCAAAACCGTAATAACAACAAGCTCTCCTCTGCCCTCTTCCTAGACCTATCCAAGGCATTTGACATGGTAAACCATCAGCTGCTCTTAAGTACACTAAAAACACTCTCCATAGATAACCAAGCAATTCTCTAGTTTCAGTCCTAAGTGGCAGACAACAAGCTGTATTATGGAAGGAAAACCTATCCTCTTATTACCAATCACCCTAGGAGTCCCTCAGGGGTCCATATTAGGCCTGCTCCTATTCTCCATCTTCATTAATGATTTGGATACAGTCATCCCAAAAACAACTTATATTCAATATGCAGATGACTCCACCCTAATCTGTTCTGCTACCTCCCAGACAGATTTACAGAATTTATCCCAAAGCAGCTTTAACAAGGTAGAAAACTGGCTCACTGACTGGTGTCGCCTATTAAATCCAAATAAGACAAAGCTGTTACTCTTCACCCCCACTCATAAGGTTCCTTTCCCATTATGTACCATAAAATCCAACAATGACACCATAATTTCCCCAGAACCTACTAATAAGCTATTAGGTGTAATAATCGACAATAATCTTAAGTTCGATGCTCACATCGATCAAACTATTAAGACAGTAAATAAGAAACTTGGCTCTTTATATAAGATTAAGCAATTCCTCACCCCATCTGCTAGGACTGTGATTACACAAACGCATTTACTATCAACCCTACTATATGCCTCTCCTATTCTCACAAATCTAAGTAAATCTGACATAAATAAACTCACTAGCTGCTATAATAATATTGTCAGATTTGCCGCAGGTTCACCGTATAGACAACACCACTGTCTTAGCCTGCAAACACTAGGCTGGCTAGAACTACCCTCCCAAATTCAGTATAATCAATTAATAGTTACGCAGAAAGTTCTCTACCAACCAGAAATCACACCCATACTTAAAAATATTATCAACCCATACAGTAACCTAAAAACACTCCACTCCTCCAATAGAGTGCTAGTTCAAACTGTTAAATCCAACAACATAGCTGGTGACTCATTATTTACCAACTCTGTTGGCAAAACCTGGAACTTACTTCCAGATGAACTCACTACAGTCCCCTCTTTAACTCATTTTAAAACATCTCTTAAAAAACACCTAAAAATATATTCGCTATGCTGCTGTACAAACCCTAACCCCTTCTCAATTTACTATGCATCACTGAAAACCTTGGCTTCATGTTGAAACTATCATTACCATAACTCTGATACTTCAGCTGTTTCAGAAGATTGATTATATTGGCATGTACTAATGAACTATATGACAACTTACACAACTATGTACAACTAAAATTAATGTATTCTTGCATAAAATATTATAATTATAAGTTTTTATGATATATTCTGGCATACCTGGAATATGTATGCATGAGTTCTTGTACAAAAGTATATAATTGTCAAAGTTATAATGTTTGTATGTATTTCTGGAGCTTTTTCCATGGGCCTGGCTGAAAATGGACCAATATCCAGTCAGATTCTCCTGGTTAACAAATGTAAAATAAAATAAATAAAATAAATAAATAAACCTCTCACTGTCATCTTGCGGAGAGGTGAAAAAAGTATGCAAATTAATAGACTGGTTAAGTGAAAGCTCATTAAGCACCTTTAGGCATAAAAGAAGGTTAGTGTGCAAGGACACTCTATAATCCTCATGAAAGATCAAAAAAGGAGGACACGCCATAAGGTCCTGCAACTCAGGCAACCACCTGGCAGAAGTAAGAGCTAACAAAAGAACAGTCTTCCAGGAACAATGATGCAAGGAGGCTGAAGCAGAAGGCTCAAAAGGACCCTGAGTCAATGTCTCCAAAACAAAGTTAAAATCTCAGGGAGGAGTAGCAGGCTCCCTGGTAGGTGTAATATTAAAGATGCCTTTAAAATTATTTCACCTGAAATCTAGACACTGGAGGAGGAGAAAAAGCCAAACAAGCAGAGATAGCTGACAAGTGGGGTTTAATAGACAAATAGGCTATATCAGCATTGAGCAACTCACACAAATATGAGAGAACCAAAGGAACATCCAAAGTAAGTGGGCCCAGGTTGTGAGACAGATGGACACCAAATGGAAAATTCCTTCCATTTGGATAAGTAGAATTTCCTAGTAATATGTTTCCTGGCCTCCTGCAGGATTTTCAGCACATCCCAAGAAAACAGGTGTCTATGAGGAATCAAAATCATATCACCAGTTGAAGTGTGGAGAGGTGGGAATGGATGAAATATTCCTTGCCTTGCATGATTATATAAACCCTGCAAGGTAATTTGTGATGAGTCCCATTGGCTAGATGCAGAAGTAGAAGGAACCAGTTCTGTAGTGGCCAAAAGGGAGTTACCAGCAAGATTTTGGGCACATCCTTTTGAATTTTGAAAATGACTTTTGGAATGACATAAAGGGGAGGGAATGCATAAAGAAACATTCCCTTCCAAGAAAATGAGAGGTTGTCCACCTTCCATACCAAAGGACTTGGGACTCTGGCACAAAAATAGATGGATTTGTCTGTTCAGAAGGGAGGCAAAAAGATCGGCTTGAGGAGTACCACACTGGTGGATAATGTCCAGAAATACATCACTGTGAGGCATCCATTTGTGAGACTGAATTAAGAACCTGCTCAGAGTGTCTACCACAACATTTTGACAGGAAGGGATATAAACTGCCTAAAGAGTCACTTGATACTTGACAGCAAGATCCCATACCAGAAGTGTCGACTGACAAAGAAGATAAGATCTCACTCCTCCCTCTTTGTTGTTATACCACATCACCGTGGTATTGTCTGTGAAAACCTTCAGAAGCCCTGGAGAGAAAAGAGGATGAAAGACCTGAAGAGCTGGCAGAAGAGCTCACATCTCTTTCCTATTGAGGTGCTCCTTCTGCTGACCAGGCAACCACACCGCCTGTACCTTCAGGCAGCCAAATATTCCCATCCCATGTCTGAAGTGTCTGTGAACAATTCCTGAGAGGGAAGAGGGGGAAGAAAAGGAATCCCTGGATTCAGAAACAGTTGCTGAATCCACCAGTGAAGTTCCTGTCAGATACAAGGAAGAAGAGGAATGATGGAGTCTAAAAGATGTGCATGTTGGAGCCACACTTACTTCAGAAACAACTGAAACTTTCTCATCTGAAGTTTGGCTAGAGAGAGCATTGGATGGTGGATGGCATGAAACCCAGAGCTCTCAGAAACTCCCGGGGAGTAATGAAAGCCAGAGGAAGAAGAGTGCAAAAGAAAGACATTAGAGTTAAGGCCTTTGGATGGGAAAGGGATGCAAGAATTGGCACTATATGAATCCTGCAACACAGAAAAACATGATCCTCAGAAGGAGTCAGAGAAGACTTTTGGAAATGTATAGTGAATCCCAGGCTCTGAAGAAGGGAAACAGCAAAATTAATATTTTGGAAAAGGGTCTCTGGAGACGATGGCTGAATCAACAGGTCATCTAAGTAAGGAAATATTTTGATCTTTCGAAGACTGCGAAAAGCTGTCACAGGAGCAAGGCATTTGCTGAACACACATGGGGCAGTAGAAATGCCAAAGGGCAAAGTAGGGAACTAAAAATGCCAGGAAGCAACAGAGAAAAGCAAAAGCTTCCTGAAAAGAAGAAGTATCAGAATATAGAGATAAGCATCCTTGAGATCCAGAAACACCATATAGCCTGAGGGAGAAATAGAGGAAACAGAACCTGAAGAGACAACATCCAAAAGAAAGGCACTTTTAGAAAAATGTTTTGATGAGAGAGGTCTAGAACATATCTCCAAATGCCCTCTTTTCTGGGCACTAAAAAACAGCTCAGAGCTGACTCTGTCTGATGCTTGCAGTACACAGCTATTACAAGGGTAGGCAAAGGTGGTGAGCATTACCTGTCATCAATGTTACTATATGTATGTACATAGGATGAAGGTTTCAGCCCCCTAGTTGGTGATTGAGTGTGTTAATGCATTGTCTCTTAGCCAATATGAAGGCATACTGAGCATACCTACATCAGCCTACACCCACAGCAGCTGCTGGTTCCCCCTCTGACTCCTCATCTGTGTGTGGCTGTGGTGACCTTGCCATTGGTGGTGGATGTGTGCCTCTTCCCCTTGTTGATCCTGCTGAAGCTGCTTTCTGAGGATAATGTTGTGTAGCATGGCACAGACAATGAATATTTCATTACATGCACATGGATTGTACTGCAGGGTTCTCCAGATGTATCTAGACACTGGAACCGTGACTTCAGCAGCCCAAACACACACTCTATGATATTTCTGATTTGAGCGTGTGCCTCATTATGGTGTTCTTCAGTGGGTGTGTGTGCTTTTCTGATGGACATCATCAGCCATGGTCCCAGTGCATAACCTGCATCCTCCAAAAATGACCCTATGGGATATCTCCCCTAGTGAATATCTGATACAGTTGGGAGGTGTGCCAGATATGGGAGTTGTGGTAACTACCTGAGTTGCTAGCACACACACATTCAGGATGATTCCCTTGGCATTATACATGACTTGACAATTAAAAGAGTGGAAGCCCATTCAATTTGTGTAGAGCCTTCCCTATTCTGTGGGTGGTGCCTTCATTTCTATGTGTATACAATCTGTGGCATCCGGTACTTCAGGGTAGTGTGCTACAGGTTCCTATCAAATAGTCAAACTTGTACAAGTTCAAACCTTATATGGTCGAGACCATAAGTTCGAACTTGTACAAGTTTGAGCGTTTCAATGGAAATCTCTGTAATGGGAGGTTTCCGATCTGTTGAATGAGGTGCAATCTCGGAGTTGGCACATTTAAGTAGCGGGGTGGGGGTGCAGGGGGGCTCCCCCCCCCTCTTACAACAGTTTATTTTGTTTTTGCTTCTTTTTTTTTTTTATTCATAGTCAACGTTTTGTAACGTTGAATGGAATGGTTAGTACATTTCGTGTTCGAAGTTATAAAACTTCGACTATGTGATATAGACCCATGTGCTACGGGATAGAACTCCTTCATATTTGTGGCCCTGTTCTCAGGATTATGGGAAAGTATATGTGCTCATTGGCATGTTGGAGCATATCATTTAAGAACTGATGTTGGATCCTGGATGCTGATCCCTGTGGCACTCCAGCATGTCCCCTGTTGGTATCTGAAATGTTTCTGTAGCTAAAATTCTATGTTCTACACATACCTTTATCTACACTGGTATGGGTTCCTCTTTGTTTGCCCTGGGCCTGATTTGAGGATGACAGAAGTTGCAGAGTTCCTGTAATGTGTCTCTACACACCCTGTAGTGCTCTACAATTTCCATGTCATGCAGATTGTGATGTTAAACAGGCTCTGAAATCTCTTCTCCTTTGCCGTGGACTATTAGCAGTAGCAGCAGCATAGACTTCAGCCTGTTGCACATACACATGAATTAAAGTAACAGCAGCCCCTAACATTCTTTCTGTGTAGACTCCTTTTTGTGGCTGTATTCCAATAGGTTTTGGAATTCGCAGGGAAAACCAGCCTACACAGTTGCTTTATAGCTTGTTGAATAGCTTGCCCAACTTGAATAGTTTGATTAGCATACAGTTCAGCTGCTTATGTTGTAATTAGCATGCCATGGTGTTTACCTTGCTGCAATTACTGAATCCAAAACAGGGCACTACTGTATGTGCGTCACAGCAAGACGCACACACGGTGTAGGTGGACTTGTATGGTTTATTGAATCTGCTCTGTAATCTATTTTGTTAAATCAAATGGAAGCAGCAAAATTTACATAAAGAAAACATCAAACACAAGGGCAAGACCCCTGCCATCCTAATGTGGAGTGCTGCACTCCTACACCCCTCAGCTATTCATATATACCAGCTTAGAGATCACACAAGAGTTGATAGAAGGAGTAATTTCCTTTCCCCACAGAACAACAGTTTCAAACATTCTACCAAATGCAAATCAGCAAATGCTGTTTAACAAAAACAGCATAAAAAAAAAATGAAAACATTCATACATATACATACATATATGTATATATATTATCAACCCCTTTTCTCATTTTTTACATGGGATCATGGTGTTGCATCAGCTGTTGCCACTTCCATTAACAGTGGTGTTCAACAGTCACAGTCTATTCTCATTTTATCTATCCATTTCTTAGCTGAACATTCTTGTCTCCTCTTAATTCTTTTCTTCTTCTTGTTTCTCCCAAATCTGCTTTGCACAATCATTTTCATCTTTCCTGCACCACTCCAGGCTGCTCTCCATAAGCTTTTCTGCAACTAGGGAACATTGGCTTCAGCTCTGATGTGTTCATTTCTTTATCTTTTCTACAGTATGTATCATACTACCTGTCTCAAGTACTTCATATCTGTAATTTTAAAGTTTCACAATTGCTGTGCCTTCTCTTTCCATGTTTCTGTGCTGAAGCACTGATCTATCCTTATCTTGTACACTTTACTTTTCAGCTTATGTTGGATTCTTCTGTCACAAACTACCCCTGATACTCTGTAACAGATGGTTGTAACACCTCTGGTTCTTGTTTTGACCTTTATTATGTTAGATCATACATAAATGCAGTCCTCTCTTTGAAAAAGCTTCAAAACATATCTATTTTAGAATAACATTTATTTTACATTTCAAATTATGCAGCATTATTGGAATAGTACAGCTAAGTAGCTAGCAGCGATCTGTGGATCAAATAGAGAGAAAGCCTTCAAAATTCATGATTTTTATATGAAATATCTTTGGTCTATGTCAGTGCAACTTTACACAGGCAAAAACAGACAGTTTGGAGCAATTGCTGATATGCCCACCTGGACTGCAAATAAGTCTTGTTATTAGGATTTATTGTCCCCAGTGCTTGAAGTTCAAGGCTGTGAAGTTGTGCACAAACTGCAGAAATGAGACTTTAGCATGTTTCAGTTTTCGGTTCACAAAATAACACAATCATTTCAGTGCAGATGTCAGGCAGTTCATTTGGCAGATGGCTTTGTCTAGGCAAATACCTATATTATAGCCATTGTGATTAAATATTTTTTGCTAATGTTCTTGATTTTACTGTTCACTGTATAAATGAATGTTATTAACACCAAGTAATTTCTGACTATATTTTATAAGTGAACGCAGGTCAAGATCCAGCACTTGGTTACCTAGGTAGCTGCCTAGGGCCTGGTGCTTGCTTGGGGGCCCCATAAGCATTACAAAAAGCCATCTCACCCTATTCTCTGACCTGATTTCCACTAAGCTGCTCTCTCTCTCTTTCTCTCACACACACACACACACACACACACACACACACACACACACACACACACACACACACACCTCTTCTCCCAACCCAATTTTCTTTCTCAGCTTCCAGGAAATCTCAGTCTCTCATTGGCTGACTCAAGTAAACCAATGAGAGAAAGAGAGAGAGAGAGAGAGAGAGAGAGAAGGGGACTTTATGCATAGTATTTTAACAGTGAAGCTAAAGCTCATGGGTGATCAACCGTCCCTAATACCATTGTAAGTGTGTAAGTGCAGTTGAATGAAGGTTCTGTTGTTTGGTTTGTCTGAAGCAGATTATCCTGTATTTTCTTGTGGACTTCATGCAGCCCATGTAGGAATTAATGTTGCTGCTGCTTAGTAGGATTGTCCAATTAGGAATTATTTTTGCTTCTCCTTGTAGGCTTCTCTATGCAGGAATTACTGCTGTTACTAGTGTTGTTAAAGGAATTATTCTACTGTTTCTGCTAAAGGGAATTATTGTACTTTTGCCATCACTGCTGCTGCCATTGTGAGAATCAATTTACTGTTGCTGCCTTTATTTCTTTTTCTTTTTTTTTTTTTACTTGTGAGCTCCATTACTTTGCTGTTTACTGCCTTTACTGAGCAAGTTAAGTCACTCTTGAATGCTGGAGCTTAAGGTGTGTTTGTAGATATTTGATTCTTACATACTAGAGCAGTCATGGTGCAAAGGTAGGAATTAATTGTAGCAAACATGAGCACCATCATATGAGCCTTGATCTTTGCATACAATACTTTGCTTGAATGTTGACAGGGCATTTTATTATTTAGTTGTGTCAAAATTAAGTCTAAGGGTTTAATGTTGATATTTTAACTTTTTAATTTAGCTTATTTTTGCAGGCATATGGATGTAAAATGGGGTGTGTTGGACTACAACAGTTTGTCTAATACTTAATGCAGATGAGTAAGGCTGTAAGCTGCTAATGAATTGCTTCACAAAGTGCATGGTTTGATTGCTGTGTAATTCTGACCATGTCAGTTCATCAGACAAAGCTGCTAGGCTTCCCCTTAAAAGGGACACTTGCATACAGTGCGCTGCCTCCGGGTGTTAACACATGACTTCATTTGTCTTTTGAAGTCCTGACTGCTTTCCATAGTCACTAAGTAATGATTCACTGTATGCCATTTAACTAGGAATACAGCACAACTGTTGTTGTGTAATGTATTGTCAAACACATTCTCAATAACTGTGGAAATAAATGTGAGTTTCAAGGATAGCAAAAGTGTAATGTTTATACTAGGTATATTTACATTGCAAGAGTGTTTTGTTTTGTTTAGCAAAAAGTTGTCAGTGTTTTTGCTTTATTATTTGAAATAAAAGTTTTCTATTAAATCCAAACAATTGATCATTGTGAAAGTAAAGACTAAAACAGTATACACGCTATGATTTGAACAGTGTTTTATAGTCATGGGGGAGAAACCAGCCAAATAATGGGATACTGAAATTGCTGGGGGTGATCCAATCCATTACCCTGCCTAAGGCCCCATTGGGCCACGATTCATATCTCAGTTCATGGTACAAGTAAAGCAGTCAGATAGCAGAATATTCAATCATTTTAAAATTAAATAAATTTATATTTCAACCTTTTTCATTCAGATGTCGCTTTAATTGAAGCCGTTAACCTGTTTCATCTATTTTCCCTTCTGTTTCAGTTTACACCTTTCTCTGACTTTCCCCACTTGCTGCTATTGCTACTGTGTTGTATGTACTCAGCTTCATCTTGTTTGTCCTGAATTTTTTTTTCAAACATATATTTATTAATTATTTCCATTCAAACAACAACATTTTGGATAGCATGGCAACACCGTCCAACCATATTACTTTGCACTATCAGTAAGAATAATATTAATTGGAAATATATTTTCTTCAATATTCCATTATATCATGCTCTACTGTACCCATCTTATGTTATTCTTAAAGATCATGTGCAAGAAAAATTCTGTGGTACAAAAAATTACTTAAAATGTTTCCATTCCCAAGATCATGGCAGCAATTACTACTTTATGGTAAAAGGAAACTATTTTTAGTCTTACTTCACTTGGAATTTAGATTTAAAAGTTTCATACTTAGCAGAAAATGGAGACTAAATGCCTATTATCATTATTTTTCATTTAACATGTCTGTCAGAACATGCCAACATCATTAAGGACAGAAACTTAAATTTTTTAATCGACTAATTAGTAAAGGATTGCAAGCAATTAATTTTCCGGATACAATTGTTAATTCAATTAATAGTGTGGCAGAAAGCTGACTACTTTATAATTGCTTAAGAAACTATAGTCCCCTGCCCCTTCACATGTTTCTAGAAAAGAAAAAAAAAAAGAAAAACAACAGGGCTTCCAATCATTGACAGAAAGAATAGTTGCTTTCTGTATGGCCCCAAGAAAGCATCAGAAAAGTAATAGGTGGGTGGCCTAATGGTTAAGGTGTTTGCATTACAAACACAAAGTACAGGGTTTCAGTCTTACAAGGGATAATTGGCTAGGCTTAAAATGACCCACAACGGCAGTTAGCCTAGTACTAATCTTTGAACCTATGAATCAAAACATGCCAGTCAAGAGGTTGCAATGGTAGTTATCCAGCCTCTGTCTTCTGTTATGTGTTGCATTTCCAAAAGATACATTTCAGGTGAAGTAGGACTACAAATAATTTCCTTTTACCATAAAGGAGTTATCACTAGCATATAGATGGAATCAGGAAAATGACAAATTTATCTGAACCAGAGAAATTTGTTTGCACACAATCTTATAAAAAAACCTTAGAAAGTAGTCAGACCAATAAGAAACTACCTTTTTCAAAAAATCTGAAGATCATAACTAAAAGGACTGTAGTTATCATTTAAATCCAGTACATTCTGCTTGTATTGAGTTTAAGTTTGTCTTTCAGGTGTATGCCCATCAGCCAGAAATGCACATTCTGTAGAGAGGTAATTTGAGTGAACCATTTTATTTTATCTATTACCCAGTTCCAAAGTCATTGTATAACATTATATGCCCAAACCATGTGCAGGTAATCAGCCTGTACTGTATGACATCTCCAATATATATATATATATATATATATATATATATATATATATATATATATATATATATATATATATATATATATATGGGAAATGGTGCAAAGTATGTATTGACTTTATATAAGTAAAATGCAATAGGTATGGGCCTGTATTATCTCCACACCATTTCAGCATCACTTCCTCTTCCTTATCATGTATAGTGCTGTGTAATAATTGTTGATGCTTTTTTCAAACTGTAAAACTAATTTCCTGATCCTTTTTTTTTATTGCACATATAATTGCTTTAACTTAGGCAACTTATGTTTCATGTTACTTGTTGCCACATCCCCTTTACTGAATAGTTTGTTCAATCAAATTTGCTAATCATATGAAGATTTTTCCTCACATATGGTGATATCTTCAGATATTACCACCAAAGAATAGCTAAAGGTCTTCTGTTCTTGAGTTGCAATACCTGTATAGGATAAATAGAAGCTATGGCACTTTCCCAAACATCTCTAAAATTAAATATTTATTTCTTGATTCAGGCATCCCATATAGTCACTCCATTGTTAATTAACATTGTTACTTGCCTATATTCTAGTGAATTGACTTCCAGTATGGCGCAAAACTTGTTATCTCTCCTGACCCATATGTCAAAGAAAGGAGATGTATCCCTTTACCTGAAAGGTAAGAGGGACAGGAAAAAGACATATGTGGAAATGCGAATTAGTGGAAATAATGATAGAAACCAGGATCCAGACAGGCAAAAGGGGAAAAAGGAAAGAATCCTAGAAGGATAGGAAAATTGTAAATAACAAGGAAACATGGAATGCTGATGTGTTGGTAGAGAAAGTTAAAATAAAACAAGTCTTAGTAGTTACAAAACAATCTACTTCTCAAGTAATTATTTTACAAGAAACACATTTAAGGACCACAATAATTCTTTTCATGACCTTGCATATAATTCTGTTCAAACTTATGGGTCTGTAGTTCCTTGGGTCTGTTGATTGTCTGCCTTTGTATAGAGGGATGACAGTTGCAGTCCTTCATTCCTAAGGGATGAAGCCTGTCTGCAGGTTGTAGATGAATAAAGATTGCAGTGGGCCTAACAGGTCATATTTCAAGCTAAATAGGGAGTCTGGATGGAGAGATGATAAGTCAACAAGCAAAGGAGAGTAGTATTGCTAGAACTGAATTCATCATTAAGTTTTGGTAAGTACCTTCACAAGGTAGACCCTGTTTTTTATCAAATCTCACTAAGATGATGCTGATATATAGACTGTATTTTAAATAGCATATATCATGGGCACAAGTAGGTTAAAAAATAAGGAAGAAGGTTGGGTGCACAAGTTCCAGGATAAAAAAGTTCCCAATCCTGGTAGGCACACTGGTGCCAGGACTGGAAAAAATTACAGTGTAGAATCCTCAAGACACAGAAACATTCCCATAATGGGGCTAGGGCAACCCCATGGGGAGGATGGTTCTCCTGTTGTAGAAGGAAGAAGCAGTCTACAAAAATTACAAAAACTGATAAGCCAAAAAAGGGCCATACAGATGATAGAGTGGGACTATTGAGGATAAGAAAGAAATGTTGTATTGTTACTATTAGTCAAAAAGCTCCTAATTTCCGGACAGAAGATATACAAAAAGCAAGCTTAAGAGAGAATTTAGAGGAAAGAAAAATATTTCCACAAGAAAAACTGTCAGAACCTTCAAATGCAGATTTGTGTTCATTATTACAACAGATTCATAAACAACATGACGTAGACCAAGAAACCTTGAGCCGATTGGAAAAAGAAGTAACTGAGGAAGTGTGAAAATATAAATAAAATATAAATAGAATGTAAAGAACAAAATATAGAGACTTTTGAAAGGTATAAAAAAGAAACATGGACATGGGAAAGAAAGGGAGATCTCATATTTTTCAATATTTACGCAAAGGAAAAGCCAAATTAATCAATGCATAAAAGGCAGCCCAAGAGATATTTGAAGAGAAATACAGACAAATAAAAACTTAAGATCACAAAGAAGGAATGTAGAACAGAAGATTAGTCACATGGAAGTTAAAAAAGAAGCTAAAGTTATGGAATGCTTGCAAAGTGCAGGGTTTAGTGTACAAACTCTAACCCAGGTTATATCACAGCATGATGGAACAATGAGTCCCCAAAGTAAGCAGAAACAGGAAGAGCAGGACACATCTGAAGAAGAAATATGGATATGAGAAAGAAAAACAGATTTAATATGGTACAATTTTTATGCAAAGGAGAAAGCAAAACTAAGCAATACATACAGAGCAGTACCAAAGATATTTGAAGAGAAACACAGGCAAAGGCATCCAGACATGAAAAATTTTACATTAGCAAAAATAAGAAAGCAAAGAAATGTAGAAAAGAAAACTAGTAATAGAGAATGTAAATAAATAGAAACTGAGGTTATGGATTACTTGTTAATTGAAGGATTTAGTGTAGAAAATTTAACTCCAATAACATCATATCAGGATAAAGCAATGGACACCCACATTAAGGAGAAACCAGTAAAGCAGGAAGCATCTGATCAGTTGCCATATGAAGATACTTTGGAGCCTTCCAATGGAAACCAGTACAAATGTTCAGTTGGAGGTGGACAGCAAGGGTAGGAACAGAAAACTGTGGTAACCCTGATGCAGTCAATGTGCAGGCCAGCGAGTTCCCATATGAAAGAGCAACAAGTAACACAGGATGAAACTAAAGAGAATGTGGCAAAGGAAGATGTTCTGCAACTTTCTATAAAATGTCTGCTGTAATTAGAGAACAAAGAATTTGTCCTGAGTTTAGAAGAAAATGATCTAAAAGCAGAGTTGCTTGATTTAATAGAGCTAGACAGACACATTAAGGTCAATGAAAGAAATAGATACAGAAGGTCAATAACACCCAAAAAGTTTGAAATTTGATAAAACAAATGAACACAGTAATTAGGTCTGCCCATAGATATCCATGCGATATAACAGAAGTAAATAAAATATATTACTGTGCAGATAAATTAATAACATATAAAGTCTTACCAAAAGAACACAGGGTAGTAATAAAAAGGAAGGGGAGAAATCTAATGCCATCATGGAAGTATTGAATAGAGAAAACTTTAAAGCAATTAAGACAAGAAGTATCACTGTCAGAAGAGTATAGAAGAAGGAACAGAGCAACAAAAATATTTCGAAAGATGTGTTAAAAGCAGCATGCAGCATTATAACAGATGCATATCTATTGTGCACTATTGCAAACAACAAACTAAAAATATTACCACAGGCAGAAAAACTTAGAAGATATGTAGATAAATATAAAGGAAAAGTGCAAAATAAGTAATTTATTGGTGACCCAAAATAATTTTTAGGAGAATTGGGAAACAAGGGAAAAGGAACTGAAACACCACCAAAAAACAAGAAAGTGATAAATTTTGTAGAGATAGCTATAAAGATCCTGTAGGACATAATGATGCTAAATGGATAGAAGAAGTAAAAGAAAGAATAAGAAGTTCAAATGTACACAATATGAAATGGGATGAAGTAACAGACAGAGAGATTGAAATAAAGTTAAGAAAAGCTCCTAAGTGGAACCCCCCAGACACAGATGCAGTACCTATCTGTTGGCTAAAAGTATTAACACTTTTGTTTGAAGATTTAGCCGTGAGTAAGAACTGTTTATATGTGCACACTGAGCAGGCACCAGCCTGGTTAACAACAGGAAAAACAATGCTCCTTCTTAATAGTGAACCTGCAAGCTATCCTAAAAATATAGATCAATAACTTGCCTACCAATGATGCATAAACTATACACTGGAACTGATGCCAACAAAGTTTATAGTCATTTAGAAGAAATCTCAATCATGGCATTAGAACAAAAGGGTAATAAAAAAAAGTCATATGGAACAAAGGATCATTTGTTGTTAAATAAAATCATAATGGAGAACTGTAACAGTATCCCACATTTATGGATAAAAGAGCACTTTAAAATGTGTAAGATACACCCTACGCTAATCAATTACGTTACAGCAACCATGAAACAGTGGCAAACCACTTTGCAGTTAAGCCATGATAAAGGAGAAATTATTCCAGGGATAAAAATTCAAAGGAGGATATTTCAGGGTGACTTGCTGTCAGCTTAACAGATTAGATCATGGCTACAATTTGGCTCCCAGAAAAGAACAAAGTGTAAAGACTTCTCATCTTCTTTTTGTAGATGATTAAAAACTGTATAGTTCATCAGATGAGGAATTGAAAGCACAACTGGAAGTAGTCAAAACTTTTTCAGATGATGTAAGAATGTCATTTGGTCTTGATAAATGTGCAGAAGCAACCTTTAAAGTGGGAAAGCTGCAGCATCAAGAAAATATCAGTCTGGGACAGGAATGTGATATAAAAGAACTTGTGCAAGAAGGAGTGTATAAATATTTGGGAATTGATGAAGGATTGGCAATAAAACATGAACAAATGTGAATAAAACTTAGTAAGGAATATTTTAGAAGACTTAAATTAATACTGAAAACAGCGTTGACATCTAGGAACAAAGTCCAAGCTATAAACCAATTTGCTCTTCCTGTCCTAACTTAGAGTTTTGGAGTGATTGACTGGCCACAAAAGGTGTTGGATAGGTTGGACAGGGAGAGAAGAAGGATGCTTCATGTTCATCAAATGATTTATAAAAATCAGGGCATGCCAAGATTATATATTCCCTATTCTGAAGGAGGTATGAGCCTCCTCAAAATGTATTACATGTATAGATCTGCAGTCGTGGGATTGCATACATATCTGCTGACTTCACAAAACCCAAACACTGTGAAAGTTTTGAAACATGAAGAGAATAAGTGTAAGATGACTTCCCTGCTTAGTTTAGCAGAAGCATATCTGAATCAAGTGGGAATGGAAATCAAACCAGAAGTAATTAAAAATCAGGCAGCAGATGAATTTACCAAAAACAAAAGAAATAATATAAAGTGAACTATCAGAGGAAAAGGCAAGACTTGGAAAATGCGTAAATATAGTTGCAAGTGTAGAAAACTCTTGGAACAACCTCATGTTGATCAGAACTGAATGCAGGAATGGTTAAGGAGAGGTGAATTTAAACCAAAAGATGAAAAGTTAATATTGGTAGCCCAAGATAGCAGACTACATACAAGTTGGTTTACAAAGTCCATTGAACATGTGGGTGAAACAGACAAATGAGGGTTTTGTAAACAGAACTGGAAACAGTAGCACATTTTGTTGCTAGTTGTGATATACTAATGGCAGAAGGACTGTATACTGAAAGGCATAATAATGTCTCGAGACTGTTGCAATGGGGCTTGTGCAAACATTATGGTATTAAAGTGTCTGAAAAACACTGGAAACATGAGTCACAAAGCATTCTAAAAAATTCTGAAGATTATATCACACAGGATCACCCATTACCAACAGTTCACAAAATAGATGCTGGAAAAACAGAGAGAGTAGTCCATGAAATGACAAACGTAGTATTGGCCATTGGTATCGCTACACCTAGTGACTACATTGTCTCTCATACAGAGAGACACAAAGTCATAAAATACCAGGATCTGCAGGTAGAAATGAGGGGAATGTGGGAGTAGGATACCTGGAGAGTTCCAGCATTAGTAGGTACAAGGGTCTTATAAAAAATAATTTACAATCATACTTAGATATGTTACTGATACAAGTAACTCCATAAGAACTGCAGAAGGAGCCATTATACGGTCTGGGAAGAGCACTTCTGGCTAACATCAAAGACTGAAACAATACTGATTGCATGGATTTTATTCATACTTTGACTTGGGAATGGGGACCATCCCCTTCATGGTATTAGAAACCCAAAAGACTTGGAGAAATTAAAAAAAAAGTTATTACTAGGCTAATGGCACAAGACCCTTTACAAGCCTAGCCAATAATACCTATGATATGACAATATTCTATCATAGTTCCCCAGATATGAGATGGGGTAGCATCAGGGCAGTAAGTCTTTGGATTTTGGAACCCTGAGTCATTTCCAGACTGTCTTTCTCCAGAAACAACATGGACAGTACCCAGGGAGTGAATTTATGGCTCACCATCCATGTATCCAAATTATTTTTGAAAAGAGTGAAGGACGGGGTTTGTTTTAGAAAGATGGGAAGTTTATTCCATAGATGGGGTAGTCTTTGGGATATGAATCTGTTTTTCCAGTAAGTTCTGTTAGAGTCACACATAAGGTTCAGATTCATGGAATGCATAATCCTTGTATAACTTTTCTTTTGAATATGTAACATTTTCATCCAGGCTGTAGGTCATACGTAAATCGCTTCTCAATTAACAATATGAGACAGAGTAAAGGGATAGAGCCTTTAACACACGTGTCTTATGCTTTGTAAGTGGGAAACCACTGGGGCTGCTCCATTTGGTGTAAGTGCCTGGTTATGTACAAGCAGACGGGAGCATTGTACTTGATTATGGACCTGATGTGGGCCACGTACAATGGCACTATGAATTCTTTGATCTTGATGCCATGCCTTTACTTATAAGTTGAGCCACACCGAAGGGTTTCCTTGCTACTGTAGCCACCTGGTGGTCAAAGTTTAGATTGCTGTCTATCTGTGTTTCTAGGCCCCTCATTACTGGGTCTACATTTAGAGGTGTGTTATCAATAATATAATTTGCAGGGATATCTGACTTACCAAAGGGCATGATTCCACATTTGTCATCATTTAGTCTCAGACCATGGTTTTGCCACCAGCTGTTTCTCATTTTTAGGCCTGTTTGTATGAAGTCAACATCATTTGAAGATTCATTGATTGCTCCCAGCTTATAGTTGTCAGTAAACTTGGTTAATCAGAGGCCAACAACATTGGCCTTCACTTCAGAGAAGTATATACCAAACAGGAGGGGTCCCAACACTGAGCCCTGTGAAATACTACTAGTAACAGGTTTCTTACTAGAGGTGGATATACATATTCAGACAACGTGTCCTGTCAGTGAGCCAGTTTGTTATCCATCTGATGATATAGGGGTTTATACCTAACTCAGTAAGTTTATCTGTGATACCCATGTGGGGGATTGTGTATAAAGCTTTGGCCTGGTCTGGGTAAGTGGTATGCATCATTTTACCCTCATCCATAGCCTTGTTGACTTTCTTGAAGAAGTCCACCAAATTAAGCAGGCAAGACCTCCCTTTCAGAAAGCCAAATTGGGACTGGTCCATTGTTGGAGAGAGCATATGTCATTATTGATCATGTCCATAATAATTCTTTCCAAGGGCTTGCAAATAAGACTGGTCAAGCTTATGGGTCTGTAGATCCTTGGGTCATTTATTGCCCCACATTGTGCAAAGGGATAACTGTTGCCATCCTCCATTCTTCTGGAACAAAGTCCATCCAGAGGCTGTGGTTAAAGAAGGTTTTCTAGTGGCCCATAGAGTCTGTTTTAAATTATTGAAGAAGCATCCTGAAATGTTGTTGGAACCCACTGAAGCTTTGGCTTTTGAAAGCACAGTAAGGACCTGCTCCCTTATAATGACTGGTAGGGAATGGCTGCAAGTATTTCTTTGAGTGTGGTAGCAGGTGATGGTTGGGAGAAGTTTAAACTGAATGTGTTGGCCAGCAGGTTTGCTATAGTTTCAGGCTGGGTATAAGTGTTGCTGTTCATGATTAACTCAGCACATTGCTGAGTACTTCCCCTGAAGTTATGGGCATAATTAAAAAAAAAGCCTTATGGTTATCTTTCACCTGGGATTTATCTTTGCTCATAGTTTGCTTTGGCAGATTTGACCAGCTCTCTGATTTGTTTGTTTAGACAGGTGACTGTCTTTTTGCACTGTTTTGTCTTTCCCTTCTTGGCTTTGGAAAGGATTTTCTTTCTTTTCTTGAATAGACTATTTATGGCAGAGTTCCTCCAGAGTGGTTTGTTTCTGCTAGTAATCACGGGTTTGACTTGGACAGGTACTGCCTTTTCTATACAGCTATGAATGTGGCTGCACAGTGCATTTGTGTACAGGTCAGAAGAGATGTTGGTGTCATCCGGGTTTAGTGAGGCTTGGAAGTTTAATTAGCTGTCACTTAGTTTGAGGTAATAGGCTTTACAAAGTTCTTAACACATTTGGAGTTTGATGGGGTTTTTAGGTTAGTGTTTGTACTAAAAGAGATCATTTGTGTGTAGGGTTACCACCTGTCCCACTTTGCAAGGGACAGTCCCTCTTTGGGCAGTTGCGTCTTGACAAAAAATATTAAAAATGGCAAATGTCCTGAGATTGTAGGATATAAATATTTCCTATATTTTATGTAATCATTGCATAAAACAGGTGTTCTGTATCTAAAATACCGAAATGTTATAAGAAACAGAATAAGCAACTAAAATGCTACAAGAATAAGCTTTTATTTAGGATAAAAGTTAAGTTCTGTTCTTTGTACTGACCATGTGTATGTGTCGGCCTGTAAAAGCTGATGTTTGTACTGAAAATGTCCCACTTTGGCCATTTGAAAAGGTGGCAACCCTATTTGTGTGTGTGTGTGTGTGTGTGTGTGTGTGTGTGTGTGTGTGTGTGTGTGTGTGTGTGTGTGTGTGTGTGTGTGTGTGTGTGTGTGTGTGTGTGTGTGTGTGTGTGTGTGTGTGTGTAAGGAGATCATTTGTGTGTGTGTGTGTGTGTGTGTGTGTGTGTGTGTGTGTGTGTGTGTGTGTGTGTGTGTGTGTGTGTGTGTGTGTGTGTGTGTGTGTGTGTGTGTGTGTGTGTGTGTGTGTGTGTGTGTGTGTGTTTTTCAAAATCTTGTTTGAAATACTTTTCCATCTGCACTTGATGTCATCTGGACTGGTGACCAGACTGTTGCCTTTGGTCCCTTATGAATGCTGCTTGCCAACTATTATCTTTATCTCTCTGACCTTGTCTTGCAACATGATTCAATTTCCTTGGGCCATTTGCAAAGCCCCTTTCAAGCATCTGCTAGTTGAGCTTCTCTGATCCCCTGTTTTTTGCCATTGCAACTGCTCTCTTAGCATATTTTGTAGCCAGCCAGTATTTCTTCTTATCCTTGTTTATCTTTTGCAGTTCCCACATTTTCCTGCACTCCTTCCTTTTAATAACTTCCTGAACTTCTGCATTCACCACCATCTGTCCTTAAGAACTGTATTTCCATGTCTCACCTGCATTATCTTTTCTCTCATCCATGTGCATGTGTGTGTGTGAGTGTGTGTGTTTGTGTGTGTGTATGGGTGGGTGTATGTGTTTACAACTTTTAGTTATGTTGTAGGTTCTGATACTCTCTGCTTCTATATACTTATTCTGCAACCAACAGAGGTTTGAGAATCCATATGGAGTTGAAGTATGCAGATGTTCTTGTGATTAATTTATGAGTTTTGTAGAGGCAGACT
>NC_056729.1:1276564005-1276846505 GCF_019279795.1 Protopterus annectens
GCTAATAGATATTGGCTCCCCCTTGAGTGAAACCAGAAACTAATCCAGTTAGTAAAATAAGTCCTTTTTTTGTTCGTCGCCCTTGTTGACCTTCCTGAGGACACCGAACAGATGTAACAGACACAATGTAGCCTGTACAAGTCATAAATGTGTTTGTCACACAGTTGGGATATTACCTGTATCATTTTAGAAAATGTCCATGATGATTTGTTGGTCTACTTTACAGATGAGGAGAATCAGGATAGGTCTATACATGCATGCATCGGTTGATGTTCCCCCCAGTCAGAAGGATGTATGTTAATGTACACTCTTCTTCCGGAACATAGTCCATCTGGAGACTTTGTTGGAGTATTGATCCAACTGCGTCTGGTAGGTCCATGGTCTGAGTCATGCTATAGGCAGCCTATGATGTTGTCAGGGCCCATTGATTCTGTGTTATTAGCCATACAGAGTGCACAGATAAGCTTCCCACCTTAGAATAAAAACTGAGTAATGTTTGCATGTATACTTTGGCTGACAGCCAGAGGTGATGGGGGGTGATGTGTGAGATAATCTGCTAGTTCATGGAATGTCTATTCCCTCCATTTGGGTATGTCTGTTGGCATCCACATAAAGATCTGTGCTTAGTTGTGTATTCCACTTAAAATTTCACATTTATTGGAATAAATGATTTGTGAGAAGACCTCCAAATACAACCTTGGTCATTCATCACATTCCATAAACTGGTACTATTCACGCAGTCATACAACTGTACCAATATCATGTACTTACATTAATTGCACAAAATATGCCTATATGTGTTTAATTAGCAAGTTGTGTTTAAGCAGTCTGTTGCCATATCAGGACACATTAGAGTTATTTGGCTCATGCAGAACATTTCCTGATACAAATGGTGATAGTCACCCAATGGTGCTGCTGACCACCACAATAATCCTTGGGTATAGCAACACAGCTGCACATACAATAAATTCCACAAGGTTGTAATTGAATAAAAACATGTGATACACTGGTTGTGTATATCACAGCATAACAACATGTGTATGAGACAAGACTTATGTGACCATGTAATCAATATGAATTAATATTGATGTTTGTCACAGAGCATTTAATGATGGTGTGTTGACACATGCACACCTATGGCATACCGCAAGTGTCACTGTGATGGCATAATGTGAACTGTGTAGAAGATTTATCTGCTACACTACAAGACATGTCCTAATATGCCAACAGCATACATACAAGTGTATCATACCATGTCAGCAGTTCTGAGGGGGAATATTACTACAGCCATTATAGAAGAAGCATGTAATGCAATGGTATCAATTGCGATCACTACATTAGTTTACAAAACAGACTGTAATACCGCCTTGTAGCCATACGATACATTCACACTTCAGTATAGCACCACTGACACGGCAACTGTTCAGGACATTATCAGACTAATGACCAACATCACATGAAATCCTAGCCGTTATTATACCATGTAAAAATAAATCCCTATATCCATACTATGGAAGATAGTAATACTATTGTGCAAATGTGTATATTTGCTGGATTGCATTACATCCAACCACTGTCCATATAGGACATGTGTACAACACCATGGCAGAATTAGCAATCACACATGCAGTGGTCTCAAGATGGCTTGCAGAGGCTTATGGAAGGACTTTGCTTCATGATGTGTGTATGCATATTTGACATGAGGACATCCTCCACTCCTCTGCAGGAAGAATGTTATGGAGACAGGGAGAAAAGGAGGATAGTGAATGTATTGGGCTATGTGAAAGGTAGTGAAATGAAAGGTGAATCAAAAGATCACACAATGACCATAATGTACAACCAACCACACATACACAGCAGTATCCTGGGCCTAATTTGAACATTACACCTGTGTAGTTATAGAATATGATTTCCATGCAATGTCATAGTAGCATCTTCACTTATGTCTAACTTTAACACTGTCATGTTGCACTTTATGGAGTATGATGGCATCATTGTATGCTGAGGAGAACATGTTTTGAGGACTGTAGGACATGGATGTGGAGTTACATCCATGTGTAAAATTGCCTCAAAAGTGATAGTTGTATTTATAGACAAACAATTTTCCTGCTGTCAGATTAGAGCATCTATATGTGTAGGTAAAGTAGTTTGCAAACACAGTAGTTAATCTTACTACCACAGCACAGGTTTGTTTTGAATACTGTCAGAGTGCATGTTATACAGGATGACATAATCATTGTATGCTACAAGATATTCAGAGGAGGGTTTGACATAGCTGTAGACTCACATATCATTTTAAAACTGACATCATAGTAATTGTTAAATTCACACTCAGTTGACTGTAGTGAGAATAGAGCCCCCAACTAGCTATTTCCAAAACATATAACTTAATGCAAGTGCCACAGCACAATGTCACACCACATGTCTGCCTTTTATAGTGTCAGACAACACCTTATAGCTGATAACAGCAGTGTCTGGTGAGATGGTGAGAAGAGAATGGTAGTAGCAGTTTTCTAAATGCCAGTGTAAAATGGTTACTCTAATGTCAACCAAATGAACAAACAAACACACATTCACACACACACACACACACACACACACACACACACACACACACACACACACACACACACACACACACACACACAAAGTCACCTCAGTGAAAACAGAACCCCTACCTAGCCATTTACAGGGCACAGTACTTAAAGCAAGCACCACAGCATAAGTTTGGCTTTTAAACTGCTGGCCAACACTTTATAACTGATGACATCAGCAATGTCTGGTGAGAAGAAGATGGTAGTAACAGTTTCCCACATGCTGTTGAAAATGGTCTCTTGAATGTCAACCACGTGAACAAATACACACCAATTGAACACAGTGAGAACAGAACTCCTACTTAACTATTTACAGAGCACAGTAATTAACACAAGGACCATAGCATAAGTGTTGCTTTATAGTGTCAGACAACACTTTAGAGCTGATTACATCAGTAGAGTCTGGTAAGAGGATGGTAATAGCAGTGTCCCACATAGTGGTGTAAAATGGTCTCTTGAATGTCAACCAAGTGAACACACACATACACCAACAGACCACAGTGAAATCAGAACACCTACCCAACTATTTACAGAAGGTAGTAATTAATGCAAGCACCCCAGCACAAGCTTGGTGTCAAACAACACTTTATAGCTGATGTCATCATCAATGTCTGGTGAGAAGAAGATGGTAGTAGCAGTGTCCCACATGCTGGGGTATAATGCTTTCTTGAATGTTAACCAAGAGAACACACACACCAGTTAACCACAGTGTGATTAGAGCCCTTTCCCTAGCTAAGTAAATTAGCCACAGAACTCAGTACTTAACACAAGCACCATGACATAGATCTGACTTTTGCACTGCTACAGGACAATTTATAGTGGATTGCATCAACATTAGATGTTTGGGTGAGGATGTTGGGCGGCCTGAATTAAATGCATGTATAGACATGTAGTATATGGGATTGGTTTGATGACCGTAAAATACACAGTTATGCTGTTCTGAATAGACACACACACCAGTTGACCGTAGCGAGATTAGAACCCCTACCTAAGTACACCAACTACAGAACTCAGTACTTAATACATGCACCACAACACAAGTACAATGTTTGCACTGCTGCAAGATAATTTATAGTAGATGACATCATCTTTGGATATTGGGAGTCCTGAATGAAATGGATGTATAGTCATGTACAACTGTCAGAATAGTTGTACTCCACTCCATGAGATTGTATTGATGACTGTAGTATACACAGTTATACTTTTCTGACTAGACACATATACACACACACACACACACACACACACACACACACACACACACACACACACACACACACACACACACACACACCAATGTGTGGATGTAGCATTTCCTGTTGTGTTTCCAATGTGCAGGTGTACATTAGGAGACAGCTGTCCAAGCTATATGCAAACACTTGTTAGGAATGTACGTAGCAGAAATGAGAATTTTTTCCCAGTATGTTGTGTATACTATGCATTTAAATAGTCACATACAGACACACACCTTTTTGTGATTATAGTTGACTGTTCAAATTTGTGAATAATTGCTGTCCACATTACTACAAGTATTAGACAATCTGTACATGTACTGTCAGTATAAAGATGTACATGATATGTAACAAAGTATTTTTTGTATTTATTTCTGTAGTGCAGTTGATATTTCGGAGGAAGTACTGACAGACCAATTTTCAAGTGCATGGGTGCAGGTAACACATTGCTACAGTGTAAATATGTGTTCAGTCATTAAAAAGTGCCTTCCCTTTCATTGTGTTTTACATGTACTTTAATGGAATGAAGTTAAACTGGGCAGTAAATATAACTAATACATGCTAACACCCTGATCCTTGGTGACTTCAACTACCCCACCATAGAATGGGTGAACTATTTTTGCACTAATGCACTCTCTCAATGATTCCTCGACTTCATCAATTATAATGCACTAGACCAGCTCGTCTCATCCCCCACAAGGGGAGATAACAGTATGGACTTGGTTCTTACCAATATGGATAACTGAGGCATCACTCCCATAGTATGTTCTTCCCTGGTGAGATCAGATCATCAGACTGTCTCATTCAAAGTTTCTCTCTCACCCAACTCCCCCCCCCCAGCCATAATCAAGCTAAAAATCTTCTCAAAAGATGACTACAACCTTCTAAGGGACAGTATCGGTGGCTTCACACCATTGCCCCCTCATAGGATGCAGACAACTATGCTGAACAGTACACCATTGCAGAATGCAAGCATCTGTACAACTGCATGGGCTCAGTCTTACCCAATAGAACTAAAGCCTGCTCCTCAAGGAAACACATACCTGTTTTGTTGTAAAGCCTGTTGATAGAGGATGTCCACCAAAGGAAGAAACCATTGTCTAAGGGTAAAAGGGAACAAATTCCAAATTCGAAAAACTCCCTCCTTAGCTTCAACAAGCAAATTAGATGACTAGTGAAAACCTCCAAGGCAAATTATGAATTGAAACTAGCCTCCATAACAAAGGGAAACCATAAAGTCTTCTTCAGTTATGTCAGGAACCACCAAGGCAAAGCACAGGTTTGTTCTGAATTTTTACTTAACAGTATCACTTATACTGATCCTGTTGACTTAGCCAACCTGCTAGCAGATACGTTCAGCGCAAACTTCACCCCCTGTCCCCCCCAAAGGCCCTTTCAACATCCCCAATACTTGTCCAGGACCTTACATCTCCATAGATCAAGTGTTACAGGCCCTATCCAAGGTGAAGAACACAGCTTCCATGGGGCCTGATAGTAGACCAGGATGTATTCTGCACCATCTCCAGCAAGAATTGGCTTCTCCATTGAACACTCTCTTTAACCACAGTCTAAGTACTGGCTTCATTCCAGCAGAGTGGAGAACTGCCACTGTCATCCCCTTGAATAAAGGTGGTACCACTACTGACCCTGGAAACTATTGCTCCATTAGCTTGACAAGTCTGATCTGTAAAGTCATGGACCATATTATTATGGATCTCATAAACAAGGACATAGGCAATCTCCAAGCACTTGACCCTACCCAGTTCGGATTTGTCAAGGGCAGACCTTGCCTGTTGAGCCTGGTTGACTTCTTTGAGACTGTCACCAAGGCCCTGGATGATGAAAAGTCAGTACATACAGTTACCTTGACTTGGCCAAGGCCTTTGACACAATTCCCCACTCAGGCATCATCGAAAAGTGAACACAACTTGGTGTAAATCCCTGTCTCATCAGGTGGGTGGCCAACTGGCTCACTGACAGGGCCTTAAAGTCAAAATAGGCACCTCCACCTCCAATAGCAGACCTGTCACTAGTAGAGTTTCCCAAGGATCTGTCCAGGGTCCCCTACTGTTTGGCATCTATTTCTCAGAGGTCCAGGCAAAGATAAAGGGCCTGTGGCTGACCATGTTTGTGGATGACTGTAAGTTGTGTGCTGTCATTGACTCCCCAAATGATGTTAACGAACTGCAAGAGGGTCTCACAGCAACTAATGATGGGCACCAAAGTCATGGCCTCAAGCTAAATAAAAAGAATGTATCATCATCCCATTTGGCAAAAACATGACCCCTATCGATTACCACATCAACAGCAACCCCCTAAGCACACAACCTGTGGTGAGAGACCTAGGCACATTTGACCATCATGTAGTGGCAGTGGTCAGAACAGACTTTTACTTGGTTCATCTCATAAGTAATGGGATTGCATCCAGAATAAAGGAGGTTATTACCTCTCTATACTCCTCCATTATTAGGCCAATAATTGAGTATAAATCCTCATTTATGATGTACCTCTCCAAACATCTGCACCAACTGGAAAGACCACTGAAATACCTCACAAATAGAATCCATGTCCTCCAACACCTGTCCTATGCAGACAGGCTCAAATCACTATCACTCTACTCGGTATCATACAGATTGCTCAGGGGTTATCTGTGTCTCACCTACAAGGCAACTCGGACCCTGGCCTACTAGAGATGATCCCTATCCATAAGTCTAACTACTCACTCACTAGCCACTCAAAAGGCCTGAATCTAATATGCAACATTAACAAAACTTGCTGGAAAGACAGTTTTGTCTCCCAGAGGCTGTCCTTTCTCTAAAATAGACTTCCCATACACATAAAACAGAGCACTCACTGACCCTCTTCAAGCATAACCTTGATGAGTGGATGGAAAACTACAAATTTGTCCCAGAGGTTTCACCTGTGTCTCTCATTAACAGGGTGACAAGTGCTGACTGTGGTTTTTTTTAGGGGGATAAAATTTTGGCTAGGCTTGGAGGGGCCCCATGGCCCTTAGCCTAGTAACCTCCTATGAGCCTATGATCCTATGTGCCCTTTCCATAGTGTACCTCCAAGCAGCTGGTTTCCGTGATCAATGGCAAAGTTTTTGCACATCAGAGATTTATTTATTTATTTATTTATTTCCAGTTTGATTACCGGGGATGTCCACTGGGCTCAAAGAGCCCATTTTCAGTGGAGGCCTGGGGAGAAAAGCTCCATATTACAAGCGATTAAACAAAAATGAAATTATACAAAGTAATGAGAAAAAGTCCAAATGCAAAATGGCAAGACAGTTCATAAACATATTTACAAAGTTGTATAGAGAACTATTTGTACAATAATTAAGTGACAGAGGCAAGAGAAGAATTCACAATTAAAGGGAAAGCAATTATTAGTTGAGGGTTAAAAAATCTGAATGGTGTATATTGATGTTTAGCAGAAATGGAAGAGAAATAGGTGGGAAGTACAGTGTTAGTAGAGCATAGATTATAGTGTCTGGAGTATTCTTAGAGAGGTGGTTGAACATTAGTAAAAGTGGAGTTCACACGTGGAAGGTATGATTGCCATAGTTAAACTGCATCAGCTTAATATAGGTAGTTATTAAAGATTAATTGTTTTCAGTAAGAGGGGATGAGATCAGGGACTATATACAGTATTTACATTGTGTACATTTAAGGTAGAAAAACATTATTAATAATTTGGTGTTGAATTTGACTTAGAGGGAGGCAGATGTTTAAGGGGTCTTTAGATTTAGAGTGAGGTAGCTGTTTAGATACACATTTAAGGACTCCTACTTGAATATGGGAAGTACTTATCCATACTGGCTATGGTAGAAACATATACTATGGTGTTTATAAATAGTTCATATCAGAAATGTTGTCATAAATTGTCTAATTTTAAAATATTATTAATACTGCTTTGCCCCTTTGTGCATAGTTAAATCATGAGCAAGCGCACAACTCTGCTTCACTGCTAAAACTATAAGAGTTCCACTGGTTTGCTTTCCTCAATGCAAGCATGTTAAGCACAGTGGAACGGCAGTCAGTACTTTGGATAGTAGTGAGAGTAAGAAACATACCTGCTGCTTAGCTAGCTCTGTGGCAATAGGTGTTAGAGCATTGAGGGTTGTATTTTGAGCCAAGATGATATAGGGTTCAAATCCAGCTCTATCTGATAATTTTAAATATGTATTCATACTGTAATTAAATAATTACATGTAATAGTTACTTGAAACGTAGCTCTGTGGCAATAGGTGTTAGAGCATTGATGGTTGTATTTTGAGCCGAGATGATATAGGGTTCAAATCCAGCTCTATCTGATAATTTTAAATATGTATTCATACTGTAATTAAGTAATTACATGTAATAATTACTTGAAACGTGAGATGGAATGAGTACAGTAAAGTACTGTATATAAACAGACAGTATTCAAGTGATTTATGTCAACAATACAAGCATGGAGTTGCATACTGATACAGTCATCAGACTAAATAAAATAGTTTTGTATATGCTATTTTAATACGAGTGCCTTCATCCTACTTTAACTGCACTGGACATGAAGAGCCATTCAGAGAGGAAAGCAGTATTTGAAATAGGAAGGTTAATCTGATAGCTGGAATTAGTTATGGGCTGGTTGCTGCCGCATCTTTTATTTGATTTCACTTTGCAGACATGTATTAGGATATACATTTTAAGGTCTGACACATTTGTTTTGTGTTTTTACACACTGATAAAATGATTTTGTACAATGCAGGATTCAAACATATGCAAAATAGACAAAAATACTTTCGCATAAATGATTTTTCATCTTTGCCACAGAAGTGCTTGGCAGATATGCTCATTAATTATACATAAATATACATGACACAGTGAGGGGTTAACTGTGTGTGTGTGTGTGTGTGTGTGTGTGTGTGTGTGTGTGTGTGTGTGTGTGACCTGACAAGGTCCTGATTTATACATTCATGTGTGTATGAGCACCACTGAAGTCCACCCAAGGCGAGAAAGACAATTACATAAACGTAATTGTCAGTATATGCTCAGTCACTCATTAATTCATATGAGCTCAAGTGCTATACATACTTATTGTTACTTATAATTATGTTTACATTGTTTTATATATTTTAAAATTGAGTAGACAAGCATTAATAAAATTGGAGTATATTAGATTAGAATTTTGGCTTGCCTGCATTATGAGCATTAACTTATAACAGTTGCCACAGGGAAGGTTATACTACAACTGTATATTTTGCAGTCATTACTGTGCAGAGTGCTCATTGCAACTGAGACCTTAACTGTCAGACCTGCTTATTACTTATACATATACATTAAAGAGTTGAGTGTTTAACCATGGATGTGTTTGACATGAAAGTTCAGAAAATAAACGTGTAATTGTACAGCCATAATTGTACTGATACCCACAGTTGCACATGAAGTATATGTTTGATATTGTGCATGTTCCTATGTGTAAGTATTTTTCTACTGTTCATTTTTATATAAAGAAAAGTTACACATGTAGTATTTGTCTGATAACCTGTGTATGCTCAATGCACATGCTATAGCTAGTTATTCCCATGTGTAAGTATTTTTCTAATATTAATTTTTATATAAAGAAAAGTGGGTGGATTAGAACCCAAGCTCACCTGTATTTTAACCCTTAACTTTCAACTGCTGCCACAGGAGCAAGTATGCAGCAACTGTATATTTTCACATTCTTTCACATTCATTGCTCAGTATGTATGCTGAATGCCACTCATTTCCTCTTAGAGTGCTTGCATGGTGGCAAACCAATGCATCCATTTTGAAATTGGCTACTGTCTGCTTCTTGTCTGAAGGTGTTCTGGACTTGCAGGTGTTGTGGAGGCTAGCTGACCATTGCCATCACACAATGCCGCTTAGCATGTTTGCATGAAGGCAAGCAAAAGATGCAACCATCTATCCATTTTGAAATTGACTACTGTCTGCCTCCTTGCATTCAGGAGTTCTGGACCTGCAAGTCTTGCTGACTATCATGCAATGCCACTTAACAGGTTTGCTCAATGTAAAACAAAGAAGCAACAATCTAACCTTTTTGATACTGAGAATGTCTGCTTCTTGTGTGGGCCATTAGACCATGTTTGCACAAAGATAAGCGATGGTGAAATGTGACAAGCAGAGCTACACATACATCAACATTTAACAATAAATGTGGGACTTGAACTATGACCTACAGATGCTATATACTGTGTGGCTCTTTGCAGTTACCAAGTGTGCTATACCCATACTTGATTCACATGTACAATTTATGCAGTCTTTATCATACAAGTAAGTTAACATTAAATTGTAATGTATTTATCTGTTTCACCATGTTTGCATTAAGCCTTATGCCATACAAATATTAATATTATAAAAACAAAACTAAACAAAAACAAGACAAAATACATCTTAACACACATTAAAGATTTTTATACAACTCTGGATTTGAACTGTCAGATTACGGAACATAAAAAACATAGAAAGTGTGTCTTATTTCTCTTTGCCACATAAACAGATTTACAGGAGGAATGAAACTCATTATGCATATAAGCAAGTCCCATTTCCACCACAGTGTTATACAGACATATAACACATGCACACTCTCAGTTGATTGTACATGTGTGGCTTACATATTTAGTGCGATGAATGATCACAGAATCATTTATGAGTATTGTTTGCATCAGTGCAGCTCTGTCTCTTCTTTATACTGTGTTCATTCTTCTCTTATGTGTGCTGTACTCTCACACATGCAGTCTGTATGGCATTTTGTATAATTGCCCTTAAAATGTATGACAATATTACACAGCAGTAAAATACATTTTTATTAAAGGAGGTAGAGTTTGGCTATTAGTGCACTGAAAACAAGAATTGTGTGCTGTTCACTTGCATTTCAAAGGTTGCTACAATTACTTCTATACTTTGTAAGTGTATCAAGGCTGACACACCCAATACAGGTTTGGAGTCTGAATTGTTGTGTATTCCTTCTCCACCCCACTAACCATTCTTAGTTGCAATCCATTAGCAGCAAACACTGAGGTAGTGCCTGCACTATGTTTACATCTGATACATGAATCCAAAAGTTCAGGATTCAGCAGTTCTAATGAGTTTGCACATCATTTTCATCTTCATCATGCTCAAATGCATGAGTCTAAACCATAACAAGGGAACTTGAAAGTGAGAGCACTTTTATATTTGTAGATACTTTCTAGATTTGTTAATGTTATGAAGAGGACTGTTATTTATATGCATTAGGGGATTAAACTGCTATATGTTTGCACTTCTTTTACTCACTCTTGGCATAGACATTTTTGCTACGCATTGACTTTCACAGAGGTGTCATTACAAGTGTTATTGTTAAAACTGGTTACCTTACAGTTTTTTCTGTCTTATTCCATGGAAATGTAAAGTACTATATTGTCAATGACACAGGGTATTATGCTTCTAAGATGGCCCAGTGACACTGCCAGTGGAGTACTGGGCATAGTGAGAGGTGCCTAGCAATCATATTTGGTTAACTTCTGTGTTGCAAATGTGTACACATTTTCTGATAATTGTGTAGAAAGCATTTAAAACAAGTGAATTATGTGTCATTCCTTGTAATTTTCCTATTTTGGGGGTGAGGGAGCTAAGTACTATTTGTGTGTTTTCACATCAAAAGTTGGGTTTCCAGAGTTTTGCTCTTGCACTTGTGTAGTCATCCTAATATTTCCGTGGGTGTTCAGGGGAAACTTGTATGTAATCAGTGGCATGTTGTAGCAAAGCATTCAGAAATTCATGTAGGCTCCTGGATGCTGATGCTTGTGATACCCTTAGCATATGCCCTGTTGGTCTCTGGAAGGGTCATGTAGCTAATATTCTAAGTGGAATACATATCTTTGTCTCCATGGGTATTGTTTCCCCTCAGTTTTTCCCTTGTTCTCAGTTACGGATGACAGAGGTTGCAGTGTTCCTGTGGTATATCTCTATCCACCCTGTAGTGCTGTACAATTTCCACTTAATGCAGACCATGGTAAGTTAACAGGGGTATAAATACCCTTCTCCTTCTTGGTCAGGGTACATTTGCAGCATAGGCATGTGCCTGTTACACATACATATCTATAAGAGCAACTCTGGCCCATAACATTGTTTCTGTGTAGAGTACCTTCCATGGCTGTATTCCAATAGGTTTTGGAATTCAGAGGGGAAAACCTACACTGAGTCTACACAATTGCTTTAAATCTTATTGAATAGCTAATCCATCTTGGATTGGTTGTTAGCATACAATTCAGCTGCTTATGCTGTAATTAGCATGCCACTATGTTTGCAGTGTTTTCACTGTTCTACACGGCATGTAGAGCTACTTACTGAATACAAAACATTGTGCTATGACATGCACATGGTCTTAGCAGACCATGTAGCCTTTATGGAATTTGCATCAAATGTTTACATTTTTAAAACATTTTTCATCTATTGTTTACTGTACATTTACATTGCACTTAATCTATCCCTAAGTTATGATTATCTGAACTTGAGCAGTCTTAATGACAAGCCAGATCAAACAGAAACATGGATATATTTCATCAGACAACGTAGTGTTACCTAATCAAGATGACAAACCTGGCCTCATCAGCAAGTGTAACTTTTATTTATTTATTTTTTTCTTCTCAAGTAATTCAAGAGCAGAAGTTTCATCACTGGAAGTAATATAGAATTACTTAGATTTTCAGTCCTAGTTTGTCTGTTATTCTCACATCTCACAGTGTATCATATCTCTTAACTGTCTAGATTTTTGCCGAATGTCCAGATTTTTGTCTCATGTTTTTTTTTTTTTTTTTTTTTTGGTTTATTCCTTATCGGAATTTGGATTTTCTTTCCAATCATTAAGAATTAAAGTTACATACTTCATATCATTCACAAAATATATGCTAAAACAAAACCTGTTATTCTAGCATTGTTGTAAGTTTATAAGAGCAATATTTTAAAAATGCCCCTATTTTTTACTCTTATGTATTCACCCTATAAAAAACTCCTTTATACACAATTCATGATTGTAAACAATTTATATCTAACCCCAGTCCACTTAAACAAATTTGATCCAAATCACTCCACTGCATGCTCCTGCTGCTCGTACCCAGATGCAGACATTATGCATATACTTTGGTTTTGAAGATACTCACACAGTATCTGGTATTCACTGAAGGTCCGCTTAGATAAAATGGGATACCACAAATCTACACTATCCTGGGAATTGGCGCTATTACATATTACGAATATCTATATGCCTAAAGTTAAGTTCCATGCCCTAATTATTCTATGCCTCCTGATCAAATTTTATATTACACAGCACTGGCTGGATCGCTCTAAATTATCCTGGAGGGATTTTAAGGTACTGGCTATCCAGTATATCAGCTCCCATAAGTTGCTATTAATTAATCTTCGTAAGCGGGCCTCATACCAGAAAGTATGGGACTTTATCTTTCTACTCCTGTCAAATGATTAACAGTCACCCCCTACTAAATACCTTAACCCACCCCTTCTATTCTTGATCTTTTAACATGCCTACTAATTCCTCAGTATTCATTTCCCATATAAATTTCAAACTGGAAGAATTGAATAATCAATTTCCCCCATCTCACCAGAAATATATGGATGTTTTAAGGTGAATTGTAATATGTTAAGTACCTATCTGATATACTTTATTGCTATGTTTTATAGATTTGCTTTGTTAGTATTGGCACATATGTATATAAGTTGTATTTTGAATCACTCATATTCACCTAGCAGGACTAATTCATCATATTTGTAAGAATGTTTATATTTTTGTTTCCTTTTTTCTTTTCCTTTGTCTATGTAAATCAATAAAATTGTGTTTTATAAAAAAAAATACCCTATTTTTGGTCCTATGTCTCCCCATTAGTTTTAGTTTTGTCCACATTTAGTGAGCTAAAAGGTTGAGAGGTTTACTATTTATTAATAACCTACCCTGAGTTCTGTCTCAGATTAACTATATAATGTATGCCAATGACATTGTTCGTACTAGGTTAAATAAAAGGTCATCCGTTCTGAACAGTAAACTTCAGAAGATGTTAAATCTATATTGAACTAGCTCTGTAAAAATAACCTATCAATAAACAAAATATTCTATTTTGTACCTCAGGAAAACTAAATAACATCCCTAATTTCAACATTATAAACCCCCTGGGCAACCCTCTTGCTATCACTACTCAACACAGGTATCTAGGACTAATCATAGACCAAAACCTATAATTGCACCACCATGCAGAAGCTCAATTTAATAAAGAATTGACTCAGCTTAATGTCTCATACAGACTATCTGACTTGTTGACCATTAAAGCTAAGTGAGCCTCTGCCATAAATATACTCCTCCCGAGATTCGAATACTGGGCCAAGAAGCCTCCATGTAAGAGTTATAACTCTTACACGGAGGCTGCAGTGAAACTGTGTGATGTCAGCATGTCATGCATATGCATGAGGTGCATGAGGCATGCTGAATCACACTAGTAACTCTTACATGGTCCGTGTAAGAGAGTAGGGGGCGTGTCTGTAGGCTAAGCCCTGCAAGCGGACACGCCCCCGGAAGACTAGAATGGCTGAAAGTAAACAGCCACGAGAGAGGCCATGGAAATGTGAATAAACACACAACACAACACATGCCCCGATAGACCATCACTGTATAAAGTGAAGAGATGTTATAAAATTAAATTAAAACCTTTTATTTTTTTTTTAAACCCCGTAAATGTTTGCTACTGTGTGCTCCCGTGTGAACGGGTGTGCTACTAGCGCAATCACAGTTAGCAGTCAGTGGAAAAGGATATAAGAACTAAATATGCAAAGTAAGCCAAGAAGTAATAGCTTAGCGGTAGAGTTGCCGGCCTAAGAGTAGGCAGGCAGGGTTCGAACCCCCACAACAACCTTTTTTTTTTTTTTGTAAATAAGCATGAAAAAGCCCCCTGACAGTATTGTACAAATGTAAATGTAGTCCCTTTTGTAAAATGGAATGAAATGGAGCTTATATTCCGAAGTAACACAATAATAAAAATAGTCAGAAATGTATAGATAGCTAAGCTGCTGTGAAACAGAGTGCCCGTAGCTGAGTAGTGTTTAAAAAGCTGCAAACTGCATGCCCGTTGCTAAGCACCAGTTTAATAGGCTGGAACCGTTTGCAACTAGCTGTGCTTAGCTGACCATGTGTGTCACTAGCCAATTAAGGTTTATCCCAGCGCACACCGTTTGCGCGCCGCTCCCACAAGCTATCCGCCAGTGCGCATGTGTTACCTCTGCGCAAACGAGCGCAGACCTGGTTTTAAATGCTTAAAAGTGCATTTGGCATGTTTGATTGACAGGTCCTCAACTCATTTCTGTCAGGAAAATCAAAAGTCAGTTGCCAGAGTCGAACCCAGGATACCATGCACTAGAGTCAAGGTACTTCACCACTAAGCCATGACAGCAATACCATGAAATGCAGAAATAGCATATATATGGGATAAAATCCAGAATGGAGCATGAGAAAGCATTTTCAGTGAAGTAGATACAATTCCAAAATGGCCAATCAGAGAAATGTGCGGGAAAAGTGGCATATATAAGCCCCATAGGCGGGAATACACAGCAGAAATGATTGTAGAACACAGCTGCAGTCAGAATGAGTGGAGTAGGTGAGGGACGTTGCTTTCGAGCACAGCGTTGGGGCATTGAGGAGTCCAGATACATGGTCTGGCTCCTTGTCCATCATCACGAGGCCAAACTCATGCAGGGCCAGGTCTCATGGGGAGCATATAGGGCAGAGGCATGGGACCAGTTGGCTCGTGATCTGACCAGTGCTACTGGCATTCCACGCACTGGTGAGCAGGTCCATCACCACCATGCGGACCTGAAGCGACGCAAGCAAGTCCAGTTGACCGAATGGATCCAGGAGGCCCGGGATATGCCCAACGCCCCACTACTGAGTAAGTCACATTTTACTTATGTATGTAAGGATTTCAACTAGCTGATACCATGGAGATGTGTAGTCCAATATTACTTCTTTTCAGATTACAGCTGCAGGTGTCCGCTCTATGAATCGCGAGGTGCATGCCCGTAGGCTGGTGCGGATGCGCCACCATGCAGGTTAGTAACCCCACCCAGTACTTGTAAATAAATATAATACTGTAGCATGTATCAGAACACTGCAGTGTATTGATTAAAAGTAATATAATGTGCAAGCAAGATTTGAAAGTCTGCAGGTATGGCTGCAACAAGTTCATCAGTATGCAAGTGTAACTGGAAATATAATTGATAGAATTAAACAGTGCTGTAATACAGATGTCCCACCATTAATTAAAATAGTGTAACCTGCAGTAGTCTCAAGAATACAGCTTCAGAATCTGAGGTAGTCAAATGTGAGATATATCCCCTGCTGAAATGCTGAATCATGACAGAAGTGAGGCTGTCGGAAAGTGTTTGAATCACCACCAGTCTAACATGTGAACAAAGCCTAAAAGTAGCAACCTGAACTGAGAAGTTGCAGGATGTGTGAGAGTGACAGAAAGGGTCATGTATGAATAAATAAAGTAGTAATAACCCCTGAATATATTAGCCCCAGTGTGTTTCTACAGAACTAAATGCATGTGGGAAGTACAACTTAATATCCCAAACTGATTTCAGTGTGTCAGAATCTGGAATGTCTAGGCCAAATGATGTATATGGTGAACACAGTAAACAATTTGCAGATAGAATGAATGATTATCTGACAGACTAAACAGCCATAGTTGTCCCCTGTCCTGTCATCAAAGTGTAGCAGGATGATGTATCTGATCAAATTCAAAATAAGTAGGATAGTGATGTATTTGTAACAGGTGTAGCTTGACAGTCAAATAAAATTTATTTTGAAACATCAGCCTCAACTTAATTGTGTACCTATTACAAATGTAAATCAATGTGTAACATATGAATGTGTCATCACTTTCTATCTCCCAACCCTATAATTCCATATAACAACACCCACTAAATAATGGTATGTGAACATTTCATTAATCATGGACATTTGTCTGTTTCAAAAATATATGCATGTCTGTTCGTGCATGTGCCCTGTTCATACCTGCAAATCTGATGGCCTGTTGCCATTAATCAACCCTGCATGTTGTTTGACTGTGTATTTCTGTTCAAATAATGCATGTGATATTGATATGCCCCTTGTTCAATGGTGTCAATATCTGGGTGTTTGTTTGATGGGAATAACAATGCATGCTGTTACAACTAATCTGAATGGAATACAATGCCACTAACCCAAACTAACATAACTACTCACAAACCTAGAACGCTTGGGAAGGCAGGTCCCAGCGGACCCACCTCTCCCACCTCAGCTGGTGACTGCACCTGGCACTAGTGCCCAGGCCGGACCCCCCCTCCGGTGGCCCTGTGCCACCTTTGGGTGGAAGCGCTGCAGGGGATGGGGCCCGTCCCCCCTCTGCAAGTGTGGCCGGAGGGGTTCGTCCACTCACCCTCCGCGGTGTCCGGTTTGTGGTGCGAAGGGAGATCCAAGACACTGTTCTTGGGCCCCTACACCAGCTTGAGGCTCGTGTGGCACAGCTAACGGCCCCGGCCGTTGCCCCGCCTACACAGCCCCCAGCACAGCCCTGTCCTGGGCTGTGAAGGAACAGTGGCAACTGCCTATGGGTGGGGATATCAGTTCCACTGTTGCCATCTGTGGGCTCATGCATCTTGGAAATCCCAACCACCGTCCCCGTCAATTGTGTAACCCCCCCACGTGTGTCATACACAGCCCCTGTATGCGTCTTGTCTGTCTTGTCTGTTAACCTACCCAACCTACCTCCCCAGCTATACCGACTTCCTTCACCTGACATACCACTCTCACCTGAAAAAAAAAGGGCACTCTGTTCCCACAAAAATTACGCCCCATACATAGCTGTCCATGTCGCACACATGTCTGCATGACATTGAAACAGTTAATTACAATTGGCTCTACAACAAATATTAATGTTGTCCTGACACCTCTCTCAGGGGTGAAAGGTTTCCAATGTCTCACCAAAATACATGGAAATGCACAGCTGTTGCTGCCAAAGACATGGGCATCTATGGGCCTTACCTACATCCCTCCTGCAAATCCCACGCTTGTTTCCCTACTGTCTTACCCTCTTTGTGACCCCTTTTCACCACTTTCCTGTCACCCCTTTTTCTTTTCTTTCAAAGAAATTAGCGCGGGTGTGCGCTTGTGTTAGCGGAGCTCACCACCAGTGCGCATGCGTGAGCTCCGCGCAAACGAGCGCAGACCTGGTTTAAAGTGCTTAAAAGTGCCTTTATGGCACTTTGATTGACAGGTCCTGTACTCATTTTGAAAGTCTGGAAAGAAAAATAAATACCCACTGTCAGTCTCGAACCCAGGACCTTGGTAACATTAGTCTGTATGACCTACCACTAAGCCATGCCTGCTTTACAAGAGCACAGTGCTAAAATAAATATAACATGTAATAGTAGGAATCAGTATAAAGGCAATATAGGAGATGTACTATCCAAAGCATGTCAGGTAGAGTTTTAATGGCCAAATTACTGGATTCCCATACTAGTTCAGTGTGAACAGAAACAGCCCTGCTACCTGTTAGCTTGTACATAATAACGTAAGGTAATGTACATATGTGAAGGTATGTATATCTACACATACATATATATAAATATATATTAATACATATGAAATATAGTCGTAGGTCTCAGTAGCCATACACACTCACTACAGGAAACAGAGAACATAATTGCAGCAACCTGAATCTGCAACACAGCCTGACCCCTGTGTGACCTACTTACCCTTCTAACTGCTTAAAGGTGGCCTCAGCACTTTGATTGACAGGTCCTGTACTCAGTTTGAAAGTTTGCAAAGTAAAAAAAATTCCCACTGTCAGTCTCGAACCCAGGATCTTGGTAACATTAGTCTGTATGACCTACCACTAAGCCATGCCTGCTTCACAAGAACACAGTGCTAAAATAAATATAACATGTAATAGTAGGAATCAGTATAAAGGCAATATAGGAGATGTACTATCCAAAGCATGTCAGGTAGAGTTTTAATGGCCAAATTACTGGATTCCCATACTAGTTCAGTGTGAACAGAAACAGCCCTGCTACCTGTTAGCTTGTACATAGTAACATAAGGTAATGTACATATGTGAAGGTATGTATATCTACACATACATATATATAAATATATATTAATACATATGAAATATAGTTGTAGGTCTCAGTAGCCATACACACTCACTACAGGAAACAGTGAAGATATATGCAGCAACCAGAATCTGCAACACAGCCTGGCTCCTGTGAGACCTACTAACCCCTTTAACTGCTTAAAGGTGCCTCCAGCACTTTGATTGATAGGCCCTATACTCAACTCAAAAGCAGAATATGAGCATACTAGTAGGCCCTACCACAAGACCATTGTAACACTAGTCTGTATGACCTACCACTAAGCCATGACTCTCATACAGGAATATAGTGCTAAATAAGTGGAACATGTAATAGTAGGAATGAAGATAAAGGCAATATAGTATGTCTACTACCCAAAGCATGTCATGCAGACTTTTATAGTCCCAATTACTGGATTCCCATACTAGGGTAGTGTTAACAGAAACAGCCCTGCTAATTGTTAGCTTGTACCCAATAATGTCAGCTAATGTACATATATGAAAGTATGTATATGTACACAGATATATATATATATTTATATAGCAATACATATGACATATAGTTGTAGGTGTCAGTATGCATACACACTCACTACAGGAACAGGCAAGATAAATGCAGCAACCTGAATCTACAACACAGCATGAAGCATGGGAGATGTACTAACCTTCACACTCACAAAACACTGTCAACAGCATACCAGCATGGTCCATACCCTACAATCTGAAAGGGCAACGCCTATCTCACATACCCTTTTATAGCAGTGTCCTGAAATCACAGTGAGACATGCAATCAGTACACACCCAGCTGCATGCAATTAGCAAATGCTGCCTTACAATTGGTGCAGAGGCCATCACATGGACTTATGCAGATACCTACAAAAGCATTGAGTACCCACACTACACTCACGCAATACATTCATTGCACAAACACTACGGAGAAAGAGAGAGAGAGAGACAGAGAAAACAACCAAACAACCAAACAAATATTAGGACTGCCAGCAGCAAAAGCAGCAGCAAGCAGCAAGGAGCAAGCAGCAAGCAGCACCACTGGCACAGCAACAGCTGCCACAAACACAGGTAATGCAAAGTAGCAGGTTAATCCTGTGTATACTGTGACGCCTCCAAATGTATCATAGTTCACTATCTATAGGTATGTCCATGAGATAGGTTGTGTGTACATAGTCATGAAATATAAACATATGTAATATTGTTGTACATGTGGGCCATAACTAACACTTCCATAGCTTAGAACACAAGGCCAGTTGTGCATATGATGCAGTAGTTCCCAGGGTCAGTAGAGTTTCCTCTTCATTGGTGTGGGACCACTGTGTATGTATGGCACTGTTCAGGTACATATCCTGTAGTATGGCCAGGGATTAATATCAGTCTGTCATGTGGTGCTATGTCCTCCAGGGGTGAATGTAGCACACATCCAGGGATACCATTTCGTAACAGTGATGATATGTGTTCTGCAATAATGAGGGTGGCTCTCACCTGGACATGTGAGAGGATATGGAGGTTACAGTCATCTGGGATAACTAAAAACACGTGTGTAGGACAATGGGGGGGGGATACCTGCACCTAAACTGTCTGCAACAATGTTGCCAATATCTGTGCATTTGGTGAATGTGAAGCATCTTAACACTGCAGACAACAGATGCCTTCCCGTCATGTGAATCTGCCCTGTGCTGCAGTAGCCTCCTACTATTGTTATACAATATGCCTGTATCTGTAGTCCACTGGACAGGATTAATAAGTGGTGTGCAGTTGTTCTGGGTTAGATATCTGTGTGCACAGTACATGCAGTATGTGGGATGTCTGTGGTAAGCATATGCAAAGGTGCTGGCGGTGTGTGTTGTGGCTTCCACTGGCCCAGTGGGCTGCATGGATAGCATCACTGTCATAACTACTGAATAACTGTGTAATTACATGCATACATAGCAAGGTAGTGTACTGTGCTTGTGGTGTTGTTCGGATATGTACATCCAGGCTGAGTAATGTGTGTCCACATCACAGGGTTGGATGGCAGCACACATCCAGTATGTATGGATGAACACCCAGAATGTGTCAGACGTGTCACCTGTGCAGAAGTATCGGCCATTACCTGTGCATCCCCCACAACACACACACATGCAACATATGGCAGAAGTACTATAGCAGTACACACATGTTCATGCTAGGCTATCTGCCCGAGGGCATTTACAAGCCTAGCCCATCGTTTTGTGGCTTACGCCACCCCTTTAGTATGGGGAACTATACCCATTATTTTGCTGTGCCTCTGTCGAGCAGTGACACTGAGGTAATCCCTGGGGTATATCTGCGATCTCCCATCCATTGGTCAAGATTTCTCTTGAACAAGGCCAGCGAGGTGCTCTGCCTCACATATACTGGGATTTTGTTCCACAGCATAGGGAGTCATTGGGTGATGAATCTATCCCTCCAGCACATCCTATTAATAGCCGTGTCGAGGTTTAAGTCTCCCGCCCTTGTGGCTCTGATGGATCTAGATTTTTTGAGGTGAAGCATATTCATCAAATCTGGGTTTGACATGGCCTTGTATGTTAGGCAAAGGTCACCTCTGAACAAGCGGTCAGCGACTGAATAGAACATACATGGACATGCTGGAGGGGCATATTCCTAACCGAGAGGCTCCCTTCACTCTGTAATGAGCTCGAACAGTTGAGAATGAACAGTTCATAGGTTCATACTAGGCTATTTGCCCTAGGGCATTGGTAAGCCTAGCCTACAGATGGACGCATTAGCACGGCGCGCTATTCAGATTACTGCGAGAATCCTTTTCTCCAATATACTTATAGGGTGCTGACATCATCAGAGTCTAGAAAGTGGAATGATCATCCTCTGATGTGTTTTCCCAGTTGCCAAAAGGGATGTCTTTTTCATACACACACACTTACCCCCCTTCACATACACTTGCCACCTGCTGGATTCAAACCCCTACCTAACTATGTTATGACACTACAGACAGACGCATTAGCACGGCACGCTATTCAGATTACTGAGAGAATCCGTTTCTCCAATATACTTATAGGGTGCTGACATCATCAGAGTCTAGAAAGTGGAATGATCATCCTGTGGTGTGTTTTCCCAGTTGCCAAAAGGGATGTTTCTTTCATACACACTTACCCACCTTCACACACACTTGCTACCTGCTGGATTCAACCCCCTACCTATGTTATGACACTACAGACGGACGCATTAGCACGGCACGCTATTCGGATTACTGAGCGAATCCTTTTCTCCAATATACTTATGGGGTGCTTACATGATCAGTGTCTAGAAAGGGGGATGAGCATCCTTTGGTGTGTTTTCACATTTGCTAGGGGTAACATTTGGACCAAGTGTGTGAGCATGCCCAGTTCAGCCTTCCCATGGCATGTTGTGTGAAAGATGTCTCATTTATCTAAGTGTGTGAGCATGCCCAGTGTGGGCTTTACATATGTTGAACTCTGCAGCCCATCACATTTGTGGATGAGTGTGACCTTCAACAAATACCTCCAGTTTATGGTTGTGTGTTCTGTGCCATGTTGTGTAGTTACTGTCCGAATGCTTTTTGTGTGAACAAAACAGGGAGTATACTGTGCCTGCAGGTTTTGCATGGGATACTTTGCACACAATTGTCAACATCCGTTCATACTGACCTAACACTGCAGCACTGTCTAGTGTAGTGTTTCAGTACTTTCACTGTGGTGGTCAGTATCCTGGGCTTTAGTTCTGTCACTGCTTTACATTTCCATAGTGTGCACAACAGCCTGGTTAGGGTCCAGTTGTGCACATCTGCACAAAGGCAGTGCCTCTACAGACCCTGTTAATTGCTGCCCCATAAGCTTAACAAGTGTAGTCTGCAAATCTATGGAGAGGATCATAATTGAGCTCATAAACAAAGATATAGGGGACATGCAGACATTGTACCCATCCCATTTTGGCTTGGTCAGGGGCAGATCATGCCTTTTGTACTGGGTTGACATCTTCAAATTGGTCACTTAGGCCATTGTTGGGGAAAGGCAGTCCATACAGCCTACCTTGGCCTTGCAAACACTTTCAACACAATACCCCACTCAGGTATTGTGGAAAACCCTAACAACTGAAATGTAAACCCATATGTCACAAGATGGGTTGCAAACTGGCTTAAGGACGGGACCCACAGGGTTAGAGTTGCTGGCACTATGTTAGACTCCAGGCTGGTCACAGGTGGTGTCACACAGGGCTCAGTCCTTGGCCCCCATTGTTTGTCATGTACTTCCCAGAAGTACAGGCCAACATGGGAGGACTTTGGATGACAATGTTAGCAGATGACTGCACACTGGGCACCATAGTGGACAGTGCATTACACAGAGATATCCTTCAGAAGGGACTCACAGTAACTGATAGCTGGTGCCAGGGCCATGGCCTGAAGTCAAAGTGCACAACATGTGTAGACATACCCTTCAGGAAAAGCAAGGTGACCCCAAGCTACCATATAGGTGGCAATCCTCTAAGAACAGAGGAGGTTATCATGGACCTGGGGACCCAGGTTGACAGTCGCCATTCTTCTGAGACTCACATTGCTAAAGTGGCTAGGAAGACCTTCTACATTGCCCACCTGATCAGGATGGGATTCACATCCAGATCTAGTGGGTCATTGTTCCCATGTACTCCACTTATCAGACCGGTGATCGAGTCGAATGCCCTATTCTGGCTGTATCTCACCCAACATCTGCAGCAATTGGAGACACCCTGGCTGTCCCCCACCTAAAGGATCAAGGAACCCCAACAGCTATCATATGCTGCCAGATTGAAGACACTCACACTCTATTCACTCACATACCGTCTGCTTAGAGGTGACATGTGCCTGACATGCGAGGCCATGTCCAAACAGAGATTAATGGACATGCTCCACCTCAGACTCAGAAGATCCACCTGAACCACTAGTGCAGGTGACTTACACCTTAGCAGGGATGTATGTTGGACATGTTGGAGGGATGGAGTTATCACTCGGAGACTCCCTATGCTGTGGAATACAATCCTGGTCCATTTGAGGCAGAGCACCTTGCTGGCTGTGTTCAAGAGGTATCTTGACCTAATGCTAGTCGGAGAATGTGTTTGTCCATCAACACATTGTGCGTAGTTTGCCATGTCATATGTCTTGTTTAGTATACTGTGCCTCTGTCTACCTGTGACATAACATTGATACCCAGGGTAAACCTCCCATCTCCCATCCACTCATTAGGATTCCTGTTGAGGGACTCAACCAGTGTCTCTATGGACAACCTGTACTGGTAGTTTACTCATGTGTGGGGTGGCTTCTGTGTTTTGGATAATGCAGTACAGCCTGTCCTATATATGTCAGTGCTGGGGTTCAGGTCCCTCATGTGCATAGCTCCCTGCCATTCAGATTGTACAAGGTGCAGCATGTGCATTGATTCCAGCTTGGACATGGCTTTCTACATCAGGCACAGCTTGCATCTGGGTGGACAGCATGGCAGTGTGTGGAGCTGCACTCTGTTTAATCAGACTACACATTACATGTGTTCCAGCTCTGTCATACTCCTGGTGAGGTACTGTTGTGGACTTTACAGGTGCTGGATGTGTGTGCATGAGCTACACCCCACACGGGCTGTTGTGGTCATTTCTAATGCTGATGAAAGATAACTGCAGAACCAGAATGACCTCCCTTAGCTAGATGTCAGACAGCATGGACCATACAATCACAACTGAAAACAGGACCCTCTCCACAAAGGGAAAGTGTCCTGTCTGGTGGACCCCAGCCATAAACAAACTGTATGACAGATGAGGGTTACTAATGCAAGACAGAGCTACATCTCCAAAAGGGAAGACAGCTGTGATCAGCACTAGTAGAAAGCTACATTATCTCATAAAGACATGCAAGGTCAACTTGGGGACATAAATCACCAAAGACAATGAAGGTAACCACACTGCTTTCTTCAGTTATGTCAGACACCTGGTTGTGAACCCTCGGATATGCTCAGAGTTGGTACACAACAACATATATTCCAGTGACCTGACAGATATTGGCAACATTATTACGGCGGACAGCTTCAGTGCGATTTACCCCCTCCCTCACCCCCAAAACAAGATAGTTATCACTGCTGTATGTAACCTCACTGTCATCTTGGATGTCCATGTGAGAGCCACACTCAGCAAAGACAAGTACACAGCATCCATGGGACCTGCTGGTATCTCCAGTTGCATGCTATGTGAACTCCAGAAGGGGCTGGACCCATATATACAACTGCTATTTAACCTTAGTCTTGCTACAGGATATGTACCTGAACACTGGCATACGGCAACAGTGGTCCCACTCCACAATGGAGATGCCTCCACAGACCATGGCAACTACCACCACACAGGCTTAACCAGCCTTGTCTGCAAAGATATGGGAGGAGTCATGGAGCTCTTACACAGACACATTACTGACCTACGGACCCTTGTTCCCACCTAGTTCAGCTTTGTACAGGGCAGATCCTGCCTTTTGCACCTTTGCACCCAAAAAGTACCTACCATGAAGATCAGGGTTCTTCAACACATGTCATATGCTTCCAGAATAGAGGAAGTCCAGCTTTGTTCAGTGTCATACCGCATACTTACAGGTGACCTATGCCTGACATACAAGACCATGTCCAATCAGGATTTGGTGGACATGCTCCACTGCAAGCAATCCAAATCCACCAGAGCCATTAGAGCTGAGTATTTGAACCTCAGCACATACATGTATAGGACATGCTGGAGGGACAGAGTCATAACTCAGAGGCATCTCACACTCTAGCAGAGTATCCCAGTTCATGTTTGACAGAGTCCCTCACTGACTCTCTTCAGGAGACATCTGGACAACTGCATATGAGACGGAGGCACAGACTAGACAGAGACACAGTCATGTTATTCAATTACGTAAGGGGTCATAATGTGTCACTACTAAGTCAGAGGCACAATATTCAGAATCTATTCTGTACACTTATTACCACTATAAGGGGTGGCAATAGCCACATCACTATGGCTAGGCTTATACATGCACTAGGGCAGATAGCCTAGTAGTACACTATGACACTATGAAACACCGGTGTATGTGTAGCTATTGTCAATCAAACAGTATGATGTGGCTTGGGGGCTTGATATCTCCCTGTATTCCAACATTGTTTTGTCTATTCCTTCTAGCATGTCTAGGGATCAGTTGCTAGTGTCCTCTCCTGCTCAGCTGGTGAACCTGGGAATATTGAGGCACTGTTACAGTTGCCTCATGTACACTGACAACCCTCTCCTTCTGCCATAAAACACACATACATGTGAGAGATGCAACTATATAGCCAAAGTGGAGGCTGAGCTCTCTCAACATAGGACTAGCAAGACCAGAGAGAGGGTGAAGGTAACCACACACACATCTTTAATCCAGTCTCACATGGCACTGTCACAACTTAAGATCATACACATAGACACACAGAGACACTCTCAGAGGCTCTGATCAGAAGTCTACCAGAATGGCAGTGGCCACCACAGCAGACACTCACACAACTGCCTCCACAGGGCACAGCACATGCAACACATTGACCACAGAGTCGGTGTGCCAAACAGTCACAGCCCTTAAGGCCAAACACAATGCCAGACACACTTGTCATAGGTGACTCCATAGTCAGACACACTGATGTCCCACTCACCAGATCAGGTACAGAGGAGGTCACAGTAAGCTGCCTATCGGGCACTGGAATCCACCACATAATGCAAGCACTCAGGTCACTAAACTGCAAGTACAGGTCTGACCCAGTCATAATCCATGCTGGTGTGAACGACCTGAGATGTACCTCCCTGGACTACATGGAAAGAGACATAGAGGATCCCTCTGATTATGTAGGCCAGGCAGGTATGACCCTGACCTTCGGCAGTATCCTACCTTCACCAAGTATGATGCCACATAAACAGAGACAAGATGATCAGCTGTAGTATTTTGCTTAGACTATGGTGTCATTCTAAGGGGGTCCAATGTCTGTCTGCCTGGGATGACATGCTGGACAGGCCACGGTGATTTGCAAGGGACGGCTTGCACCTGTTACCCCTGGGCTTCCGGATTTCAGATGATGCTCTTGCCACCCCCATTGTGCCTTTTTTATGCAAGATTCAGATTCTACACCTACCACCCTAGAACACAGTAAAGGAAAGACACTAAGGCTAATGCTGCTCAATGCCCAAGGTCTCAACCTCAAGCTGCACACACTCTATGCCCTTCTCAGTATGTAGCACATTGATGTCTGTGCTGTGCCTGAAACCTGGGTCACAGCTTCTGACAGCACCCCGGCACTATCGGGTGTTACCTCATATCATGCATTCCGGCACCACCATCCCGACAACACCAAGAAGGATGGTGGGTGTCCATATTCATCAAGGACACCCTCACCTCATGGTTGGTGGCAACACACGATGCATCGGAGACCATCCAGGTGCCAGTGACCGTAGGCAAGACTGCTCTGCAGTTTGTAGTATGTTACATGCCACCCGCTCAAACTCAGGTACCTCACACAGCTTTCCTGCAAACACTGAAGGGGATAAATGTATCTCCAAACACCATCCTACTGGGTGATTCCAACTATCCACATATAGACTGGGATCACTAATCATGCCACAACACTCTAACACAAAGGTTCCAAGAGTTCATACACTGAAATGCCATGGAACAACTGGTCCCAATCCCCTCAAGTGGAGGCAACATACTAGAACACATCATCACGAACATGGGGTCACACTGTTCAACACCAGACGTATACCCATCATTGGTGAGATCAGATCATGGACTACTCTCAGTGGGAGTCCACATCCCACCCACACCCCAGATGGGAAAAGAAACGGTGAAGACCTTCTCAAATGCCGACTTCACATTTCTGAGGACTGGTGTGGTCTCTTTCAAGGCCCCCAGGCCAGCGGACACCATTACCCAAGCCACTGTATCGCTTAGAAATGCCTTCAACCAGCACCTCCAGGACTGCATGGTTCAGGCAATCCCAAAAATAATGACTCTTTGTACCACAGGCAAGCATCCAGTCTGGTGGACCCTAGCCATAAACAAGCTGTACAACACAAGGAAGGAGCTACTACGAGATAGAGCGTAATCCGTAGGGGAAGACACCCTGCTCATTGTGAGTAAAACACTGGGTTCCCCATACAATCATCCGAGGCATGTTTTGAGAGTAAACCCACTCAGGACTCCAGGGACAATCATGAGGCCTTTTACCTATGTTTGAAACCTGGGAGGAAACTCCCAGATATGCTCAGACTTAGTTCAGAATGATGTTGATATCACTGCACCTACAGACATTGGCAACATACTGGCTGACAGGTTCAGTGCAGATTTCTCCCCTCCCCCAACTGGGGGTATGTACACCAGAGGATTGTAGCCCCAAACATCTCCACTGCTGGGGTGGGAACTGCTCAATCCAAGGCAGAAAACACTTTATCCATGGGACCAGATGGTGTCCCCAGTTGTGTGCTCCATGAACTCAATGAGTAATTACACCCACAGTTAGGGCAGCTGTTTAATCTTAGCCTCATCTCAGGATATGTTCCCAAGGAGTGGCATACAGCAATGGTGGACCCACTTCACAAAGGAGGTGCCTCCACCAACCCCAGAAACTACCATCCCATCAGCTTGACAAGCCTGTTCTGCTAAGCTATGGAGAGGATCATAATGGGAATTCTAAATGAAGACATAGGGGACTTGCAGACATTGGATCCAATCCAGTTTGGCTTTGTCAAGGGCAGATCTTGCCTTTTAAACTTGGTTGACTTTTTCAAAACACTCACCCAGGCCATTGACGTGGCCAAGGCAGTCCACACAGCCTACCTTGACCTGGCAAATGCTTTCGACACAATACCCCACTCAGGTATCATTGAAAACATCACCAGCTTAATTGTGAACCCATACATCACAGCATGGGTTGCAAACTGCCTAAGTGACGGAACACACAGGGTCAAAGTTGCTGGTGCCAGTTCACACTCCAGAGCTGTCACAAGTGGTGTCCCACAGGGCTCAGTCCTGGGCCCACATTTGTTCAGTATCTACTTTTCAGAAGTACGAGCAAACACAGGAGGATTATGGCTGACAAAGTTTGAAGATGACTGCAAACTGGGAAGTATAGTTGGAAACCCATCTGGTGCTACAGCCATGGCCTTACATTAAACACTAAACAATGCATAGCCATACCCTTCAGGAAGAACAAGGTTACCACTACTTCCCATCTAGGTGGCAATCCTCTAAGCACAACGTAGGTTATCAGGGACCTGGGCACCCAGGTTGACAGTGACCTTTTGTTTGACACTCACATTGCCAGGGTAGTTTGGAAGGCCTTCTACATTGGCCACCTCATCATGCAGTGATTCACATCTAGATCAAGGGAGGTCATTGTTCCCCTGTACTCATCACTCATCAGACCAATGATTGCATACAATGCCCCATTCAGATTGGATGGGCCCACAAATTCCTCGACAGGAGGTGAAAGGGTCTCAAACATATTTCTTATGCTGCCCGACTGAAGGAATTCCAGCTGTATTCAGTCGCCACTGTCTGCTCAGAGGTGACCTGTGCCTGACATACAAGGCTATGTCCAACCCAGAATTAATGAACATGCTTCACCTCAAGACCTCTACATCCATCAGAACTACAAGGGCAGGAGACCTAAACCTCAACACAGATATTAATAGGATGTGCTGGAGGGACAGATTCATCACCCAGAGAGTCCATATGCTGTGGAACAACATCCTGGTACATGTGAGGCTGAGCACCTCACTGGCTTTGTTCAAGTGAGATCTTGACCAATGGATGGGAGATTGCAGGTATACCCCAGGGATAACCTCAGTATCACTGCTTGACAGAGGCACAGCAAAATAATCGGCATATTATCCATCAACTTGCACGGGTGGCAGAAGCCACAAAACTCTGGGCTAGGCTTATTAATGCCCTAGGGCAGATAGCCTAGTATGAACCTATGAACCTATGGACATAGGCCTGGGGCAGTTCCTGCTATTAGGACAGTGGTCTGCAGCAGGCTATATAGTAGTAGTCGGTTTTAGCCATTGGTTTTTGACCAAGGCTATTCCATGTTGCTTCTTGTTGTGGTACAAACATGGGTGTGTGGCTATCCATGCTATTTATTGCTAGTCACCCTCATTTTGTATCTTGTTCCATGTTTTTGCACATGTACATCACTGTATGACGTGCAGCTGTTTCCGCAGGGTCATATGCGTGGATATGGATGTTAGTTGGGGTCCTCAGGTGTGCATATTGTACATGATATTACATTACTTAACACATGGCGTTCATGCCTCAGGTGGTGCTGCAGGGCCACCTCTGTCGGATACACATACTACACTCCCTGTACGTTTGGAAGCAGGTTGTGTCATGTTAGGCATCCCTGTTACTGTATGAGTGAGTCAGAGCGGGTATCAGTCCCAGTGTTCCTACTGACCAAGCGTATGTGCTATGCGTTGCCTCTTTGCCAAGGCCAGGGCATACTGGGCACGCCTCCTTCTGCCTACTGGGACAAGGTCAGGTTGTTCCTCCTCCGAGTCACGCCCTGCCTGTGCTGGCCTTGGCAATGGTGGGGATGTTTGGCCCAGCCCTGTGCTGGTCCTGCTGCAGCTGTTTCCGAGGATCATATTATGTAGCATAGCACATATCATGATCATTTGGGTACATGTAGTTGGTGTGTACTGCAAAGCTCCACCAGATGTGTCCAGACACCGGAACCGTGACTTCAGCAGCCCAAACACACGCTCTATGATATTACGTGTTTGTGCGTGTGCCTCATTATGGCGTTCCTGTTCAGGTGTGTGTGCATTTCTGATGGGTGTCATCAGCCACGGCTCAAGTGCATAACCTGCATCCCCCACTAGGTGTCCGTGTGGGAAGTCCCCATTGGCAAATGATTGGTACAGCTGCGTCAGATGCCAGATGTGGGAATCGTGGTAGCTCCCAGGGCAGCCAGCACACACATTCATTATTATGCCCTGGGCATCACACATGACCTGGCAGTTAATGGAGGGGTATCCCTTGCGGTTAATGTAGGCTCTACCCCGCTCACCGGCTGGTGCTTTGATGCGCATGTGCGTGCAGTCTATTGCACCCAGCACCTCAGGGTATCCCGCTATTTGCTGGAAGAGACACATATTGCTGGCCACAACCTCACGGTCATTAGGGACATATATATGATCACTGACATGTGGTGACATGGCATCCAGGAACTGGTGCAGTACCCTGGAGGCTGATGCCTGTGATATCCCCATCATATCGCCAGTTGGTCTCTGGAAGGTACCTGTTGCTAGTATTCTTAGGCCAACACATACCTTGGTTTCCACTGGGATGGGTTCCCCTCTGTTGGTTCTGTGTGTGAGGCGTGGCCTGCACAGCTCAACAATCTGCTGCAGGAGCTCTCTGTCCACTCTATAGCGCTCTACTATCTCCAGCTCATGTAACCCATGGTAGGTGACCCTGGGCCTGTATACTCTTCTCCTTCTCCTCACTCTGGGTTGTCTGTCAGCATCTGCATTGTCACCACCCTCAGCAATTCGCCTATGCCTGACTATAATTGCTATGGCAGCCCCAAGCATTTCTGCTCTGAGTTCAGCTTTTTTCAGTTTTCAATTCTGATAGCTTAGTTTCTGGCAGTATCTGTTGTGAGAAACAGCCTGCACTGCTCCTTGCAGTGTTTTAAGTGCTGGGTTGGGCTTCTAGTCTGCCTGTGTAATTGCCTGCTTCTAATTGTTTCCACCAATTAACTCCAGTAGTATCCTCTGGCAGTTTACCTGGATTTTAGTTGTTTCCTGTTTCCTCTCTGTTTCCTGAGGGGGAGCACTGCGCACACCAGCTTAAACATGCTCACAGTCACTTAAACGCGCGCACACATCCTTACACGGTGTTACACGCGTGCACACATCCTTACACGGTGTTAGCTAGTCTGATTCATGCTAAAACGCGCGCACACTGCCTTACACACGTGCACGCCCGCGCAAACCATTGTAAACAGTTTGCAACACGCTCCCACATGTTGAACCTGCCTTACACGCGCTACAAGATGCTCAGATATCAAGAAACTGTGAGTGTAGGGATAGCGTACACCCTCAATTTCTTGACTTTCCTAGTGTTCTGTTGGGACACACCTCCCTCCCTGATGTCTGTCTGTCATCTGTTACCTTACATTGCCCTCCAATCTGGTACATTTATTACTATCCTTCCCCCCCGTGATGTCACCTACCTCTTACTCTGTTCCTCTCCCTTCTCTAACTCTTACACTACTCAGAAAGTGCTCATTACCTATGTGGCAGTGTGATTCAGTATTGTAACCCTCATTTACATAGGATTGCCTAGTAATGCTTAGTTACATGTCTTACACGGAGCTTCCCCCCCTTGACAACCACTGAACGGAGGCCATATTGTTTTTGGTCTGCAAGTCCCTCCATTGACATTCAATGTAATAGATATATCCCACAATTGTGGGCTTATAAGCTTCGGTTTTCAGTTTTAGGTAGCGCACCCCATTTGCACGGGTGTGCGCTGCAGTTAAACACAAAAATCCCGTGGAAAAAAAAAAGTTATATAGCTTATTTTTGCAACACTTTTTCATGCCAATGGCCACATATTTGGCCATTGGCATGCTTAATGAAACATATGCACCCTTTATTTGGAGCTGACATAGCTCCGTTTTTAATTTTGCAGAAATGTACTCAGTTGTCAGCTGAGTACATTTCTGCAGCTAACACGTCCATTACACGGACTGGTTTTGGCTTCGTGGATCGCTCAAATACCTCATTTGCATATCTTGGAGCTGCAAATGAGGTATTGAGCATTTCCACGCCCAGTCCGTGTAAGAGACGTGTTAGCTGTCTCTTACACGGAGATTTGGGCTGTTCCTGAATCAGGAGGCTTACACGGAGGCTTACACTACTCTTGAACTCCGTGTAAGCCTTCCTGAATCTGGCCCACTATCTCCCTTTCACTGCAATTCCCTCCGCACAAAATAATTCATTCATATAATTGTCTGAGAATAAAATACATAAACCTAGCTAAAAAACATGAGCATTACTTTACTATTCTCAAATCAAACAAATGACTATATTTACAGCTAGAGATAGTTAATTACTCAATACACTCATCTACAAAATATTAGATGATGTGTACTCTCCACCACTCAGTAGCAGGCTGTAGCTTAGAAACCAATCCTATACTCTTAGGGAAAAAAATGACAGTATTCAGTTATGCATACTCCATTCACACTTAGTATGTGTGAATGATTTTTCTCAAAAATAGTTCCAGCTGTTTAAGGCAATCTCCCAGAGAAGTTTAGAAATATAGACCAACTACTGACTTTCAAGATAATATCCGGAGACCAACTATTCAAATAAAATAAATCAAGTGCTTTAGAGACACAGGCTAATTTAATTGTAGACTGTTTTGTAGGTTCTGCTGTAATTGTGGTTTCATTTCAAAATTTGCAGGCTTACCCTGTTTGCTAGTCCGGTTCAACTCTCAGCTAGAGCGTCTTCTGCGTGGAGACATGCGTGAATGGGCGTACCTTTGTTAAAGGTTGTGTGTCAGGGCTGGCAACTCGGTACGTAAAAATCAACTGCCAATCATTAGCAGAATGGAGTTCCGCTGTGGCGACCCCAGACCGGGAAAAGCCGAAAGACACAACAACAACCCTGTTTGCTAGTACTGCAGAAAAGAGTAATGCTAATATAATAAAATGATGCAATATCTTTCTGGACCAATAAGGTATTGGCAAAAGAGGTCCTTTTCGCTCAGTCCTTGGTTCCCTCCACTTCTCTGGATTAGTTAACAGCATGAAATGTATTGTGATGATCTTCACCTAACCAACTCTGTGTGTTATCCACCCTCCCACTTTTATGCAACATTCACAAGCTGATTTTTAGTCCATTATATTCTATTAACATCTTAAATTTCTGTAAGCTGTTCAATATGTTTTAATACAATTCTGAATTTATAAAGATGTGTACATTGTATATCAAAACATTGCTAATGTGAAGGTCAAGGTTAAGGTTAAACTTTATTGTCATTCAAACTATACTAACTACAACATGCATAGCTGAACAAAATTATGTTTCTCCAGACTCAATGTGCATGCATCAAAGCAACACGATTACAAATAAAAACAACAGCAATAACATACATAGCCAAAAGCATATAAATACAAATAAACTAAGATTTTCAGTTTTCTAAAATATGAACTCACTATATATATAAATATATATATATATATTCAAAAATTCAAAGTCAACAAGTATAATAAACCAACATGTCCATATTAATGAGAGTTAAGTATTCTAATAGCCTTCAGAAAAAAAAAACTATTTCTAAATCTAGAAGTCTTGCAATGCAAACTGCGATAATGTTTTCCAGAAGGCAAAAGATTTAACAGTCCTTAAGCAACATGAGTGGAATCTCTAACTATCTTTGTTGCTCTACTAAAACAACAAGACAAGAATAAATCTTGTACAGATGGAAGAGAAGTGCTAACAATTTTCTTGTTATCTTCAACACTCTTTGAAGATATTTCTGTTCCGAAAAAGTGCAACTACAATACCATGCTAAGAAGCCACTGGTCAAAATACTGTCTATAGTACCTCTGCAGAAAGTTGTGAGGACAGGAGGAGGACGACTTACACTCCTCAGCCTATGCAAAAATGAAGATGATGCTGTGCTCTTTTAAGACGTATTTGTAGACCGTGTTAAATCAGTATTATGCACCCCCAGACACTTGGTACTACTCACTACCTCCATAGGATTGATATGAATTGTAAATGGAGAATGTGCCATGTGATTCGTCCTGAAGTCAACAATGATTTCCTTTGGTTTGTCAACATTCAGTGATAAGTTATCACACCAAACAGGAAGTTGTTCTACTTCCTGTCTATAGGCCAATTGATCAACACCACTAATGAGGCCCATTACAGTTATGTCATCTGCAGACTTTATGATGTGATTTGACTTATATTTAGTGCAGCAGTCATACGTTGCAAAAGTAAACAACAAAGGTCTCAAGACACAACCTTGTAGGACCCCAGTATTCATAGAAATGACCTCAGAGATGTTCTGCCCCACACATACTCTGGGGTCTATCTGTAAGAAAATCCAGAATCCAGTTACACAGTGGAATACTAATACCAAGAAGAGTAAGACTTTTTAACCAAGTGCAGGGGAATAACTGAATTAAAGGCAGAACTGAAGTGATGAAAAGCGTTCTCACATAACTGTTCTTATTCTTCAAATGGGTCAAAGACAAATGAAGTGCTACCATTATCACATCATGAGTAAACCGATTAGGGTGATATGCAAACTGAGATGGAACAGAGGTTGGAGGAAGTTTAGATGTTATATAGTCTTTAACCAGCCTTTCAAAGCACTTTATTACACTAGAAGTGAGTACTACAGGATGGTAATCACCTTTCTGGCACTGGTATGATAGAAGTAGCTTTAAAACACAGAGGCATAACAAAATTTCTGCAATAGCATACATCATTTGATCAGCACATTCCCTGATTACACACCCAGATATGTTATCACGACCCGCTGCTTTCTTGGAATCAACTTTCTGTAAAGTCCTCAGAACATCTACTGGATTAAGACAAAGCATGTATGCATTATTGTAAATATTGTTTAGTTTTTTTACTTACATGCCTTGGATATGTATTATACATAGAATCTTTGTCAAAAGCCTTAATGGCAGCATTGTCTTTTTTTTTGTCTTTGCATTCTTAAGTATATTTCATACTTGTTATTGTCTTTGAAATTGAGGCTGAAAAACGTCCCTGGACTAGTTCACTCAAAACAAAATATAAGTAAAATAAAAAAAAAAAAAAAAAAAAAACAGAACATGGGAATAATAATATATGAAATAAAGAGACTCACACTGCTGACTGCAAATACAAAATAAATAGTATACAAATAGATAAGGGCAAACAAAATCTCAAACAAATATTAACTATAACTGCAGCACAGTGACATAGATGTTAGCAATACTGCTCAAAGTACTTCATTCTCTTGTTTAGTTTTCAGCTGGGGTACCCTGTCTGCAAAGTCTGCATCTCCTACCAATGTGTGCATTGCTTTTCAACTATTATTCAAGTTCACTGGCACACCTAAAAGTCACGATGCAGGTGAGTTAGTGACTATGCAAATTGTAGGTGTGCACACCACATGTGCCATCCTCCAACACACTGCCATTCTATCCAACATTAGTTTATCTGTCTTACAACAATTAAATATTAGGATAGGCTCAGAATCATCCATGATACTGAACTTGACTAAGTAGATCATCTGGGAATAAAAGAATAAATATAAGCACTCAACAAAATAAGGCCAGACTGCATTTTGCCAAAAAGTTAATATAGAACATTAGCTATATCATTAGGGAAATAAAACCTGAAATAAAGATAACAGGCATTATTACTGCTCAGCGTCTCTCATGGGTACAGCTACAACAAGTCACCTTTGTGGGAAAAAAAAAAGAATTTAATTTGATCATTAGGTCTCAAGCAGTTTTTCGAATATCTTGTAGAAACAAGAAATGAGTTCTAGATGTTAGCAAATGCATTCCATATAATATCTCTCACTAAGATGTATTTTTTTATTCCATATTGAAATGAAGAGAGATATGGAGAAACACAGTATGTGAAAAACTGAGTGCAACTATAGTCTATACTCAGAATATGGTTGCACTCAGTTTTGCACATACTGTGTGCAAAACTGAGTGCAACCATAATCTATACTCAGAATATTTCTCATTTTAATGCAGAAACCTGACAGAAGTGTGATGTTGAATCTTAATATGCCTTTAAGTTCCCTGAAGTGCTTTTAATGCAGCACAATTGTATTTTTTTACTTTGGCAGCTGTCATGAATTTAACATCTCTAGTACAGACCATCTGATATTTGTGGACAAAGGATGTAGTTTAGTGAATGGTAGAGAAGTAAGGAAAATGTGGAAAAGTAAAGCAGGCATATGTCCAATGCAAAAATCCATTGTAATGATTAATTTCTTGCAAAACAAGTACACCAGCATCTTCTTGGCCTTTTTTTTTGCTTAATTATTTGTCACTTCCTATGAATCTGCCTGATCCCAATGTACATTACCAGTCTGTCTAGCCAAATGAGTACCAATAAGAAACGGTAATTAATGTAGCTGATTATTTTCTGGGTGTGTGACTGCCAAAAAGCAATAAATCTTCCCATTGACATTTTAGAAGACCAGCTTGCATAAATCAGTGTTCAATTATATGGCATGCAGATGCTATATTATTCTGAACTGAGTGCAGTGAATTGTGAACTCACCATTCAGATAAGGGAGGAATCGCACACAGACTTGGTTAGATGAAGTTCAGCACAATACATTTTATGATGCTTACAAATCCAGAGATGTGGAGGGGAACAAAGTCTGAGGACAGAGGACCTCCTTTACCTTAGTGGTCCAAAATGATAGTACACCATTTTATAGTACACCATTTTATTGTCTTTGCTCTGCCATGCAGATAAGATTGCAATCATTCTCTCCAATGACTATTACATCCTGTATCACAAAGGCTAGTTAGAAGGAGAGTATGATTGTGTCAAAGGCCTTTAATAGATTAAAAAATAATGTTGTCCATACTTGTTAATATATTCCCTGCAAATTCCTACAATTCTATAATGAAATCTCTTAATTTCAATTATAACTGTGCAAGTCAAAATGTAGGCACAGCTGGTAGTTATGTAAATAAATTATAAACTCATCTAGAGAACTATATAAACCTGTTAGTCCTTACCAGAACAAAACAAATAATGAAGGGAAAGTGCATACAAGCCTGGAGGTCCACTTACAGAAATAATCAAGGTTATCCGAGTACTGAAATCACCATTGAGACAACTAATGCGTACCACAAACTTAGGTTAGCATCGGAAGTTAATGATAATTACAAATCTTTCTTTACTTACACCAGGAAGTTAAGAAATAACATCCAGCATTACCCTATAGGTTCATAGGTAAGTACTCGGCTAGCTGCCATTGTGGGCCATTTTAAGCCTAGACAGTTTTCCTATTTGTGCTTGAAATAACCTATCACATTTGGCTAAAGATTACAATTATCCATCTCATGGCCAATAATTATATATTACCCCTAATGAGAATAAATGGACTCATTCCATAGATAATTTGAGGGGACTCATGCATGGGACTAAGCATTTATATGCTGCATCTGTGCATTAGTAGTACAGAGGTCAGTCCTGGGGTAAATTTTCTGTTTTTAATCCATAGATCTAAGTTGCACTTGAAAATGGGCAGGGATGAACTTTGTATTATGTGGGTGGGGAGTCTGTTCCACAGCAGTATTATCCTCTGTGAACTATACCTAGTCCTTCAAACCATTCTCTTGATGTTGCAGAAGAGGTTTATAATGGTAAACTGAGTATTTATGATGGCATTTGACTTGCTGATGTGCAGTGAATCCATCAATAATGGCTTAAAGGATGCTTTGTATGCCAGACGCAGGTCACCTCTTAGCTGTCTGTAGTATGCTGAGTAGATAGATAGATAGATAGACTGATTTTAATCAACTTTTCATTAAAGTTTGGGAAAGAAGATGACACACAATGTTCTGTGAACTTTGGAGAAGTGTATTTTTCAGAAAGAAGTTAAGTCCTACAGTGCCATTATGTACGCTAAACAAATACTGGTGGGTGTTATATTAAAATATGTTCACTGATTACTGCTTCACAATGAACTTAGCACAGGAATTGGCAATTCAGACTTCTTAGTTGTCCAAAGCATTTTGGTGGCTAACTTGAAGACATGGTATCCTTACAAAATCTTTTTCAAGTTACAGAAAACTGGAAACGCATCATCATATCAAAGGGATAAACAAACAAACAAAAATCTTCTTAGAAAGACAGTGATGTAAACAGCTGAGAAGCAGTGATTGTTGAAAGGAGTAACAGGGATAATGAAGTGGAATCTTGTGTCAGGAGCCCATAGTACCACTATTGTATTAAAGAGTGAATATAAAAATATAATCCTATTTTTGATTAACTTGCTATGATGCTATATGTACTGGATCTACGGTATTAATGACTGCTGATGTTTCACTTGGAGTATCTATAATTTACAAATCAGCCTGTAGTAAACTATTTAGTGTAGAGTAATAAAAATGTCATGACATTTGGAGATGGCAAAATGTAAAGCTATTAAAGCATAGAAAGGCAGAATTTTAAAAAGTAATTGTGTTTAGTCTCTGTCTGAAGTTAAACCATAGTTATTATGTGACTTTTTGAAATGCCTCTGGATTTACTGATAATAGGAAATCATAAAAACTTTTCTTCCAGAAAAAAAAACAAAAAAAAACAAAAAAACAAAAATAAGTTGATGGTTCTTGATATAAAGTCTTGGGAGATGAACAAGTTTTTTTTGTTTGTTTATTTATTTATGTATGCATTATTTTATTTTATTTGACTAAGGGTCACATTCTGGCAGCATGTTCTGATGGGTTTATGACTAATGATTGAAAAGCAAAAGCACTGAAACACAAATGATAAGTGTTTTCATTTCAAAATCTAACAAGTAAAATTAAAACAGTGAAAATCGAAAACTTTGCAAAAGGAAAACAATTTCCTTTAGGGATCCCTTAACCAAAGCCCTACCATTATATTCATTTCAAATTTGTCTGAATAGTAGTAGTGTTATGAAATGGGTTTTCTAAGGTAAGCTGTAGGAGGTGGGGTTAGGGGAAGTGGCAGGGGTCTGTGCTAAGGGTATCATGCCATGAAAGATCCTACACTTTTTAACCTTTCTGCCTTAATAGAACAGTCTAATAAACACCTGAACTGAAGACCTAAATCTGTATTGAATGATTAATGACACCTGCTGCTGTGATTGGTTTATTACCCAGTAAAATCCTACTTTTGGAGTACACTCCCTGTACATCTCACACAAAGTACCTCTCTGACAAACTTCAAATCTTCCCTTGATGGCTGCAAAGTAAACACAAAGTCATGGCTGATATTAATGTGAATGATTTTCTGATCTGAGTAAACTAGTTTCCTCCTACCACCCCATGTGTAGCATGGTTAAGCTTCTCAGCCTCTTTATAGCTGTAAACTTATTATAAAGTTATGAAGGTATGAAGAGATGCCAAGGATGCCAGCTATTAAGCTGCCAACTCAGAGGAGACATGAACATTTAAAATGTATGTAATGTATTTTTAAAACACTTTCCAATGAAAGAGCTCCATTAGTTCACTTTTCATTATTCAATTAATTAATGAACATAACTACAGGGATGAGGTAAATACTTTGATTGCCTGGTATGACAGGAACAATCTGGACCTGAATGTTAATAAGACCAAATAAATGATTATGGACTTCTGGAGAAAGGCTACAGTTCACCAACCACTCACTATCAAAGGGGCGGTAGTAGAGAAAGTCAAAACAAACAAGTTCCTGGGCATTCACATCTCTGATGACCTCTCCTGGCCTGCTAATACCAACCATAAAGTCAAGAAGTCTCAACACAGTCTTCACCTCCTGAGAAAGCTCAAAAAGGCCAGGCTCCCACTGTCTACTCTTACCACATTTTGCAGGAGAGCTATTGAGAGCATCCTCACTTGCAACTTTATACCATGGTTCAACAACTGTACAGTTGCTGAGAAGAAAAAGGAACTACAGAGAGTGGTGAGGGTGACTGAGAAAATCTCAGGCACAAACCTCCTTTCTACTCAGAAGCTTTTTTTTACAAGAGCAAGAAAGAGAACATATAAAATACTTGCTGATTCGACCCATCCGGCCCAAAATTGGTTCTCACAGCTTGCGTCTAGAAGGAGGTACCGCAGCTTCTGGTGTAGGGCTACCAGATTCAGGAAGGTTTTGTATCCGACAACTTGTGAGACTAATTAATAGTGATACCAACCACAATACCTGATACATTAAAGCCTCTTTTTTTTCATTTAATCCTGCTCTTTTGAGCAATTACTGCCAGCATTACTATTATGCAATACGATGACTATACTGAGTCACGTCTAAGATTAACAAGTGCAGTATGGTAACTAAACAGCTGATATTCACTAGTCTCTATTTATTCTCTATCTTAACAACCTAGGGGTTTGGTGGTGGGTATTTATTTATTATTTATTACTGGATAATGGGTACTTAATGCATTTATGTAATGTGAACTACCTGTTGCATGTTATATGTGTTATTTTCTTTCTTATGTTATTCTTTGATACCGCTGTAGCTATGTTATTATTTGCACTGCATTTCTCTCGTGAGCTGACATTTGTAATTTTGTTTAGGCTGCACTTGTGGTCCTAAATGACAATAGAGTTTCTTTGAATCTTTGAATTCCTGTTAGGGAATCAGCATTAAACCTAAGTTGCATTATACAAGCTGCCATCCACAATTTCAGAAAGAATCATTGGTGAAGGGACAAATGGTACACTTGGCAAGGATAATATCAGATGATACAGTATTTTTTCATGAAATGGATGTGTTGGAGAACATGTTATTGAGGAGAGATTATCCTAACAATTTATTGGATGGGATAGGCAATTAAGTTTTTTTTAAAAGAACATCTGCGTTTTCCTCACCACTTTTAGGTAAAATGAGTGGTATGAAGATGCAGTTAGATGACTCAGTCCCAAATACAGTGTCATGCCTAACTTAGTGTTGATTGCTATTCTATTCGAGATACTGTTTACAACAACTGGGATATTTTTACTGAGATCAATATTTTTTATAGCATTGTGCAGAATGCTCCAAAAGTAATTTTAGGAAGGGTGCTAATGTCAAAAATGTTGGAAGGTTCAAAAACAGGTGTGGGAGATATTGACAAAGATTGTGGTTTTTTTAAGTACAATATGTGTGCGCCGGGTGGGCTTATTTTAGAAGGATGTGAAATTCTTATTGCACAATTTCCATTATTAAGGATTAATTGTTTTGCTAATTGTGGCACCAAGGGACTGGTTTATGTGGTTATTTGTAGGGACCATAACACATTTTATATTGGGAAAACTTATCACAGTTTTTATGAGCTCATTTATGAACACAATTTCATATTTTGAAAAAGAAAAATACTAACACTCTTACCAGGCATATTTTCTCTTTCCTGACCATTCATTTCAGTTTTTCTGTATTGGAAAACATACAGGGTAGTCCCAAGGGTGATTCTTGGGAGGAGTTCTCTAAAGTTAGGGATTTCTGGTGGCATCATAGGTTTGACGCTGATTCCCTACCAAGAGTTAACAAAACTCTTTCATTGGCAAGTGTTTTAAAAATGCATTACATTAAAATGTAAACAAGAATTAAGCAACTTTATTAAAGTTTTTATATATTTTTGTTTCTTACACCCTGTTGTACTATGTATTTAGTTTTTAGTCACTGGGCCCAAGGAATTTGTGTTATCAAATCAATGACAATATTGTGGGTATATATTTGATTTCAACACATGTTCAGTTCTGAAGAAGCTCCTGATTGTTTTTTTTTTTGTTTTTGTTTTTATTGTTTTGACTTCTCCATTGTTTTAAATAAAGTGTGGATTGAGAGTGGTCCATTCCCTTGGACATATTTTTGGATTTGGGATTTGATGTATTAAGTTGTATAAGAATTAGTTACTTTTAAATAGAGATTCTGTATCTTTAATAAAAAGGTGCATGAACTGTTACATAAAATGGTATATTTATTTATTCATATAGAGTCCAAGTCAGGTGGACAGGCCACCGTGTATGTATGCCAGACACACGCCTCCCCAATAGACTGTTTTATGGTGAACTTGCAGGAGGCAAATGCACACAAGTTGGGCAGAAAAAGCACTTCAACGACAAGCTGAAAGTCTCTCTGAAGAACTTTGGCATTGACCCAGACTCCTGGGAAACCATAGAGCAAGACCACCCCACCTGACGAAGCTGCATCAGCAGAGGTGTTACCTCCTAAGAGCACAGTAGGACCACAGAGGCACAGAGGAAGCGTGAGCTGGGTAAATCCACAGCCAACTCTTTGCCAACCAACCCAAATGACCACTTGCGCACGACGTGCATTTTTCAAGCCTGCATCGGACTGATCATCTACAGACGGGCACACCGTATTCGGTCAACCTCCTTGACGTGATGTCCTTGGTTATCGTTGACAACGACGGATGAACAACAACAAAAACAAAATGGTATATACAATTCCCCATTATAGAAAATTAAATTTTGATTTTCAGTGTTAAAGTAAGATGTTTCACACTTATGTGGAATTTATGGAAAATAAAATATAATTATAATATAATAATATATAACATAATAAAATAAAAAGAAAAAACGTAATTATGGAAACATCAAACTCAAAGTGAATAAAGTTAATTGAAACAATAATGACAAAAATAACAGTGTATATTTTTCACAAGACCCAAAGTGTAACTTTCTATGTAAATTATTGGATAATTCCATTGATTACAATATTCTAAAAATACAAAAGTTTCAGTTTGCTTCCAGATATTTAAGGCTATTTTTGCTAAATCAAGGTTAGATTAGGCATGCCCTAACCCAAACTGCTGGAAAAATTATTCAATAATTTAAGGTGTCATTGTCCACTGGCTAAAAGAGCATTCATACTGAATATGTATACTGGTTGACTATAAATATTTGTTAAGAGTGTATACATAAATCTGAATGTGTGCAGTTTGGTAGGATCTGTCCTATACTGAAAATTTGTTCCAAGAAAGACAGAATTCAGGTTTGCATGCATGTTGGATGCATGTAGGTAGGTAAAATTTGTCATACAAAGCAACAGTTTTATTGCTGTGTAAGACACATACTGGGTTTGTTTTTATGTCTGAGGTCATAAGTCAGTGTGAATGTGTATGTGGTTAAGGGCAACAGCAATAAGATTGTATGTATGAAGTAATGCTGTTAGGTTGAAAGGTTGCTGTTAATAATCATCTAGCCATGACTTGTGAAGAATCACATACATTGACATAAATAAAATTGAGAACACACACACATATAAACTAGCAGTGTCAGTAGCACAACAGGTAGCACACTTCCCTTCTATGTCTTTTATGTAGAAAGCCATGGGTTCTACTCCTGTTCCAGGAACATTGACTGCTGACAAAGCATCCAGACAGCACTAAGAATAATTATATCATATTCTTCCCTCTGTTGTACACACAATTTAGGATATGTACCCTACATTAATATTTCTAAGTAGACAGTCTGAAGTTTAGCTGATGAAAGAAGGTACCTATAACAGCATTCGAAAATCATTGTATCCTTTCACAAGAATGAAAAGCATGTTCCATGGTTTCCTCACAATGACATAAATAAAGTCTCTGTTCTTTAATTGTACATTTCATTAACCTGCTAGTTTATCCAGCATCAGTCACTACAGAGTGTCCTGTATTTCATATATTCTAGCGGACTAAGCTGACATTCTGAGACTGTTCACAAACTGCGGTGGCACGAGTAACCATTGGCCTAGTATAATAAAAAGAATCCATCACAAACTCATAGCACAACTTTCTATTTAGTAAAATATTTTAGGAAGATATTTTCAACATTTCAAGTGATGCTGTTTATTAATATCATTTCCTACTAATTTAATTTTATTTAAGATGGAACACCAAGCAGTAATATATCACATCCATGACAGTCTTCCTATTATATCAGTGCCTTAGGTTCATAGTTTCATAATTATATACTAGGCTAATGACCACCAGGGCCCTTATAAGCCTAACCATGCAATCTATCCCGATTCTTTCTCTATATATCTTGGACATTTATTAGTAGGGGTTATATTAGTTAGGAATTTAAATGAGACTTTCAGTAATACTCATTAGAAATGCTAGCAAACAAGAAACACGACAGGGTTATACATACCTAATCCACCATCAGCTGGTTTGCAATAGGCTATACACTATTTTTAGAAATTAGTCTACACCTCCATAAAATCTAAATAAATATGTCTAGTAGCATTTGTTTTCTTTCTTTCTTTCTTTTGGAAAGGGGTGCACATTACCCACATAGCCAAGCTTACCAAGAATAATAGAACATAACATGTATACTTTCTTCTAGTAAGACAAGGAAAATACTTTCCAACTATTAACAATATTGTTGACCATATTTAGTACCTCATCCTACTGTTGTTTGCATATAATATAACTAATATCTTTATGTTATCAAGGTGAAAGGAGATGTTAGAAAAAATGAAAGACCTTCCAAACCCTTTACACTTAACAATATTAAGGAACAATCCTACACTATTCAAAGTACAATCTAAAGATTGAAATAAAGGCAATAAATTTCATTCATTATTAGCAATAATGTTTAAATTATCAGCTGATAAGAAATGCAAGGTGGTAAGTTTACCTCATGCATTATACTCTCTAGAGAGCTTAAAAACTTATTAAGAACAACATTCATATTTAAACTAAATAACAGTTAATTGAGGGGGTAACCTTGTTTAACACCCCTATAGTCTGGATTTTTTCATCCCAAATGCCTAACTAACGGTCTGACCCAAGAATTTCTATAAATACTTTGCAAGACAGATATAATGGAGCTATTGATGTTTTAACCTTTTAAAATGTCCCATAAACTAGAATGCACTAATGTGTCAAAAGCTTTTGATACATGCCAGGAGAGAAAAAGTCCTTCATTGTGCTGAATACAAATGATTTCTCATAACAATACTAAGGCATCTTTAATAGCCTTCCATGCATTCCACAAATCCCTGGATGAAACAATTTTACAGAAAGTATGGTTAACCATTCACAAAGTATTTGTCAGAAAATGTTATAATTGGTATTAATGTGTTAATGACCTTCAATTAGTTAATAATGTTCTATCTCCTTTTTTTATAAATACATTTCAAAATATCTCCTTTAATAGTAGTATCGTTAATTCCAAATTCTAACTGTTTATTAAGAATTTGTAAAAAAATTATTTTTTAAAAGGATGGCATTGATGTATAGTAAGAAAAGGGTATACAATCTAGTCCAGGAGAGGAATCAACAATAACCTTCCATAACAAACTGTTTAATTCTTCTAGGACTATCAGCAGAATATCTTTCTACATCTGAATTTATATCTCATTAGGGCACTGTAGACAATCTATTAGTCGAATCTCTTTCTTAAAATTTTACATAAAATGGGCAATCTTTGAACCTTGACAACATATTTTTGTTTAAATAGTAAAACTTTTAATCTGTCTTCTGTGATAGTCTTTAGATTTCCTTCTAAAGAATTAATGAAGGAAGTGCTATTATGACGCAATGAAAGTACATAATCTTTAGCTACCTTAGCACCTTCCTCTTTCTTTTCTGTTCACATATCTTTGCCCATAAGACAATAAGGATTCTTATATTTGAGTTTGTAAATAAGCCACAATTCAGTCCATGTGGTGCAATTAAGCAAGAACCACCTCATGGGTGTGGGTATATTGAGGATTTAATCATGGTTGTTGTGTCTGCCCTCATGATTAAACAAAGCCAACTATGGGTAAATCCTCATATACCCACACCCATGAGTCATTTATTGCTATTATACAATGACATAATTTAATGCTTACATTTCTTAAATAATGTCTTTGTATAACAGAGCCATAGCGTTCCTCTGCATTGTTTCCTCATTCTTACATGTTTGGTGATGTACTGTACAAGCAATGGGGAAAGGAAGATCTTCATTGTTTTTTTATCTATAAAATCCGGACAATTTAGAGCTATGAGAAAGACAGGACAGGAATACAAGGAAAATCAGGTACAATTCTCTAGTTTTGCAGAATGTACCTGATTTTCTTTGTATTTACTCTGCCCTCTGTATGTACCTCTGAACCTCTTAACTAATGACATGAGGACAAAGCCTTAAGTAATGGGGAATATGGCCCCAAAATAGAGACCTCTTGTAAATGTTGCTCTTATAAACTTTGAAAGTTGCTAGAATAACACAATTTGTGTTATCCTTCAATGCCTGAAGGATATGAAGTCTAAAACTGAAATGTGTGCCATTATTTAGTAACTTCACACCTCAGTGTCAGAAAACCACACATTGTATAAGGAGCAGACCCAAAATGTGAGCCAAAAATCTGGACATTTTGTGAAAATATGGACTTTTGAGATGTAGCCTATACTAATAGAAGAAAGTCTGGCTGTTCAATGCTACTTCAGTGACTGGATTTTTTTCTATTGGTATATGCTCAATTTATAGCAGGCACATTGGTTTGGCTGACTAATCAATGTACACATTTTTGAACAGTAATGAGATAACATTGTGCTATAGTTAATTAGTGTACGGTGCTAATGCCAGAATCTTACTCTTTACAGTTTTCATAAAGATGTGTCTAATAAACATCCAGTCTACTTTTTAACTACTTTACCTACATTTGTACATGAATTATTCTTAGATAAAGAACATTTCAAGGCTGCACAATCTTGTAACAAAAATTTAGTTTTTTTGGAAATATTGCAAAATGAATGAAGAGGAGTACTCAGAATAGTCTGTTTCTGTGTTGTGTGCCTCTAATGTTAATAGTCCATAAATTAGGGTTCAGTGTTAAATGACCACATAAAAGGACACCTCTGAAGATTGTAATGTCTTTTTTAACCATTCCTAGTGCTCTTCTAATTTGGCATTTTAAATCACTGATTAAAATAATATCATAGAAACACACATATATGGCTTTAACATAAGAAACAATTGATCACATTTTTTCATGTTAGTAGGTGAATATATAGCAAAAAAAAAAAAACTGTGGCCAAAAAGGCCTGTGAAATCACATATAGGAAATCTACCAGGAATAGAAATAACTGAATCTAACAATGTAAAGCTATTTTTATATAGTATGGCACAACCAATACATAAATCTTGCCCAAAGAGCCAAACAATTTTATGACCACATAATACTTGTGTCTGGTGTTGTTGGCCAGGAGTCAACAAACAAACATCCAAATACCAGCAACTGTCCACTTAAATTGTCTTACAAGTTTCCTGTATGACTAAACACCCTTTTCATTAATAATACTATTACCACTAAGAAAACAGATAGTTATGTTACCCCCACCCCTATTTTAGGACTATCCTTCTTCAATATGTTACCCCTCCCCTTTTTTGAAGACTGTTTGTTATCCTTTTTCAATTTTGTTTTCTTGACTCTTTTACCAATAGAAGTATCAACAGTGTTGTTACTAAGCTCATTTTCTATAGAAGTCATGTCAGCCTCATCACTTTTATCACGTACGTCATCTACAATACTAGTACTGTGTAATTTCTTTACTTATGTCAATTCCTTTATTCACAACATTATCTGCCTTAACCTCTGATATTTCTGCAGCGCTTAACTGAACCATAGTACTAACCAGTAATGGTTATTGCTCTTCTAACAATTTAATTTGAAGGCAGTTAAACCAAAGAAGCTCAGTACTCTTACATTTTCTATACAATGTTTCCCAGTTATGAAAGTCCCCCTGCACTCAGCACATTTTCTCTTAAGACATGTTTGTATTAAATAATATAAGTGGTGGTGGTGCTGCGGTAGCGTTGTCACCTCACAGCAAGAAGTTGTCCCATTCGATTCTCAGCTAAAGCATCTTCTGTGTGGAGACATGCGTGAAAGGGCGTAACTTCGTTGAAGGTTGTACGTCAGGGCTGGCAACTCAGTACATAAAAATCTGCTGCCAATCATTAGCTGACCGGAGTTCCGCTGTGGCGACCCCTAACCGGGAAAAGCCGAAAGATAGAACAACAATATAAGATAACAATATAACAGCCATAATGAAAACAAATCTTTGGTTGTCCATTACAATACACAAAGGCCTTGTAACCAAAAATACTAAGCACACTAGGAACATGCATCAACTGTGTTGGAGATGTTTTCAGTATTGCTCAAATTTCCCAAAGCATTTATCCATATCTTGCTGTGAACGTACATTTTCTTTATGTGCAAGACAGAATCATACAATGTAAAAGAGTGAGACTGAATCTGAATGAGCTCCACATTAGCAGTCCTAAATTATAGAATAAGGGGTGCAAATGGAGAGATGATAAAATCAGCAAGCAAGGAGAGTAGTATTGTTGGAAATTAAATCATCCTCAAGCCTTTTTGAGTACCTTCACAAGGTGGGCGCTGTTTATACAAACTCTCACCATGGAAACATATGTATGTGTATATATATATATATATATATATATATATATATATGTATATATATATATATATATATATATATATATATATATATATATATATATATATATATATATATATATATATATATATATATATATATATATATGGGTCTACCTGAAAACACAGACAACACAATCACCGACACCACAATCCCGACAGTCAACAAACAAAACAAATCCCCTGTCCAAAAAGCTCACACACATCACAAGCACACCAAAACTCTTACAAATCTACACTAAAACTTACAAACACAACTATCTATGCACTAACCTTAACCCAAACCCTAAGCCTAAGGTTCATCACTTTCGCACACTCACCTAACCCGCGCCCTAACCCTAACTCACTTAACCCGCCCCTAACCCTAAAGTCTGTCACTATCTTACACTTACCATACTCGCACCCTAACCCTAAAGTCTGTCACTATTGCACACTTACCTTACACGCACCCTAACCCTGCCATCTGTCACTACCGCATACTTACACACTAGCGCTCGTTTGACATGTTGGTGTTGTCAGTGTCGGGATTTTCAACTGTCGGTCATCTCCAGTTTCGATCTTCTGGTGTCAGTGTTCTCGTCATCTGCATTTCTGCATTTCCAGCTTTTGGCGTTATCAGGTAGACCTATATATATATATATATATATATATATATATATATATAGAGAGAGAGAGAGAGAGAGAGAGAGTTATGAATATCTACATATGTATATATATATATATATATATATATATATATATATATATATATATATATATACATATATGTGTGTGTCTACTTCTTATGACCTAAATTTCTTTGACTGAAATTCATTTGCCTGAGACCAAAACACTGAAAGTTCAAAAGACTGAAAACTCATTTGACTGAAACTCGTAACACTGACACATTAAAGTGAAAGGTATATGCCCTTCTCCCCACTGTAGTGAGATCCTGAAGTTACTATATATAGTTAGGGGGGTGTGGGGGGCACAGCACCCACATTGGGGGTGTGGGGGCAGAGCCCCCCACATAGTTTAGGTAAATATTTTCTTCAAAGAGTTATTCATTGCAGTTATAAATATCCATGTGCATGGTTTAAAATGTATTAAGTATGTGGGGGGCTTCGCCCTCCACACCCCCTAACTATATATACTAACTCCAGGATTGCACTACAGTGGGGAAAAGGGCATACACCTTTTACTTTAATGTGTCAGTGTTATGAGTTTCAGTCAAATGACTTTTCAGTCTTTTGAACTTTCAGTGTTTTGGTCTCAGTCAAATGAATTTCAGTCAAATGAAATATAGGTCATATGAAGTAGAGCCATATATATATATATATATATATATATATATATATATAGAGAGAGAGAGAGAGAGAGAGAGATATCTAAATAGATAGTTATATATCTACATATATCTATATGGGTCTACTTCTATAGACTGAATTTACAGTTCACCGAACCTGAGTTAGCCGAGACCAAACTGCCAAAAAATCACTTATCTGAAAAAACACTTTACCGAAACTCAAAACACTGAAAAAACAGTAAGTAAATATGATTGCAACATAGACACTTAAACACTTACCATTCTTGATGTTTTTGCAGGGGGTACATGTGGGGGGCTGTATCCCTCACACACACAAACACACCCCACAGATTTTATATACCAACTCTGAGATCGCACAACATCATGGAAAAGGTAATGGTAGCATACTGCCTTGTTTGGTGTTCTGAGGTTCAGCATTTTGTAGATTCGTGGAAATGTTGTTTAAGCATTGTGGACTCATTCTTTTGATTTTCGGTGAACAATAAATTCGGTCTACAGAAGTAGATGCCTCTGTGTGTATATATATATATATATATATATATATATATATATATATATATATATATATATATATATATATATATGTAAAGAGAGAGAGAGTTGGATCTCTCTCTAACATCAAAACAATGAAAAGCCAAAATATCAAAGCCCAAAACATCAAAAAGTCAAAATAGCGAAGCCTAGAACATCAGATTTTCCAAAACATACACCACATACTACTTTCTTCAAATTAAACAACATTAAAAGTAAACACAAACTATATTTAATATCCCTGCAGGGAGGCAAGTCCCCCTGCACTCGTCATTTGGGAGAATGTGCCCCCCACACCCCCTGGAAATTAAATATACCAACTCCGCGATCACACTACAGTGGAGAAAAGGTAAATTTCCCATTCTCCACTGTACCATGATCTCCACATAGAATGCTCAGATATGTTCACAAATACACACCTAAATACTTACAACATGCATACTTCCTCTCCTAGTCACTTTGGCACTTCAAAAGCAACAACAGTACTTCTTTTATGAGGATAAAGCTAAGCTTCAGCATTAAAACTTACTGACCATTTTAATATAAAAGTTTCACTATACAACCTGAAAACAGTCCAACAATGTTAAAAATAAGGTCTGCCATGTTTCTTCACCACAAGGCAACACTTCATGGCATTCACACACTACATCATTAAAAACTTACCATTTACGATGTTAAAGCAGTTGATGTTTTCAGCTTTCAATGTTTTGTAAATGCGACTTTATGGTCTCGATGTTATGGGAGATGACGATATGGTAATTCAAAAATTTCAAGTAGATCCATATCTATATATATAAACCATATATAGATATAGATTTATATATATTGATCTGTCAAAACAACAAATTACCATATCGTCGACTCACATAACAGTGAGATGACATTGCCAAAAATTTAAAAGAATGAACTCCCGGAATGGGGTATTTTTGCCTCTGGGAAACTAACCACTTAGCCACCAATAAGAAAAATGCACATTGAAACAAATTAAACCCGCCAAGGTTGGGGTGGGTTACACCCCTACACCCCCCAACTTATTATACCAACTCCAAGATCACAGTTCAGTGGAGAAAAGGGCAAAGTTCACCATGGTGGCCAAGTGGTTAGTTTCCCACAGGTGAAATATGCCATTCTGGGAGTTCGGTCATTGAAATGTTCAGCAATGTTGTCTCGCTGTTATACAAAATGTAATATATATATATATATATATATATATATATATATATATATATATATATATACATATTTATATGTGTGTGTGTGTGTGTGTGTATGTGTATATAAATATTTATATATATATATATATATATATATATATATATATATATATATTTTTTTTTGTGTGTGTGTGTGTATATATATATATATATATATATATAGAGAGAGAGAGAGAGAGATATTTACACACACACATATATATATTATATATATATATATATATATATATATATATATATATATATATATATATATATAAAATATAATAATTGTTTTACATTAAGAAGGTTTGTGGTCTGCACTGTTGTGGCAGGACAGGTAGCTTACATCCTTCTAAGTTGGAAATTGCTGATTGAAGGCTCAGTGTCTGTTATTCTAAAAGTGTATTAGTTCTGGTTTAATCACTTGGGCTTCAGGCCAGATATTTTACATTAAAAAGGTTTGTGGTCTGCACTCTTGTGGGAGGAGACGCTAGATTCCACCCTTCTGAGCTGGGAATTTTTGGTTAAAGGCTTACTGTGCCTACTCATTTGAACTGTTTTTTTCTGATATTGGTGCACCTTGTCTGCTGTAGCATAGACTAGATTCAGGCCTGCTGAATCTAGCTTTGTGTGTATAACTTGAGCACTAATCCAGGACATCTTTTTTGGAGATGGTTCCCCTGCACCCTCGTGGCAGGAGTGTGCGTTTAAAACTTGTCAGATTGAAGACTGCTGGAACAGGGCTCAGTTTTGAGGTTTTTTACTGGTTAGTTGGGTAATTTATTTAAATCTGTTTGCTCATTTTCTATTGTTATATATATATATATATATATATATATATAAAAAAAAATAAATTGCACTTTATTCATCTGCTTTTCCTGTAGTTGTGTTTCTTCCCACTTTATTATCTTATTTTGCTTGTGCTTCTTCTTAAAAGTGCTCAATTGTATTATTCTGCTGCAGTTATTACTGCTTTGTAGTAGCCTGATTAAATTGTAACTGTTATTCTAAGCCTTTTGGTTTAAGCACTTGGGATTCAAACCAGTTGTTTTACATTAAGAAGGTTTGTGGACTGCATTGTTGTGGCAGGACAGGTAGCTTACACCCTTCTAAGTTGCAAATAGCTGATTGAAGGCTCAGTGTCTGTTATTCTAAAAGTGCATTAGTTCTGGTTTAAGCACTTCAGCTTCAGGCCAGTTATTTTACATTAAGAAGGTTTGTAGTTTGCACTCTTGTGGGCGGAGAGGCTAGATTCTGCACTTCTGTGCAGGGAATTTCTGATTAAAGGCTTATTGTGCCTTCTTATTTGATCTGTTTCTTTCTGAAATTTGTGTGCCTTGTTTGCTGTAGCCCAGAAGTTAGTAGTTTATTGGCCATTTTGGGCTAATTTCTATCTCTTTCATTTCCCTGCTATAAAAAATGCATTTGTGCGGTTTTGCGCGCCAGGCAGTGCCGTTTAGGGTTAAACTATTCCAGGCTCCACAAAGTCTGTTCTTCCATTTTTCCCTTGGAACTAGACAAAATTTCAACTTATGCACTCAAACCATTCATTTCACAGCCCAGCACTTGCTCAAAACTCATAGCAAGCACTAATTAACCCTAGCACTAGACCCCCTATATTGTCCAGAAGGACAAGGCTCTCTATTCATCCCTACCAGCTAATCAGTAAAACAGCTCACTTTACCTATTCAGGCATGTCCAAAGGGCAGTTTCAGGTGTACTCTCCAGACCAACTGATGAACCTGGGCATTTTGAGGCAATATTACAACTGCCTCAATTACACAGACAACCCTCTCCTCTTACCACCAAACACTAATATATGTTAGAGATGCAATTATACAGCCAAACTGGAGGCAAAGCTTTCTCAACCCAAGACTGGAACTGACAGTCAAGAGGAGAAGGAAAATACTTGCAACACATCACCAGTCTCACAAAGACCTACTAAACCAGCACTGGCAAATAACACACATAAATACACAAAAACATACTTGGAGGATCTAAATAAAAATCTGCAAAAGCAAAAGAGACCTCCAAAGCAGACACCCAAGCAACCTCCACACCCCATCACAAACCATGAAACACATACATCACATAATCAGTGTGCCACGCAATCACAGCCCTTAAGGCAAAATAACATACCCAATACACTAGTAATAGGTGACTCTATAGTCAGGCACACTGATGTCCCTCTAACTAGGCTGGACAAGAAGAAGACTACAGTTAGCTGCCTATCGGATGCCAGGATCTGCCACAAAACACAAGCACTCAGGTTACTCCAGAACAAGTACAAATATGACTCTGTCATTGTCCATGTTGGTGTGAATGACCTGAGATGTACCTCCCTGGACTACATGAAAAGAGACATGGAAGAGCTCTCTGATCATGTAGCCCAGGCCAGTATGACCCTGACCCTGAGTAGCATCCTGCCCTCACCAAGAATGATGCCACAGTATACAGAAAAAATTATCAATTTCAACAGTTGGCTAAGTTTCTGCTGTCATTCAAAGGGGATCCAGTATCTGTCCATCTGGGATGACATGCTCGATAAGCAATGTTGCTTCACAAGAGATGGCTTGCACCTGTCACCCTTAGGCTTTTGAATACTGACCAAGGCTTTTACCACCCACATAGTGCCTTTTTTAGACAAGGCTGAAAAGACAAACTCACCACTGTAAATAGCACAAGTAACTAAAAACTGAGGGAAATGCTACTCAACGCCAGAAGTCTAAACCTCAAAATGCATGCACACAGGGCACTCTTCAGTATGGAGAACATCAATATTTGTGTAGTAACAGAAACCTGGTTTAAGGCTCCAGAGAGCACCCCAGCACTACCAGGCTATAGCTCATACCATACATTTTGGCCACAGAACCCAGACCGAAACACAAAAGGTGGGGGTGTATCCATATTCATCAAGGATACCCACACCTCCAGGTTAGTGGTACAGCATAATGCCTCAGAGATCATCCATGTGCAACTAACAATGGGCAAAACTGCTATTCAAATTGTAGCTTGCTACAGATCATCCACCATGACCCAGGACCCCCATTCCACGTTTCTGGAGACACTGGAGAATATGAAGGTCCTACCAAACACTCTAATATTGGGTGATTTCAATTACCCAAAAATTAAATGGGAGAATTACTCAAATACTAACTTCCTTGCCCAACGCTTCCGAGAATTTATAAACTCAAATTCCCTGGATCAACAGGTCAACACCCCAACCAGAGGTGACAACATATTGGACCTGGTCATCACCAACATGGGCAACTGGTGTTCTACACTGGAGGGCAAACCCTCACTGGTTAGATCAGACCATAGACTAATCACTCTGGATAGCCACATTCCACCCCCACCCCTAATCAAGGAAACCACTGTGAAAAACTTTTCAAAAGCAAACTTCACATTACTTAAGACTGAGGTGGAAAGGTTCACAGCCTCCATGCTAAAGGACAATGCTGTCGAAGCTTCTGAATCCCTTACAAAGGCACTCTATGAGCATCTGCAAGAATGCATGGATTGTGCTATCCCAAGAAAAACCAAGACTCACTCTCAAGAAAAAACAAGACTCACTCCTCCAAGAAAAGGAAACCAGTCTGGTGGACCCCTGCCATAAACAAGCTATACAATAGAAGGAGGAAACTAGTGCAGAAAAGAGTAAAATCCCAAGAAGGAAAGACATCCCTGATTAGTATCAGCAAGAAACTACGATCCCTCATAAAATCATCCAAGGCTAGCTTCGAAAGAAAAATTGCCAAGGATTCCAAAGATAACCACAAAGCGTTCTTTAGCTATGTCAAGAACCTAAGTGGAAACTCTCAGATCTGCTCTGAGTTAGTGCAGAATGGCACAAAATACACTGAACCGACTGATATTGCCAACATTCTGGCAGACATGTTTAGTGCAAACTTCACCCCCCTCTCATCCCCTAAAGGGCCCATAACCCTACCAGAAGACTGTAATGCCCTGGCAATCACTGACACACAGGTTAAAACAGCCCAATCTAAAGCCAAAAATACAGCTTCAATGGGACCAGATTGTGTCCCAGGCTGTGTCTTACACGAGCTTCAAAATGAACTAACCCCTCACCTAAACACTCTGTTCAAACTCAGCCTCTCTACAGGCTATGTACCCATAGAGTGGCACACAGCAACAGTTATCCTGCTCCACAAAGGTGGAGCCACAATGGACCCTGGGAACTATTGCCCTAAAAGCCTGACTAGCCTGGTCTGCAAGGCCATGGAGTGCATCATCATGTAATTCATTAACAGAGACACTGGGAACCTTCAAACAATGGACCCTACCCAGTTTGGCTTTGTTAAGGGCAGATCATGTCTCCTAAACCTGGTGGACTTCTTTGAGACAGTTATCAAGGCTTTAGATGAGGGAAAGGAGGTCCACGCAGCCTACCTAAACCTTGCAAAGGCTTTCAACACCATTCCCTATTCTGGTATTATAGACAAGCTCACCACCCTGAACATAAACCCCTACGTCACAAGATGGGTTGCCAATTGGCTCACAGATAGAACCTACACGGTGAGAGCTGCAGGCTCTATGTCTGACTCTAAACCAGTTACAAGTGGCATCTCACAGGGCTCAGTCCTGGGACCCCTCCTGTTTGGTATATACCTCTCAGAGGTACAGGCAAGCACAGGAGGACAAGGGCTGACCAAGTTCTCAGACGACTGCAAACTGGGGGCCATAATTGACTCTCCAGCTGATACAGACATCCTCCAGAAGGGTTTCACTGAGACGGATACCTGGTATCAAAATCATGGCCTCGAGTTAAATGCCAAAAAGTGCATAGTCATCCCATTTGGAAAAAACAAAGTACCCGTGAACTACCACATACATGGTAGTCCCTTAAATGCAGAAAATTAAATAAGGGATCTGGGGACCCAAGTAGATAGTAATCTCTCCTTTGATAATCATATTGCCAAGGTGGTTAGAAAATCCTTCTATTTGGCCCACCTAATCACAAAAGAGTTCACATCTAGAACAAAAGAGGTTATTGTGCCCCTCTACTCATCACTTATCAGACCCATCATAGAGTACAATGCCCCATGTGGGATGTACTGTACAAGAAACCTGCAACAGCTGGAAAGACCACAGAAATACCTCACAAAGAGGATTACTGGCCTCAAACATATGTCCTATGCAGCCAGACTAAAGAAACTCCAGCTGTACTTGGTTGCATACTGCTTACTCAGAGGTGATCTCTACCTGACATACAAGGCCATGTCCAACCCAGAATTGATGGACATGCACCACCTAAAAAAAAAAAAAAATCCCCGAGAGCCACACACTCTAGGGATCTAAACCTCACCAAAACGATAAATAGGATGCACTGGAGGGAGAGATTCCTCTCCCAGAGACTCCCCATGCTTTGGAACAGGATTCCAGTCTACATTAGGCAGAGCCCCTCACTAATACTCTTCAAGAGAAACCTTGATGAGTGGATGGGAAACAGAAAACTTACCTCAGGGACCACTGCAGTGGCTCTGGTGGACAGAGGCACAGGGAACTAATGACTCTGATGGACCGAGGCACAGGGAACTAATCTAAGGGGATGGCGAAAGCCAACACATTCTGGCTAGGCATATAGATGCCCATGGGCAGATAGCCTAGTACTTACCTATGAACCTATATATATATATATATATATATATATATATATATATATATATATATATATATATATATATATTCCTCTTACAAGAACGAAAGTTCACTACTTCAAACTTGTAATAGGAAGCCTCACTTCTGCGAAAGTTCACTTTAACGAAAGTGAACTTTTGCATAAGTGCACTTCACCAAAAACACTGTAGCACAGTGGAGGACATAAAAAACAAGCTATGTCCTTCACTATGGTGCAATAGTCATGGACCTTAGGGTTAGGGCACAGGTTAAGGTAAGGGGATAGTTAGTAAAGCTATCCCCTTACCCTAACCCATGCCCTAAACCTAAGGTTAAGGACTATCGCACCATAGTGGAGGATATTGCTATGTTCTTCACTGCTCTGAAGTCATCACAGACCTTAGGGTTAGGGCATGGGTCATGGTAAGGGGATAGCCCTATGGGCTATCCCCTTACTATGACCCTGTGCCCTAACCCTAAGGTCTGTGAGTACTGCACGGAAGTTCAGTACAACACCCGTTCGTTGTACTGAACTTCGCGTAAGTGCACTTTCGATTAAGTGCACTTTTACTGCAGGTAGCATTCCATGCACTATTTCAAATTAATGAAAATTATGTAATACACACACACACACACACACACACACACACACACACACATATAGATATAGATATGTTCAAAAGACAAGCATCTGTAGCATTTCTCCCTGGCCTTCTGCTGAAACTAGGCTCTGTCTACATCGGAATTTCCCAGTCAACAAATGTTAAATAAATAACTATTATATATATATATATATATATATATATATATATATATATAGATAGATATATAGATATATATATGTGTGTGTGTGTGTGTGTGTGTATCCATCTATCCACAACCCCTTCTTCCCAATTTTGCACATGGAGTTGGGGTGTCACTTCAACAGTGACAGTCATCTAGAGTCAATGCTTACACTGACGGGTGGCTAGCCCTGCCACACCAGTTCATCCACTCCACACACCAGTATGCATTGTCACATCTATGGCCAATTTAGAGTGTCCAATCCACCTACTGCATGTCTTTGGAATGTGGGAAGAAACCAAAGCATATGAAGGAAAACAATGTGAATATAGGGAGGGCATGTACACTCCGCACAAAAGGCACCCCAGCCGAGAATTGAATGGGGGAACCTCTTGCTGTGTGGCAACAGCACTATTTGCTGTACTACTGTGCTGCCCATTGCAATCAAACCAAACAGACTCTCTAACATTGAGAAACTTTTGGAAGATGTTTTTGAGATCATAGCTTATAAGACTGCATGAGGTTTTAAAGTACTCATTTTATTTCTTGATACAATGTTGGAAATGTTTATGTATCATCATTTAATTTGTACTGTATCTAGATTTAATTTGCATTTTTTGTTGGAATGAAATGATAGTTTATAGTGATATCTGTTTCTGTTGTTATGCATTGTTGTATCTTATGTGTACATTTTTTCTTTTGTTATCACTGTGAGTTTTACATTAATTCTATTTTTTAAAAATACCTTTTCATAAGAAAGAAGGAAAAGTTTTTCAATGAGTTGAACACCAAGGCTAGTGGACTATAGCATTCATTATTTACAGAAATGCATATTTCATTTTATTATTTTACTGACCCCAACAGTTCCAAAGTATCACATTTCTACAAATCTCCCTATTATTAACAAGTAGTAACATTATTCGAGCAGTACTTTGCAGCTGTTGTCAGTTAACTAATTTCCATTTACATCTAAGAAGGAATATATGTCACTGTGAATAAAACACTACCAAACAGGTAAACGCTCCTTGCCAAGTTGCATAAATAAAAATAATCAATAAAAAGATGGGTAGGAGCGAAGCAGATGTGTCAGTGAACTTGCCAAAACTGCAATAAATAATCCAAAGATTTTCAGTTAATGTTCTCAAAGAAATCACAAAGTAAATATATTAAAAACAGAGCAAAACTTTATTCCATGAGATGAGCGCTTTCGCTGTATGCAGCTTCCTCAGATCTCTTAACAAAATTTAATTCAAAAGGTCCAAAATATATAGGCATATCAATTAAACAATTAATAAAATGGTAAAATAAGAAAATATTTTAAAAGGGAAATGTTAAAACTACAAAATACATGTAATTAATCCACATGGTACATATGGCAACCAGCTTAAAACTGATATGTAAAAGTATGTGGAGATATATACTCAGATGTTAGAGACCACATTATGCACTCTAAGTCCATACATAAAACATCTTTCAATATTATACCTATTGAATATATATAAAAAATGAATATATATATATGCATATGCATGTATATACAAAAAGCATCAAAAAATGTATATATATACAAAGAATATAACATATGTGCAAAAAATGCAAAAAACATACATAAGTTGATGAATTATACTGATGTATGCATACATACAAATATGTACAAATATAAAAAGGAATATATGCCAGACCAAACCATCCGGGTAAGGATAAATAACTAGAGAGGCCACCTTACTCCCTATATGTGTCCCCAAGTACCTGAGTACTAGATCAACTCTTAGGATGTGTTATCAATATGATAGTTACCAGGGGGAGATGACCTCCTGAAGGATACTACTATGCATTTCTTGGCATTTAGTTTTAGTTTGTAAGAAAAGATGATAACATTTAAATATTAATTAATTAATTCATTCATTCATTCATTAGGTTATTCATTCACTGGATGGGTATGCTAGTCTATTGGATTCTTTTCACTTATTAACTGAACCTTGTTCATAATCATGCTAGACCTACATCAGCTTGGGTTTTGTTGAATAGAGATCATGCCTATGCAATTTAGTTAACTTATTCTATAAGGTCACACAAGCTGAGAGAGTAGTCATTCTGTTCACACAATGTAGTTGACCTGGTCAAAACAATTACCAATATACTCCATGCTGGCAATGTAAACAAAGTAAGTGCCTAAGAAGTTTATTAATACGTAGTGAGGTTGATAGCTAACTGAACAAAAGACAGTTTCTCATGGTTAAGATTGCGGGCACCTCCTCAGAATGTATGAAGGTAACTAGTATTGAAACCCATGGGATCAGTACTGAAACCCCTCCTTTTTAGGCATATACTTTAGTGATCCACAGAAACAGAACTGGAACCTTTTGTTAACTAAGTTTACAGATGACTACAAACTGAGAGATATTGTCAAATAGAAGGAACTAATCTTCATAAACAAATAGTGTATGAAAAACAGGTATAAAATTAAATACAAATAGGTAAAGCATTGTCACATTTGGTAAACAACTTTCATCTTCAGTGTACAATATAACTAATACCCACTCCAAAATGATAATGTAGTCAGGGCTCTTATAATCTTGGTTGAAAATTCCCTCTCCTTTGACCACCCTGTAGCAACAATAGTCAGAAAATCATGATATTTAGTATATGTACAATGGCCACATTCAAATTGTACATTTCTAGACATATTAGCCAACTGAAAAGGCCCCAAAGTGTCTAGCTAAGACTGTTGGCAAGTCCCTGATCTATGTGGAATGTAGTGTTATCCCTTTTCTTGGTTCTTACAGGCTGTTGAATGGTTCATAGGTTCATAGGGACAACTTTGAGCCTTTTATTTTTCATTTTATTTCAAGTCAAAGTTTTATTCATATTAAAGGATTACATTTTAATTGGAACACTTGTGGATTTCGTTGATTGGCCATCCTTGGGTGGATTTTCTGTCTTTTTTTGCTAATAGGTTCATAGGTTGGTACTAAGCTATCTGCCCTAGGGCCTATAAAAGCCTAGCCATAACAATTCCCTGGCTGATGATCTTTTCCTTGCATTCCCTACAATCTCCTTTGATGTCATGTATCTTTACAAATCAAATTGTTCCACTTATACCAGAATTAGAAGCTTAAACAAATCTCCACCAGAACATAGATAAAATATGCTGGAAATACAAATGTATTACTCAGTGCCTACTTCATCTCTGGAACAAATGTCCCTTGTAAATTAAGCAATGTGACACTCTAGCATTCTCCAAATCAAACTTGGATATTTGGATGGATACCTATAAATTTACTGTGTCACTTGAGAAGTGGGGTACAGCAGGAAGGTGGGAAATAACAAAGCATATATTGTCTTTTGATTCAATTACCTTGTATATCCTATAATCTTATGATCATATGATAACAGAGAATTACAAACTAGAAAGAATATTACTGCCCTTGAAATGCAATAGACAGTACAATATGGATATAAACTGCAATGGCTATACAGATTTAAAGTAGTTCAAAGAAAGAAGAGGTTAGGTAATGATAGATAGTCAACAAATAGCATGTGATATGAATTATATTTACAATTGCTAAGATGTAAGGGAAAATAATTTATACAGGCTGTTTCCTCTTGGAATTTTAACATTAAATCAGGCATACAAAATACAGATAATAAAAGCAGTTTCTTTTTGAAATACTTTAATAAATATTATAGAGATAGATGCAGTACACATGCACTGTGTACCTTTTACTTATGCCAACTGTTACATGCTTCAGTTCTCTTCCACTTTACTAATAGGACTGCAAGGTGTATTCTAAGCAAATTTGAAATTTGCCATACTTCCTTTTCACTCTTCCTACTTTCACTAGCCTTCTACTTATCCTTAGGAATCGGCTGTGGAGATTGGTACCTCTTCTTCTTACTGTTTCCTGCTGTCCTCTTCCTCTCTCTCTGCCCCATGTTCATAGGTATTTACTAGGCTAATAATCACTAGGGCCAATCTAAGCTTGGCCATGCATCCCAAATTTGTAACATGTTCTGGTAACTTTGTTAAAAGTAAGCCAGAACTTGGAAAATGAAACATTTTTAAGCAGAGACATGGGAGATGAACAGTTTGCAGGTTGCCTGTGTCCATTAGAGATATAAGTGCCAAACAAGGAATCATTTTCCTGTTCCTCATCCAGTTGTCCAAGTTACACTTAAACTGGATTAGGAAGGAACTCTGCATTACATGGATGGGGAGCCTGTTCCATCGATGGGGTAGTCTCTGAGATACATACATGTCTCTTCAGCAGGTCCTATTTATATCTCAGGCAAGGTTTAAGTCTTTAGAAATGGTAATTCTGGTGCTGTTTGTTTTCTGGATATATAAGAGATCCATCTGGGCTGGGTTTGACAATACCTTGTATGCCAGGCATAGATCTCCCCTCAAAAGCCTGTGCGAGAAAGAATACAGGGAAACGGCTTTGAGGTGATCTGCGAAGGACATGTTACTTACATTTTAGGTTCATTTAGTGTGGAACCTCTGTGGACATTCCAGTTGTTGAATGCACCTTATTAGGTACATACAAAAGGGGGCATTGTACTCAATGACAGGTCTGATAAATGTCTGATAAAGTGAAGCAATGAGCTCCTTAGATCTACCTTTCCTTATGAGTTGTACAACATAAAATGATTTTTTCTCTACTGTAGACATGTGATGGTCAAAGGATAGATTACTCTCTATATGTGTCCCCCATACCTCTCAACCTCTTAGTGCAAGAAATCTAGACAAAGCCCAACAAAATGGGGGGAACAAGGGCCCAAAAATAGGGACATATTTTAAATATTGATCTTATAAACTTAGAAAGTTTCTAGAGTAACAGGGTTTATTTTAACATACATTTTCTGAAGGATTTCAAGTCTGAAACTCAAATGTATGTCATTATTTAGTGACTTCAGACCTCAGATCATCACAGTGATTTGCCAGAAAACCACAAATTTTATGAGGAACAGACCAAAAATAAGAGGCAAAAATCTGGACATTCTGTGAAAATCTGGACAGTCGAGAGGTATGGTGTCCCCAATTACCTTACAACTAGATCAACTCATAGGAGTGTGTTATCAATATAATGGTTACCAGGGGGGAGATGACCTCCTGAATGACACTGTTATGCATTTCTTGGCATTTAGTTTTAGTCATGGTCAAATGGGGGCCCTAAACAGGTTAATGGATCAGGGCCATCCCCCTATGTTCCCTCTCAGGAGTCAGACGCATACTGTTTTCTTCTTCTTTACTTCTACAGTGATTACAGATTAAATTTTAGTCCATTGTTATGACAACAGTAATTTGTCTGCGTCTGTCCCTCCTGGAGAACATTAGTGTCTGTGGGGGATTCTATGAAAGTTCCTAATTTGCCGTCATCTGCAAATTGGGTTAACCAGTGGGCCTTGACATTGGCCTTGAATTCAGAGAAGTAAATGCCAAAAAGGAGTGGTTCCAAACAGAGCAAGATCATTGTCAAATGTGGGCTCCAAGCAGAGTAATAGATCAGTTCCCTCCCTCATGGTCCCACTCAGGAGTTGGTAGCACACTATTTTCTTCTTTACTTCTACAAAGTAGTAAAGTTCAATGCTAGGAGTCTAAACAAAAAACTCCACTCCGTAGAAGCTCCCTTTACCCTAGAGAATGGTGATGTCTGTGCAGTCACTGAGACATGGTTTTAAAGCCACAAAGAGCACACTAACAGTGCAAGTTATAATGCCTTCTACATATTTAAGCCAGCTACTCAGAGGTGATCTCTGCCTGACATACAAGGCCATGTCCAACCCAGAATTGATGGACATGCTCCACCTAAAAAAAAACAAATCCCTGAGAGCCACACACTCTAGGGATCTAAACCTCACCAAAATGATAAATAGGAGGTGCTGGAGGGAGAGATTCCTGTCCCAGAGACTCCCCATGCTTTGGAACAGGATTCCAGTCTACATTAGGCAGAGCCCCCTCACTAATACTCTTCAAGAGAAACCTTGATGAGTGGATGGGAAACAGAAAACTTACCTCGGGGACAACTGCAGTGGCTCTGCTGGACAGAGGCACAGTGAACTAAAGGCTCTGATGGACCGAGGCACAGGGAACTAATCTAAGGGGAAGGCGAAAGACAACACATTCTGGCTAGGCTTATAGATGCCCTTGGGCAGATAGTCTAGTACTTACCTATGAACATATGTATATATATATATATATATATATATATATATATATATATATATATATATATATATATATATATATATATATATATACATATATATATATACATGGATTCCTCTTAGAAGAACGAAAGTTCACTACTTCAAACTTGTAATAGGAAGCCTCACTTCTGCAAAAGTTCACTTTAACAAAAGTGAACTTTTGCATAAGTGCACTTCACCGAAAACACTGCAGCACAGTGGAGGACATATAAAACAAGCTATGTCCTCCACTATGGTGTGATAGTCACGGCGGGTTAGGGTAAGGGGATAGTTAGTAAAGCTATCCCCTTACCCTAACCCATGCCCTAACCCTAAGGTTTGTGACTATCGCACCATAGTGGAGGATATTGCTATGTCCTTCACTGCTCTGAAGTCGTTACGGACCTTAGGGTTAGGGCATGGGTCATGGTAAGGGGATAGCCCTATGGGCTATCCCCTTACTATGGCCCTGTGCCCTAACTCTAAGGTCTGTGAGTACTGCATGGAAGTTCAGTACGACACCCATTTGTTGTACTGAACTTCGCGTAAGTGCACTTTCGATTAAGTGCACTTTTACTGCAGGTAGCATTCCATGCACTATTTCGAATTAATGAAAATTCTGTAATACATATATATATATATATATATATATATATATATATATATATATATACACACACACACACACACACACACACACACACACACACACACACACATATAGATATGTTCAAAAGACAAGCATCTGTAGCATTTCTCCCTGGCCATCTGCCGAAACTAGGCTCTGTCCACATCGGAATTTCCCAGTCAACAAATGTTAAATAAATAACTCTATATATATATATATATATGTATATATATTAATATATATATATATATATATATATATATATATATATATATATATATATATATATATATATATATATATATATATATATATATATATATATATGTGTGTGTGTGTGTGTGTGTATCCATCTATCCACAACCCCTTCTTCCCAGTTTTGCACATGGAGTTAGGGTGTCACTTCAACAGTGACAGTCATCTAGAGTCAATGCTTACACTGCCTGGTGGCTAGCCCTGTCACAGTAGTTCATCCACTCCACACACTGGCATGCATGGTCACATCTATGGCCAATTTAGAGTGTCCAATCCACCTACTGCATGTCTTTGGAATGTGGGAAGAAACCAAAGCATATGAAGGAAACCGATGTGAATATAGGGAGGGCATGTACACTCCGCGCAAAAGGCACCCCAGCCGAGAATTGAATGGGGGAACCTCTTGCTGTGTAGCAACAGCACTATCTGCTGTACTATGGTGCTGCCCATTGCAATAATTAAACCAAACCGACTCTCTAACATTGAGAAACGTTTGGAAGATGTTTTTGAGATCATAGCTTACAAGACTGCATGAGGTTTTAAAGTACTCATTTTATTTCTTGATACGATGTTGGAAATGTTTATGTATCGTCATTTAATTTGTACTGTATCTAGATTTATTTTGCATTTTTTGTTGGAATGAAATGATAGTTTATAGTGATAACTGTTTCTGTTGTTATGCATTCTTGTATCTTATGTGTACATTTTTTCTTTTGTTATGACTGTGAGTTTTACATTAATTCTATTTTTTAAAAATACCTTTTCATGAGGAAAGAAGGAAAAGTTTTTCAATGAGTTGAACACCAAGGCTAGTGGACTACAGCATTCATTATTCACAGAAATGCGTATTTCATTTTATTATTTTACTGACCCCAACAGTTCCAAAGTATCACATTTCTACAAATCTCTCTACTATTAACAACTAGTAACATTATTCGAGCAGTACTCTGCAGCTGTTGTCAGTTAACTAATTTCCATTTACATCTAAGAAGGAATATATGCCAGACCAAACCATCCGGGTAAGGATAAATAACTAGATAGGCCACCTGACTCCCTATATGTGTCCCCAATTACCTGAGTACTAGATCAACTCTTAGGATGTGTTATCAATATGATAGTTACCAGCAGGAGATGACCTCCTGAAGGATACAACTATGCATTTCTTGGCATTTAGTTTTAGTTTGTAAGAAAAGATGATAACATTTAAATTCATTCATTCATTCATTCATTCATTAGGTTATTCATTCACTGGATGGGTATGCTAGTCTATTGGATTCTTTTCACTTATTAACTGAACCTTGTTCATAATCATGCTAGACCTACATCAGCTTGGGTTTTGTTGAACAGGGATCATGCCTATGCAATTTAGTTAACTTATTCTATAAGGTCACACAAGCTGAGAGAGTAGTCATTCTGTTCACACAACTTAGTTGACCTGGTCAAAACAATTACCAATATACTCCATGCTGGCAATGTAAACAAAGTAAGTGCCTAAGAAGTTTATCAATATGTAGTGAGGTTGATAGCTAACTGAACAAAAGACAGTTTCTCATGGTTAAGATTGCGGGCACCTCCTCAGAATGTATGAAGGTAACTAGTATTGAAACCCAAGGGATCAGTACTGGAACCCCTCCTTTTTAGGCATATACTTTAGTGATCCACAGAAACAGAACTGGAACCTTTTGTTAACTAAGTTTACAGATGACTACAAACTGAGAGATATTGTCAAATAGAAGGAACTAACCTTCATAAACAGAGTATGAAAAACAGGTATAAAATTAAATGCAAATAGGTATTGCATTGTCACATTTGGTAAACAACTTTCTTCTTCAGTGTACAATATAACTAATACCCCACTCCAAAATGATAATGTAGTCAGGGCTCTTATAATCTCGGTTGAAAATTCCCTCTCCTTTGACCACCCTGTAGCAACAATAGTCAGAAAATCATGATATTTAGTACATGTACAATGGTCACATTCAAATTGTACATTTCTAGACATATTAGCCAACTGAAAAGGCCCCAAAGGTGTCTAACTAAGACTGTTAATAAGTCCCTGATCTATGTGGAGTGTAGTGTTATCCCTTTTCTTGGTTCTTACAGACTGTTGAATGGTTCATAGGTTCATAGGTTGGTACTAGGCTATCGGCCCTAGGGCCTATAAAAGCCTAGCCATAACAATTCCCTGGCTGATGATCTTTTCCTTGCATTCCCTACAATCTCCTTTGATGTCCTGTATCTTTACAAATCAAATTGTTCCACTTATACCAGAATTAGAAGCTTAAACAAATCTCCACCAGAACATAGATAAAATATGCTGGAAATACAAATGTATTACTCAGTGCCTACTTCATCTCTGGAACAAATGTCCCTAGTAAATTAAGCAATGTGACACTCTAGCATTCTCCAAATCAAACTTGGATATTTGGATGGATACCTATAAATTTACTGTGTCACTTGAGAAGTGGGGTACAGCAGGAAGGTGGGAAATGACAAAGCATATATTGTCTTTTGATTCAATTACCTTGTATTTCCTATAATCTTAGGATCATATGATAACAGAGAATTACAAACTAGAAAGCATATTACTGCCCTTGAAATGCAATAGACAGTAAAATATGGCTATTAACTGCAATGGCTATACAGATTTAAAACAATTCTGTTCTGTTAAAGTAGTTCAAAGAAAGAAGAGGTTAGGTAATGATAGATAGTCAACAAATAGCATATGATATGAATTATATTTACAATTGCTAAGATGTAAGGGAAAATAATTTATACAGGCTGTTTCCTCTTGGAATTTTAACATTAAATCAGGCATACAAAATACAGATAATAAAAGCAGTTTCTTTTTGAAATACTTTAATAAATATTATAGAGATAGATGCAGTACACATGCACTGTGTACCTTTTATTTATGCCAACTGTTACATGCTTCAGTTCTCTTCCCCTTTACTAATAGGACTGCAAGGTGTATTCTAAGCAAATTTGAAATTTGCCATACTTCCTTTTCACTCTTCCTATTTTCACTATCCTTCTACTTATCCTTAGGAATCGGCTGTGGAGATTGGTACCTCTTCTTCTTACTGTTTCCTGCTGTCCTCTTCCTCTCTCTCTGCCCCATGTTCATAGGTTCATAGGTATTTACTAGGCTAATAATCACTAGGGCCAATCTAAGCTTGGCCATGCATCCCAAATTTGTAACATGTTCTGGTAACTTTGTTAAAAGTAAGCCAGAGCTTGGAAAATTAAACATTTTTAAGCAGGGACATGGGAGATGAACAGTTTGCAGGTTGCCTGTGTCCATTAGAGACATAAGTGCCAAACACGGAATCATTTTCCTGTTCCTCATCCAGTTGTCCAAGTTACACTTAAACTGGATTAGGGAGGAACTCTGCTTCACATGGATGGGGAGCCTGTTCCATCGATGGGGTAGTCTCTGAGATACATACATGTCTCTTCAGCAGGTCCTATTTATATCTCAGGCAAGGTTTAAGTCTTTAGAAATGGTAATTCTGGTGCTGTTTGTTTTCTGGATATACAAGAGATCCATCTGGGCTGGGTTTGACAATACCTTGTATGCCAGGCATAGATCTCCCCTCAAAAGCCTGTGCGAGAAAGAATACAGGGAAAGGGCTTTGAGGTGATCTGCGAAGGACATGTTACTTACATCTTGGGTTCATTTAGTGTGGAACCTCTGTGGAAATTCTAGTTGTTGAATGCAGTTTATTAGGTACATACAAAAGGGGGCATTGTACTCAATGACAGGTCTGATAAATGCCTGATAAAGTGAAGCAATGAGCTCCTTAGATCTACCTTTGCTTATGAGTTGTACAACATAAAATAATTTCCTCTCTACTGTAGACATGTGATGGTCAAAGGATAGATTACTCTCTATATGTGTCCCCCATACCTCTCAACTTCTTAGTGCAAGAAATCTAGACAAAGCCCAACAAAATGGGGGGAACAAAGGCCCAAAAATAGGGACATATTTTAAATATTGATCTTATAAACTTAGAAAGTTGCTAGAGTAACAGGGTTTATTTTAACATACATTTTCTGAAGGATTTCAAGTCTGAAACTCAAATGTATGTCATTATTTAGTGACTTCAGACCTCAGATCATCACAGTGATTTGCCAGAAAACCACAAATTTTTATGAGGAACAGACCAGAAACAAGAGGCAAAAATCTGGACATTCTGTGAAAATCTGGACAGTTGAGAGGTATGGTGTCCCCAATTACCTTACAACTAGATCAACTCATAGGAGTGTGTTATCAATATAATGGTTACCAGGGGGGAGATGACCTCCTGAATGACACTGTTATGCATTTCTTGGCATTTAGTTTTAGTCATGGTCAAATGGGGGCCCTAAACAGGTTAATGGATCAGGGCCATCCCCCTATGTTCCCTCTCAGGAGTCAGACGCACACTGTTTTCTTCTTTACTTCTACAGTGATTACAGATTAAATTTTAGTCCGTTGTTATGACAACAGTAATTTGTCTGCGTCGGTCCCTCCTGGAGAACATTAGTGTCTGTGGGGAATTCTATGAAAGTTCCTAATTTGCCGTCATCTGCAAATTAGGTTAACCAGTGGGCCTTGACATTGGCCTTGAATTCAGAGAAGTAAATGCCAAAAAGGAGTGGGTCCAAGCAGAGCAAGATCATTGTCAAATGTGGGCCCCAAGCAGAGTAATAGATCAGTTCCCTCCCTCATGGTCCCACTCAGGAGTTGGGAGCATACTATTTTCTTCTTTTCTTCTACAAAGTATTAAAGTTCAATGCTAGGAGTCTAAACAAAAAACTCCACTCCGTAGAAGCTCCCTTTACCCTAGAGAATGGTGATGTCTGTGCAGTCACTGAGACATGGTTTTAAAGCCACAAAGAGCGCACTAAAATGTCAAGTCATAATGCCTTCTACATATTTAAGCCAGCTAATTCACAGGCAGGGACTAAAGGTGGAGGTGTCTCTGTTCACATCAAAAATAAATACATGTCAAGGCTGGTCAAACAGGACAATGCAGTTGAGCTGCTCCATGTTCAAAGCACCATCAGTAAAATCCAGTACCATTTTCTTGCAAACTATAGGTCCCCCTCTATGGTGCTATGGGATGGGATGTGGTCTTTAGCCTAGTAAACACTTATGAACCTATGAACAATGATTATGGATATTTGGATTTACGCACAAACACTGATAGCCATTTGCTAAACAAAACAACAGTTTCACAATGGATACAAACTAAGCATGAGCAACAGCAAACTTCTCTGTTCTTGAAACTCACATTCATTGAAACTGCATTGAAACCCACTCATAAAAAAATGCATCTGATCACTGGCACATTGTGACTTTTGGTCTATTTTCAAACCTTGAGACCCCTGCACACCTAAATAAATCTGCTCTATGATTCACTTTCCTGATTGCAAATTATATTCTTTGTTTAGTACAGCACCACCTGTTAGTGCATGTTTTAAGTTTCCAGTTTTGAACATTTTTCTAGTAAGCAGTGAAACAAAACATATGAACCAATATTGACAAGGCTATCCATTTCAGAACATTTCAACCATAAAAGGCCACTCAAACTGCTGTCATAATTGGGTCTATATCACTTCAGCGAAGTGACAGTTCAGTGAACAGCATTTCATCGGAAATGCCATTCATAGAAATCCACTCTTGTGGGGGGCTGCACCCCCCACACCCCATATACCAACTCTGTGATCGCACTACACTGGGAAAAGGGCAAATTTCCCTATCCTCACTGTACCGCAATCTCATCATAATCAATTTGATGAATGGCACATCTAATGTAAGTGAACCGAAAATGCCATTCACTGAACTGATTTTTCACTGAAGTGATATAGACCCATCATAATCCACCAATATCAGGCAATATGCATAATCTCTGTGGAAGTGAAAGTCATTTGAATAATTCCACATTAAAGGGTTCTGTAACTAATGAAGTGGTTGCTGCTGGCAAACAGCTTTGCATTTTAGTGCTTCATCTACAAATTCAGTGCCTGCTGCTCTTGAAGAATAAATTGTGCTGAAGATATGTGATAGAGAATGGCTGGCAAACTGACAGCAGGTTCATAGTTAAAAGGCATTTTCAGTAATCTATCTGGTGTGGGAAAAGAACACACATCTTTCAGCAAAGGAAAGTATGCTACCTGTTGCAATACTGACACTGAATACCAAAGTAAAAACTCTGTAACTGACACTGACAAGACTATAATCCTCATTAATTTAAAAAAAAAAAATCATATTAATAATAATTAAAATAAAGGAAACCAGGAAGTTAGTCTGGAGGTTTAAAGCACTTTCTTGCTAATAATCAAGTCCACACACACACACACACACACACACACACACACACACACGCACGCACGCACGCACGCACGCACGCACGCACACACACACACACACACACACCAGTGTTGCACACACTGTTTTATAATGTCTGTCTGAGTCCTAAACCATATCTCCTGCAGTCATTCCTAAACTTCTTAGGTTTGATGAAGTCTTCTGCAAGGTCCTAAAGCCCTGCTATGTATTTACCAGAATAGTCTGGCTTGTTTTATTTACCAAAGATTTTAATTTTTATAGACCCTCCCAAGCCATCATCGGCACTCTCCAGCCATCATGGGCCCTAGGCACCTACCTAGGTTGCCTAGTGCTGGATCCAGGTCTAGTTGCAGGAATGATCACTGAGGGAATCCTTTGTAACTGGCCTGATGTCCTTACATTCAATGCTGCAGTATACTTAACAGATGGGATTCCCTGCCATGGTAGCCCAGCATCCGACTAGGCTACCAAAGCCTACCATTGCTTTAAGGTACACTGAACTTCACCCAAGAGCTCCTTGCATTGTGTAAGGCATAAAAGTGATGTTCAAGTGTACTATTTACAGAACTTCTCTACTGCCAGTCCAAACGTTTGCTTTTACCATCGGTCTGTTTGCCTGCATCCATTTTTCACCAGCTGCATGCATTTTTGTGCTGCAGGAATCCTAGGAAGTTGCAGATAAGTGCCTGATTGGGTAAATGCCAGTGTGGGAGACAGAATCCCCATAAAGACCACCATGATAAGTGTCATTTTGCCTTGAAGCTTCTCATGATCATACATCTTGTTCGATTTGTTAGGCATTCTTCCCAAAAATCCTTCACAGTAGGGTTTCTTCCTTTTCCTTATATCTTGAGAACCAGCATCTTAACCTTCTTACTAAAGATAGATTGGTAGGAATCTCCTGCTCCAAGAGTCATCGGCTAGGGAAGAAAAAGGTGAATAAGGTACATCTGGAATCTTCCACTGTCCAACCTCTGCCTGGTGTTTCTCCTAAGGTCATTACGAACCCAGAGGCTCACCCAGCTGTAGAGTTCTTGGATTTCTCTGCTGTGACTAAGTTGGAGGCCAGTGAGAATCTGGCTAGCAGCATGTCTGAAGAGGCTGTGCAGGCATCTGTTTCGGATGTTCATGGGGAGCCATGGTTGATTTTTTTCCAAGGGGCCTAGGGGAGTTCCTCAGATTTTAGCTGGGGAAGTACCTACTACAGTTCTCAACTGCTGTCCTGGGTTTGAGCCTTCTCAGTTTTATAGGGGGGACATTCCCTTAAAAAGAAACAAAAAACTAAACATTTCTTCTGGTCCTAGGGATCCAGAAATGAGTGACAGGCCTTTACTCAGGGGCTATTTACTGCTTTAATGTCATCAAAGCCTCCTCATGGGGTTTCGGTTCCTGCTTCTCCTTGGTCCTCTATTCCACTCAAAGGGCCTAGAAAACATGATTTTTCTGAGGAAGATTTGCATTCTGATGATGAATTCCTGACTTATTCTTCTTAAATTCCTTCTCATTTGGACTGTGGGTCAGAGAAGGATGAATCTATTAGTCCTGATTTTCCTTTTGAGGAAATTTCTTTTGGATACAGAATCTCTAAGATGATGGCACTTTTTAGTGGGATTGTGCTCAAGTCTCTAATATCCATAAGAGGTACTATGAGTTGCTTCAGTTGGAATCACTTAAACCTGTGGCTATTCCTTCTGTTTTGGCTGTTTTGCTTGATATTTTTTTTCCAAAGCCTCTCCTGTAACTGATTTTCTGCCCCCTGCTTCCAAGAAGCCCGATTGGTTTTATAGGGTAGCTGAGGATTATTTTTTGTATAAATGTCCTGCTGCTGACCCTTTTGTGGTGTCTGTAGCCTCTGATAAGTTATCTCAGTTGCTTCCTTCACCCAAGTTTTTGCCTTCTGACAAGGATAGCATAACCATGGAAAGTCTGAGTAAGAAGGTTTACACTTCTGCTACTCTAGCTATTAGGGCTATTAATTATCAGACCCATATGTCTAGATATGAATTTTATTTATTTATTTCCAGTTTGTTGACCGGGAATGTCCACTGGGCCCAGTGTTCCCATTTTCAGTGGAGGCCCAGGGAGAAAGCTCCAACAAGCAAAATGCAGTAAAGATTTATGATACAAGTAAAAAGTAAAAAAAAAGCTGTATACAGTTAACAACTTATTCTTAATACCCATACTAGATTATTTACAATAAAGAAAGGTATCTCTACAAAAGTATATATACAATCTTGATATAGGAAGAACAAGTAAAATCTTGACATAGGAAATACAAGTAAAAGTAAAAATGTTGTATACAGTTAACAACTTATTTTTAATGCACATACTAGATTATTTGTAAAGGTTGTACTTAATATACTAACAGAGTATTTGTAATAATGGGAAATAACACAAAAAGAGTGTAAAATAAAGACTAATGTTATCTTGACTTGCATAAAACTTAATATTTATTTACTTGGTTCAATTCTGTCCGCTGTGGATAACATGGCAGCGGAGGTGCTTTTACACAATAAAACTTTTTATAAAAATATGAGCATTTGTAGAAGAGCCTTAATAGTAACTAAAAGAATAGATGTTAGTTTTTGCACATTTTTCCATATGATATTAACGGTTCACAAGTACAAACAACAGTGAACAGAATTTAATATGATAAAAGTACTTCAAATAATTTTCCGATGAAAATGTACTGGAACTAAACACTTACAAATGTGATTCTCCTTTAAACAGAAATGAAGTTCTATTCAGCAAATGACCTAATTGGATTGTTACAACTGTTTTAATTGATTAATTGTTTTACTAACACTGTATTTAAGCACGCAAAGAAATGTTGGTAGTTTATCTTGAAAAAGCCCGTCATAGGAACGGGTGAAAGCGCTTGATTTATTCCTTGCTTTTCTTTGGATTTTACTACCAAGAAGTGTTTTACCTGCCGTGCATTTTTATCTGTTGGTTCACATTAAAGGTTTGTTCATTTTCAACGGAGAAGTATTTTTTCTATTTTAAGACTTTTAAAGAAGAAGTTTATTGGGCTTTGGTGCTTCTGCAACTTTTTTCCTGTTGCTTATTGGGACCTAGTTCGTGTTTAGTGTTTAATGCACATACTAGATTATTTACAAAAGGTATATTTTCAAAAGTATGTGTACAATCTTGACATAGGAAGAACATTTCTGATTACAGGAAGTTGACATTAGAGAACTAATAATTGGCTCTTCTTTCTGCAGCCTGTCAACTTCTTTCTGATTTTACAAACTCTGAGGGTAAAACTTCTGTTCTTTCCATGCTAGGGACTTCATCTCAAGTAGTTTGTTATTCTATCAAATGTAGCTATGATGCAGCAGGTGCCTCTTCTGGGGCTGCTGTTTTTGATTCAGTGATGAAAGGTATTCTTGGCTTAGGCTTCTACCTCTACCTGATGATATTAAGGCCAAGTTGAGGGATGCTCCTCTCGATCCTAAACTTTTGTTTGGGGGAGATACTCCTGGATCCTTCAGGATAAAGGTAAGGCCTTACAGGAGCTTAAACCTCTACTTGCTTCTCCTGTGCCTAAATTTCAGAGAAACTACCCTACTGAGCAATTCCTTGCTCGTAGGCAATTTTTCCCTTTGACTCAAGGTAAAATGAGTGGCAAATTGGCTCCTCCTGCTAAGGCTACTCAGTTTTCAAGGATTATGAAATCTTCCATTCCTAACAAATTAGGTGCTGTATGACTATCCACCTCTTTCCAGTCACATTCCTCTTTCTCTTCACCTTTCTCTTTCTCTTCCAATTTGGCTTCAGATCACTCAGGATTTTTGGGTACTGCCTATCATTCATCAGGGGAACTTCATGGTGTGGAAATCTCATCCTTCTTTTATGGACATTCCTCAGCCTCCTCAGGAACAACTTCCACTTTTCACAGAGGTTCTTCAAGATCTCTTGACTCAGTGTGCTATTCAAGAGGTGCCTGTATCCTACAGGGGGAAATGATTTACTACAGACTGTTTCTAGTGCCCAGAAAAGATGGCACTTGGAGACCCATTCTAGATTTTTTTATTTATTTATTTATTTTTATTTAACATTTGTTGACCGGGAAAGTCCGACTAGGTTCCACAGAGCCTGTTTTCAGCGGAGGCCCGGGGAGAAATGCTCCAGATGCATGTCTTTAGAATGCATGTCTCTCATCTAAATAGTTTTCTGAAAGTGCCTTCCTTTCAGATGTTGCCCCTTCAGACTTTGCTTCATCTCTTGCTCCCTCAGGCCTTTATGGTGTCTCTGGATCACAAGGATGCTTATCTCCATATTCCAATCCATCTTCTTTTCAGGAAGTATTTGCAATTCTCTGTTGTTTCCTGGCATTTTCAGTTATCTGATTTGTGCTTTGCCCTTTCTACTGCTCCAAAAGTGTTTACCAAATGTCTTGCTCCTGTGATTGTTTTTTCTGGCTTCAAGGGATCCAGATATTTCCTTACTTAGACAACCTACTGATTTATGTGTTCTTTCCAGACATCCTTCTATAAAATCTTCATTTTGCTGTTTCCCTTATTTAGAGCCTGGGGGTTCACAATAAATTTCAAAACGTTTTCACTGACTCCTTCTCGGGATCATGTTTTTCCTGTGTTGTAGAATACAGATGGTACCAATACTTGCATCCCTGCCTCCTCCAAAGGCCATAAGTCTCATTTCTTTATATCACACTCTTCTTCCTCTGGCTTCCCTTACCACCATGGAGTTTCTGAGAGCTCTGGGTTTCATGGCAACAACCATTCTGATGCTCCCTCTCGCTAAATATCATATGAGAAAGTTTCAGTGGTTTCAGAAGCAGTACGGCTTTAACGTGCACATCCTCTAGTGCTAGTAGTTCATCTTCTTTCTTGTATCTGACAGGAACTTCACTGGTGGATTCAGCAGTTGTCTCTGAATCCAGGGATCTCTTTTCATCCCCCTCTTCCCTATTAGGAATTGCTCACAGATGCCTCAGACATGGGATAGTGGAGCAACATATGGCTCCCTAAAGGTACAGATGGTGTCTTCGCCTCATCAGCAGAAGGAGCACATCAGTGTCAAAGAGATGAGGGCTCTTCTGCTGGTTCTTCAGGCCTTTCATCCTCTTTTCTCTCCAGGCTCTCAAGGTGTTCACAATACTATAGTGATGTGGTATATCAACAAACAGGGAGGAACAAGATCTTATCTTCTCTGCCAGTTGTCACTTCTTGTATAAAATGTTCCTGTCAAATATCAAGTGACTTTTTAGGTGGTTTATATCCCTTCCTGTCAGTATATTGTGGCAGATACTCTGAGCAGGTCTTTAACTCAGTCCCATGAATGGATGCCTCACAGGGATGTGTTTCTGGACAATATCCACCAGTGGGGTACTCCTCATATGGATCTTTTTGCCTCCCCTCTGAACAGACAGCTTCCTCTGTTTTGTGCAGAGTCCCAGGTCCTCTGGTGCGGATGGTGGATGGCATCTCATTTTCTTGGAAGGGGATCTTTCTTTATGCATTCCCACCCCTTCTTCTTATTCCGAATGTCTTGTTCAAGATTCAACAGGACACTCCTTAACTCTTGGTGGTGACTACCTTTTGGTCATGACATCACTGGTTCCCTCTACCTTTGCATCAAGCCAGGGCCAATCATCACAAGTTACCTCACTGGGTGGATCTACTCACACAAGACAAGGGATCTCTCATCTATTCCCACCTGTCCACACTTCAACTGACACTGTGGGTGACAGAGTTTTGATTCCTCATAGACACCTTTTTTCTGAGGACGTGCTGCATGTCCTGCAGGAGGCCAGGAAACATCTACTAGGAAATCCTTCTTATCTAAATGGAAGACGCTTTCTATTTGGTGTCTCTCTCGTAACCTGGACCCACTTACTGTGGGTGTTCCTTTGGTTCTCTCTTAGTTATGTGAGTTGCTCAATGCTGGTTTTCTTCTTCTGTTAAGGCCCAGGTATCAGCTATCTCTGCTTGTGTGCCTTCTTCTTCTCCTTTAGCCTCTAGATTTGAGGTTAAACAATTCCTTAAAGCATCCCTAATATTAGACCTCCCAGGAAGCCAGTTCCTCCTCCTCCCTGGGATCTTAATTTTGTTTTGGAGAAGTTGACTTAAGCTCCTTTTGAACCTGGTGCTTCAGCTTCCTTGCAACATTGTTCTTGGAATACTGCTCTCTTGTTAGCTCTTATTTCTGCCAGATGGGTTTCTGATTTGCAAGCCCTTATGGCTTGTCTTCCTTTTTTGATCTTTCATGAGGACAGGGTGTCCTTAAGCACTATTCCTTTTTTTTATACCTACGGTGGTTAATGAGCTATCTCTTACCAGTCTATTAATCTGCTTGATTTTCCCCTCTCCACAATCTAACAATGAGAGGGTACTGTATACTTTGGATGTGCATAGGCAACTCAGGGTTTGTTTAGATAAGACTAAGGCTATTAGAAAATATGATCAGTTGTTTGCTTCTTTTCATCCTAGATCTTTGGGACTAGCTCTATCCAAGCAAACTGTTTCTTCTTGGATTTCTAAGGCTATTTCCTTTTGTTATACTTTTCATGGCAAGAGCCTTCCTTTATCAGTTAAGGATCATTCTACTGTGCTGTGGCTTCTTCTGGTGCTTTTTTCAAGGGCTTAGATACTAATTCTATTCTTGAAGCAGCTACAGGGACTTCTGTGCATACCTTTGCCAAGCACTGCAAGTTGGATGGTATATCTAGAACCTGGGCTGGTTGTACTAGTGACGTTCTTCGTGGCTTTTTAGGGGACTGTTCTGTTCCTGCCTCCTGCCAAGTTTCTTCTTGAGCTTTGGCACTGTCCCATCTCTTACGAATACTGCAGCAGTGAATGTAAGGACATAGTACAGTTGTGTAAAATCTTGCCATAATGGTAGATGTCCTTGCCTTTACTCCTGCAGTATTCGCTTCCTCCCTCCACCCCCCTAGTCTTTGCTTTCCTGGATGAGCAGGTTACATTTTAGGTAGTTTGGGCTAGTGTTCCTTCTGGGGCAATCAGTTCTGTAAATGGTACACCTGAATGTCACCTTTAGGCCTTATGCTGCACAAGGAGATTTTGGGTGACATTCCGCATACCTTAAAGGAATGGTAGGCTTTGGTAGACTGGCCAGAGTTTGGGTTTCCACGGCAGGGAATCCCATCTATTAAGAATACTGCAGCAGTCAAGGCAAGGACATCAGTAGTTATGGTAAGAGTTTACACAACTGTACTTTTGTAGAGGTGGACGCCCCATTTCTAATTCTGTGAGCTAGCTGGCTATCCACTTGGTCACATAAAAGTTTATACCTAACCTCTTGAGAGTGCTTAATGAGAGTGCTTTTATCCTTCTGGGTACTACACCTTCTAATTTTTTCCATGATTTTCTTCCTTCTTTTATACAGTCTGTTGGTGCTGTGATTCTGCCAGGATGGCTTGTTTTTTGCATTAGTTCTGTACTTATTCATGGTGAGTTCAGTTGCTTCTATGCAGCTATTAACATGCTTGTACAGGATTTCTGTGAACAGCTCCATGTAGTCAACAGTGTTCTTAGGGTACAATGGGGCTAGATTTTGCCAGGTAATCACAGTGGGAAGTTAGCCTTAGAGTAGTTTCTGAACATTAAAGGGTTAAATAGGGTTCTGGGTTGTACTTTTACTTCAAAGGAGACCGTTTTGTGGTGCATTTTTAAAGTGTTTTAGTGTTTTAACATGTTTTGTTAAAGCTGAGACATTGTATCCTGGCTTGGTTTTGGTGTTTTCTGCTATTTTATATTTGTGGTGTGATCTTAACAGAGAGAACATAACACTAGGAGGTGTGTAGCACTCTGTTAGTGAGGACCACATCTGTTATGTTTGTGCCCTGGTCAGCATACTGAAAATCTGGTCCAGGAAGTTTGTGTTAAAAAAATACAATAATCTTTGTGCCTGCTCATTTGGTGTTGTATATTACTCCCAGTTAATAACAGGTAATAAAGTTGCCCAACAATATGGTATTGGGGTGCATGGTGAGTGATTTCAGCTTAAATACATATTATGGGTTTCCTGGGCCATACAGGTGGACCTAAAGTTTGCAAGGAAGTAGTATGGGATTTTGCCTATGGTCATTTTAATTATGGAGATGTTCAAGTGCATCATTCTGTTTGAAAAGTCTTGATGTATACTTATTTTTGATGTAAATTGAGACACCTCCACCTTTAGTCCTTGTCTGTGTGGTAGCTGGTCTAAATGTGATGAAGACATTATAACCTTGCACTGCCAGTGTGCTCTCCATGGGTTTAAATCATGTCTCAGTGACTGCACAGACAACAGTATCCTCTAGGGTAAGGAGAGTTTATATGCAGTGGAGTTTCCTATTTAGAATCTTAGCATTGAGGAGTAACACCTTTGGATTTCCTTGGTTTTTGATTTGCTATGTCAGAAGCATTGCCTAAAAAGGACACCATGGGGGAGGACAATGTTTTAGCTTATATTTGAAAGTCTAGAGGGGAGAGGTGTAGACCATCCCTGGAAAGCAGCGAGGTCTGTTGACCATCTCCTTCCATGCGGACAAATATTGCAGCTGTTTAGAATGGCACCAGAAACTAAGCCAATTATTTAAGTCTGACATCTTATTTGTATCGTGACATCATCCTTGGAGAAGGTAAAATGCTGCTTATTGCTGGGCTCATACCAGCCTAAGAAACATATTCTGAGAGCTCCATGATGTCTCTCTCTTCATATAGCCTAGAGAGGGACATCTCAGGTCATTTTTCAGCCACATGGACTATGACTGAGCCATACCTCATATTTTGTACTGAAGCAATGATCCACTAATCCACTATTCTTATTCAGGGATGTCATATTGCTTTATTATTCTCTCCATTGTTTTGAACCTCTTCTTGACACCATTCATCCTCATTGTTAACTCCTCTTCCTCACTGAGTTTGTGTTCTATCCATAAGACGTCTCTTTTATTGCCTGCCTGCCTTCCTGCCCCAGGCCACCTTACCTTTTAGTGACCCCCATTCCATAGTCCCCCAATTTTTCATTGTTCTTTGACAGTGCTTCTCCATTCTCTCTTTCCATTTCCCTGTCCTTCTTCTGGTTTAAGCCTCTCCTCTCTTCAGTAGTCTGATGATGTTGAAAGTGAGTGCATATGTCATGACATGAGTAATCCCATCCTCCCCATTTTCTGGTAAATTAGATATAACCTCTAACTGTACTTCTATCCACTCTAACACCTGTAACCTCCTCCCTTACCTATATCCCCTTGTATCCCTCACTCAGATATACCCTCTAACTACACTCCTATCCACTCTATAACTCCTGTAACCTCCTTCTCCCTTACCTGTATCCCCTTGTCTCCCTCACTCAGATATACCCTCTAACTACACTTCTATCCACTCTATAACTCCTGTAACCTCCTCCTCCCTTACCTATATCCCCTTGTCTCCCTCACTCAGATATAACCTCTAACTACACTTCTATCCACTCTATAACTCCTGTAACCTCCTCCTCCCTTACCTATATCCCCTTGCCTTCCTCACTCAGATATAACCTCTAACTACACTTCTATCCACCATATAACTCCTGTAACCTCCTCCTCCCTTACCTATATCCCCTTGTCTTCCTCACTCAGATATAACCTCTAACTACACTTCTATCCACCATATAACTCCTGTAACCTCCTCCTCCCTTACCTCTATCCCCTTGTATTCCTCACTCAGATATAACCCCTAACTGCACTTCTATCCAATCTAACACCTGCACTCTCCTCCTCCCTTACCTATATCCCCCCTCATCGTCCTCACTCAAATATAACCTCTAACTACACTTCTATCCACTGTATAACTCCTGTAACCTCCTTCTCCCTTACATATATCCCCTTGTCTCCCTCACTCAGATATAACCTCTAACTGCACTTCTATCCACTCCAACACCTGTACCCTCCTCCTGCCTTACCAATATCCCCCTCATCTTCCACACTCAGATATAAACTCCAACTGCACATCTATCCACTCTAACACCTGTACCCTCCTCCTCCCTTACCAATATCCCCCTCATCTCCCTCACTCAGATATAACCTCTAACTACACTTCTATCTACTCTATAACTCCTGTAACCTCCTTCTCCCTTACCTATATCCCCTTGTCTTCCTCACTCAAATATAACCTCTAACTACACTTCTATCCACTCTATAACTCCAGTAACCTCCTTCTCCCTTACATATATCCCCTTGTCTCCCTCACTCAGATATAACCTCTAACTGCACTTCTATCCACTCCAACACCTGTACCCTCCTCCTGCCTTACCAATATCCCCCTCATCTTCCACACTCAGATATAAACTCCAACTGCACATCTATCCACTCCAACACCTGTACCCTCCTCCTGCCTTACCAATATCCCCCTCATCTCCCTCACTCAGATATAACCTCTAACTACACTTCTATCCACTCTATAACTTCTGTAACCTCCTTCTCCCTTACCTATATGCCCTTGTCTTCCTCGCAGCTGTAAACTGTATTCTGTCAGATTACATATTTAATTTACTGCAGAGGATTAATTAAATCTAAGACATGCTGTACTGTATTTGTACTTTATTTATGTGTTAATCTCATCTCTCATTTATATATTTTTGTTGATTAATCTCCTATGTATATTACTTGCTTTACTGATCTCTGCTAAGACTGTAAGTAGATACATATAAGCTGTATAGTTAACATTTTTTTGTTGTGCTGGCTAGACATGTATTAGTAAAAATGCATTTTGCTGGAGCTTTTCTCCTTGGACCTCCACTGAAAATGGATACTGTTGTCCAGTCGGACCATCTCAGTAAACAAATGTTAAATAAATAAATGCATAAATAAATTAGGTCAATTTTTAAGTTGCTTTCTTCCCCATACACTGACCATCAGTGGATCCCAGTGTCTAGCCTCATTCATATTATTCACTACCCCTCCTTGCCTACTCCAGACTAGCTATGATTAGGGTTAGGGTTAACACCAATGTCAACAAAAAGATTGAGGCCTTCCTGTTGGTATCACACTGCTGCCATGGAGGTTTTCTTAATGTTGTCCTACTCCCATTCTCCCCACTTTGCCATCAGACGCACCATTAATGGGGAGGGTGTGGAATGGGAACATTCTGGCATATCGCTCCACATCTGAATCACCTCAACCAATGTCCTCTGCCCTTGCCGTTCTGTAGACAATACCCTTCACTGCATCCTCAGCCTCAACTGCTTACTGAATGTGAGGAATGTCTGAGCAACCAACCTCCTCCCCTCAGCCAGGATGGGCAATACCATCCCTCCCTGCCAGCATATCAGAGACCTGTGTCAATATTTGAATTTAGGATGTCTAGACCATAGTTAAGGATTTGACCATGTACTCTACTGTGCTGGAAAAACTCTCAGTCTATTTTTTGCAATTCTTCTTCCTTATCTTTTTTCTACCATCTTCTCTAATTCCTCTTGGAGCTCATATACATTTTTTTTCCATGATCATTGTCATGTACCACAATGTATACTTTATCGAGGGTAGGGGTAATGTGTATTTGCCATGTTATTGTGTAGGCCTTCTTGTCCCCTTTTTTTCTAGGACAGGACCTTCTTATTCTTTCTTTTGTTTGTTTAGGCATGTAGGAACATAGGAACAATACTAGACAAGCAATCACAGGGACAATAAGATGCTTCCACATATACACTTTTAAGCAGACACATTGACAAGTTCTTGCTTCCCTTTTCAAACACTTAATAATGTTTAACTCCCAAAATGAGCAAGGCAGTAAGGGATAACCACGGTGTCAGTTTGTGTCAATCAATCCAAGCATCAAGGCTAGTATTAAAGATAATCAAAGTAGTACATTGATTTGTAGTGGTAATTTATTTCATACACTGGGAATATGTTGAGCCTTGTTCATTTTTGGTGTAGATGGGTTCATTGTGCAGGTGTTTGTAGAACCACTGGTTTTGTAAGGAATAGGTGGGTAAAAAGGACTAGGTTTTTCATGGTTAGAAAACTAAGATGTAGGACACCTTGGAGCAGCTCGTAGGCTACTGAGTGTAAGAAGTTTCATGCTAATCTATCAGGATAGTTGAAGGATTTAAGGCTTTTACTTTTCCTGGTAAAAGATATCTGAGAACCTTACAGATGAGCATTAAGCAGTAGGGGCATTGTATTCAAGTCTGCATACGATCAAGGAGGAGTATATTGACAAGATATTTTTGGCTGTTGAAGATAATCCCTTTGAAATTAACTGAGCCACAAAGAATAATTTCTTGACTATGGTAGAAAAATTGTAATTAAATGAGAGAAAGCTGTCAGAAGTTCCCTGGTCTCACATGACTGTATGTGTCTGAAGATAAGTATGATTTATAGCATATGAGGAGGGAACATCTTTTTTCCTGAATGTTACTACACTGGACCTGTTTGCCTTTAGCTTGAGACCATTTTTGGTAGACAATTTAAGCACATATTCCAGCCCTAGCTAGAGCTGTTTATGTCAGTGGATGAGCAGATGACATTGCCCAGATTGCGTTCATAAGCACACTTGGTCAACCATGTTTTTATGACATTGGTTTGGATTTCAGCAAACAAATGTCAAACAGGAGACAGTCCATCATTGATCCCTATGGTTTATTCAGAGAGGGTAACAGTAGTTTACACAATTTAGGATCAGTTTGGACATAAACTTTGTAATCCAATCATACCTCTCAACCTGGAAACATCAAAAATCTGGACAAGGCCCATGAAAAATAGGTACAAATCTGTACGCTGATTAACATCTATTTTGCATACATAATTATGTAACCCCCACCCACTCCAATGGAATTGTGGGATATCAACTTTCAAATGCAAACTGAAGAACAGACAACCAAAATATGACACCACTGACCTCCTGCAGCCATTCTAATGTCCCATTACCTGGCAGTTTCACCCCATTTACCATAAACACTAATGTGTGCATACTGCTTTACCTCTACAATGATTATTTGGATTTTATTTTGACATCTGCTAAACAAAGCAATACTGTCTCAATGAAAATAGACTTAGCATTAAAACTTCTCTACCCTTGAAACTCACATTTATTGAAATAGCATTGAAACCCACACCACATCCAAAGAAAATGCATCTGGCCAGTAGTGGATAAAGATTACCTTTGGGCCATTTTCAAATCATTGGCCCCTTACACATAAAACAAGAAACATATATTTGTTCTTTTCTTTGATACACCTTCCTGACTTTATTAAGTTGTATTCCTTGTATAATACAACACACTTGTAGAGTGCATTTTAAATTTATTGTTTGATAATTTTTCCAGTAAGCTGTACTGTAGGCAATGAAACAAAATGCATGAACCAATAATGACAAAACTGCCAAATTCAGAACATTTCCATCGTAAATATCTACTTCCACGTCCACACTATAAATAGAATGACAGTGGTGTAAGCCATAGGCATCTTGCACAGTTTCTTGCACTTATTTTCAAGTTCAGTTTTTTTGGGGGGGGCAAAAGGTCAAAACCAGGGACACATTTTAAACATTGCTTGTATAATTTTGGAAAGCTGCTAAAATAAAATGTTATTACCACCATGCATGTCACTATGCACTACAGTCAGAGCAACATACCACTATGCCAAATCATCAGTTTCCTAAAAAAATAAGGAAACTGAAACATAATGGCTATCATTTACTGAATTCAGTTCTCACCATAGCTCTCAATCTCTTAGCACAAAAAACCTGGACAAAGCCAATATGGGGGAGTACAAATTCAGTTCTCACTTCTCACTTACCATAGCTCTCAACTCTTAGCACAAAAAACCAGGACAAACAACAAAGCCAATAATAGGGGAATACAAATTCTGTTCTCAATTTCTGCAAATTGAATTATCTGTATTTTTACTGTTCACTAGTTTTGTCCTCCTGGATAATATATGGAAGGTAGAAGGCAAAGTCAGTGTTGGAAAGCACAACCATACATATGAGTGTTTATTTACTAAGTAATTAAACCTACCTTCACCTTTTCTGAGTATACCTCTCAACTTCTTATCACAACACAAGTCGTCTGGACATGCCTAAAATAATGGGGGTATATATAGGAAAGAGACGTGTTTTAAATATTGCTCTTATAAACTTACCCTGGGATTCATGAAGCTCGGCGCAAGGCCGGCGTAAGGTCTGCGCCGGCAGTGCAGTGAATAGCCGGCGCAGTAGCGCCATATGCATATTAATGAGAGTGCACCGCAACCACAGACACGTGCGTAGTGTACGTGAGCGAGCCCAGGTAGGATGCGTCTGGAGGCGTGTCTAAGCCGGCATGAGGTGAGCAACCTAATGTGCTGACAGCCACGGTCCGCCCATAATAGTAATGGCAGCAGCCAGGTCCCGTGCAGAATGAAACGCACGTAGAGTATGCAGCATAGTACCCGTCCCAAATAAACGGAGAAGCAAATACAAGCCACGAAGGCTTAAGTGTACCCATCCAAGGAGCAAAGGATACGCATAAGACCGCTTGTCCCGCAATGCACCGTCAGTGGTTACACTCAGAGAAGGTGTACAGCAGCATGTCAGCGCCGCGACCGACATAGGAGCAGCGACTAAGGTCACCACCTATTCCACTCTGGGTGGGCAGTCTCTATGGGCAGTTGTGTCCAAAAACGTATTAAAATGGCAAATGTGCTAAGATTGTAGGACATAATGATATCCCGTATGTAATGTAATGGTAGCATGAATTGGTTATTTCTGTAACTGAAATACCTAAATGTCACAAGAAACAGAATAAGCAAGCAAACTGCCACAACAATAAGCTTTTATTTAGGCAAACAAGTGAAGTCCTATGCTATATAGTGACCGTGTGTATGTGTCGGCCTGTAAAGTCAGATGTGAGTCCCGGAAATATCCCAGCTTGGAAACTGGAAAAGGTGGCAACCCCAGTAGCGACATGGGCATGGTCACCAGGGTTACCAGCTGTCCCAATGTGGCATGGACAGTCCCTGATTGGACAGTTGTGTCCCTGCAACAATTGGAAAAATGGAAAATGACCTCAGATCCCCTGCCAAAAATATTCCTGCAATATACATGTAATAGTAGTATAAAACATAATACATTTGTATATGAAACACATACATGGCAGAAGAAAATGAATAAGGAACCTAAATGCTTACAGAATAAGCTTATAGTATGGCAAGCAAGTGAAGTTCTGTCAACTGCACTTGCCGTGGTTATGTGTAGTCCTGCAAATTCCGAAGTTTCCACATAACATGCCCCACTATGGGCATTGGAAAAGGTGCCAACCATAATGGTCACAAGCAGTAGTGAGAGTACATAGCCGGGTAGCTGTGTTGACATAACAACAGTAAGGAATCAAGATACCTTAAACACAGGCAAACATGTGCATAGCAACATATCCCACACCCAGCAACGTCTCTGTCGCATACACTGGATGGCGTATGTTGAAGTGTAATATCCAGAAGAAGAACCCATGCATTCAGATGTAATACACAATAGCCTCATTGTACATGTCAGTCCCACCCATGTACACCTGTGCACCCTAACCGCTAGCATCCGTGTGCAGCTATACACCCACACACAATGTGCATACCTGAAATGTGGTAAGATGTTTGTGTTAGGCAATGCCACGCTGGCAAATACGCACACATGTCACCAACCCACCTCAGGTACAGATATGTAAATGGCTGCATGTGAATGTGTCTGCAGAATGTGTACATCCTGCATGTGGTATGTACCCGTCGAAACCATATAGGTTTGCATACGACCACGGTGCACATACCTGTTCGCATGTGGACAAGTCGGGTTGTTGAACCACCGCATCGATGATTAGCTATGCAGTGAAGTCGATCACATATAGCGGAACACGTGCCCACCAAACAGGACTTCCTAACAGGGTGCTACAGGCAAAGAAGGGAAGGTGGGACATCACATGTGGAGAGTAGCGTTGCGGACGGCCAAATACACACGGTCAAGGTAAAGGATGGAACAACATGCATATGGCGGATGGATGTTGTTCAAAATATATATAGAAACACATATGAAGTGCCAGTTTAGACTCGAAATACTAGATAATGCATTGAATTGTACCGTACAATATGGCAGTAGAACTAAGCCTGCATGTAATTGGTGAAGCTAAGCTGTAGTGTGATGGAATTCTGATCCTGGCAGTAACCAGTACAGCAGGCTTATGTCTGTCAGCATTAATTATCTGCTGGGTTACAGAACAATAAATGTATGTACATGCATAACATCACCCCTTCCCTGAGGAGGATGGCCTTGTGAGCTCTATCGAAGATAACAGTACAACTCCTTACCAGAGAGACAAAGCAACGTATTAAGAAATTAACCGACTACAGTATCGGAACAGTCTAGGGTCCTTGAAACAGCTACAATCACAGAAGGACACTGTAATTGACAAGGTGCCTTGCAAGGCTGTGTTATTCTCATGGGAAAACATTTAATAAGCATTACCTGAGCACTGTTGTAGGAATACAACGTTGTGGACTCTAGCGATGTAAATGCCTTGTGACTGACCACATCATTAATGTGTGCAAAAGATGATAGTATACCCAATGTTCATACAGCTGTAACATGTATAGAGTAAAACAAATGTCTAAACATTTACTGCATAGTTCTTTGCCTCCTGCTGCACAGTAGTAAAACGTTATTAATCTCAGCTTCCTGTGTTATTGACTGTCAGTTTGAAAATTTGAAAATACGAATGAGTGTTACAGTTTGATTTAAACAACTTAATTGACAGATGTACGGTCTAGCATGGGAATAGGTCAAGCCAACCATCACAATGTCCATGTGTACCACATACAAACAGCCAGTAACACGCAGTAGTAGTGCATGAAGGCATACACGACTGTGGGAATAGTACAGGACATATGGCACGTGCCAAGTGCAGATGCATGACACAAACCCCAGGATGGGTGTCCCTGCAAAGAGGAACATGTGCCAACCACACCTCCCACAGATGTACCGGCAATAAAAACACATGGCAAACACACAGAAACACTACTATCCAACACACGACTGCAACGGAGCCTGGTCAAACACCAACATGAAGCATGCACAAACAGGGACTTGTGTAATGTTTGCCTTAACACCCCCCCATAGGCCAAAGAAGAATAGAATGGACATATGCATGTAATGTTGTGAAGGATGTGTGGTAGTCCTCGGTATCACAGTGTTAGGGACACAGATACACTGTCATCAACTGTGACGTATGTGCACTGTACACAGCATGCCTGCATGTAATACAGAGGACAATCATGTGCCACAGAAATATACACTGGAGAAAGAGTATAGGGATAGACAATTGTAAATGTGACAAACTATGAATATAGGTTCATACGTCCATAGGTACAGGGTAGGCCATCGTCCCAGGTTCAGCCATAACACTACACCATAGTTAGGATGACTTTGCCAACCTTCTGTGCTTCAGATAAAATACCCATGATAGTGCTGTACCTCCGTCAAGCAGGGATAATTATGTAATCCCTGGTCTATACCTGCAATTCTCCATCCAATGGACAACACATCGCGAACAAGGCTAGGAAGGATCTCTGTCTCACATGTACTGTGATGTAGATCCACAGCATTATGAGTGTCTGGGTGATATATGTGTCACTCCAACACATCCCATTAATGACCGTGACAAGGTAAATGTCACCTGCCCTAGTGGTTCTGAGGGATGCAGCTACAGTAGGTGAAGCATACACATGACATATGGGTTGACATGGCCTTGTATGTCAGGCACAGGTCAACACTAAACAGCAGGTATGTGACGTAATGTGGCAGGGGTCCTACAAGTGGGGCAGCATTACACAAAATGATGTCATCCTGCATCTGTACAACAATTAACCTATGAGGGCTTCCCAGCTGCTGTAGGTGTATGGTCAGATACAGTCTGAATGGGGCAATGTAGTAAATCATAGGTGTAACACGTAATGGGTACAAGGAGACAATGACCTAGCCTGATGTAGATGTGAATCCCTGCACAAGCAGGTGGGCAATGTAGAAGTCCCACACAACCACGATAGCAACGCGTGTGTTGAATGAATGGTGACTGGCAAACTCTGTCCCCTGATCCCTGGTAATCACCCCTGTGCTGAGTGGACAGCCACCTATATGCTGGACAGGGGTGACCTAGTAGTTCTCCACAGGTATGATGTTGCATTACTTAGCATTTAGCTGTGGGACATGTCCCTGACAGCAGATATGCATATCTGGGAGGCCCCTTCGAAGGATATCTGTGTCAGATGTCCATCCCACTATGGCACCTGTTTTGCAGTCATCTACAAACAATGTTGCCCACAAAACCCCTGTGTGTGCCTGTACCGTGGAAATGTAGATGTATGACAGGAGTGGACCCACGGAAGGGCCCCATGGGACACCACTTGCGACAGGCAGTAGGTCTGACACGCTGCCAGCAACTATGACTGTGTGGGTTGTGTCACATAGACAGTTTCCAACACATTCTGTGATGTACGTGTTCACATCCCAGCCAATGGGTTTATCAACGATACTTGAGGGGGGTAATGTGATGAAGGCCTTTGCCAGGTCAAGGTAGGCTGTATGGACTGCAACACCCCATCAATGGCCTCGTGACTGTCCCGAAAATGTCACCCATGCTTTAAAGGCATGAACCGCCCCTGAACAAGACAAACCGTGTTGGATGCAAAGTATGTATGTCCCCTATGCAGTCATATACGAGCCGCAGTATGATCCCTCCCATGTCTTTGCAGATAGGTCTCCTCATGGTAATGGGACAGTAATAACCAGGCTCAGTGTAGGCATTGGCCCTGTGACGGGACTACAGTTGCCATGCAACACAACCTGGGTACCTTACCTGAGGTGAGGCTACAAAGAAATAGCTGTCCTAACTGTGGGTCTAATACCTCAATGAGATAGTGGAGTACACAGTGGGGTCACCAGCTGGTCTCATGGATGCTATGTCCACTACACTGGAGAGAGCATGTCCCACCTGTGTGTCACAGAACATTTGGTGACCACAAACCGCTGGTACAGACATCTCCTCATGTGTGGGGGAGGGTGTGGAGATGTCCTTACTGGACTTGTCAGCCTGTTTGTTGGCAATGTGTGTATGTTGAGTAAACTCCACCTCTTTGTGAACCCAGTCAGAGCATATGTGGGAGTGACCTCCCAGGTGTTGAGCATAGCAACTGAAGGTGGTATGATTGTCAGCCAGGTCCATGTAGGTATATCTGTGGAATGTGCCCTGGACCATGGCACAACAGTGTGTAACTCTACACATATGATGACCAAGGGTGTCATACCTCACAAGGTGTCTGCTCCACCTTGTAGTAGCCACCTCCTCGTGTTGTACATCCTGTGTATGGCTGGGGTACACCACACTGGATGCTTGGCATTGGTACAATGAACAACAGTTGGGTAAGTGAATGCCTGGTTCATGCAGTCCTGTAGGTACTGGTAGATGGCAAATGTGATTGATGCAGTGGCTGCAGTACTGTCGACCACTGGCTCAGGGTCCTTAAAGGAGACCACAGTAGTGTGCAGAATTGTGTAGTCTGCCTCTGAGCAAGCAATGTGTATGGTAACTGGCAACACTCACAGCAACGGATGCCAATAGCAGAAGCCAATGTCCAAATAACATAGATTAACTTCTGCATGATAATATGTCTTATCATACATGTATTGACACGTGTGTGCTAATTACAATTGCAAATGGCGGTAAGACTGGCCTAAAGTTCCCGTGATGTACACAGTCTGGAGGTGTTGTTCCGATAATAAAGTGGCAATACCTCCCAATCGTGACCCCTGGGTATGAAAGTGGTTGCTAACCTGCAACATTGGATGTACACCATTGGGTTCTGGTGTCGGAAGACATGGTTCCTGTAGCACTACACAGTATGGGTAGTCAAGCAGACATCCGCGATTGCTGAACACACAGCATCAGTGAAACCCACTGCTCACAAGGACACAGTCCGACAAGCTCTACACTTTACATATGCACAGTGGTGTCCATTGTAGGACCCAAAAATTGTGGAAAGAACAGAATGATGTCTTATTTCAATGCGTACCTGAACTCATTGTCGCCACAGGTACACATATGCACCGCAAGCGTGTTTAATGTTGCTGATAGCTGTCCATGTAATGCAGCACAGATGTACAGAAATACCCACAATACTGCGTCCACATCACAGTCCCGCACACATGAAGGATGTGTAATGGGTACTGTCGATTGTTGCAGTCAAGGGATTCTGGGTATGTAGACTCTGGGCTCGGTGTTGTTTTGCAGGCAATCCTTTGTCCCGCCCCGTGGGAGGGATGTGTGCGTAGCACCTGCCTTACTCTCCGCTAATAATGCAAACCATCCACCGGAGAATGCTAAATGCAGGTGTGAAATGTGTACAGCCCTATACTAGTGTCCAGTAGGCAATTGTCATGGATGGACAACCGTATGGCCAAGATGGCACCCACAACTGCAAACCCGGGTAAATTACACAGCCACGGTAAGGCATAACACAGGAAATACACATAGGGACTACAGTTGACATTCCACATACAAAGCCGGACCGTGCCAACACCGGCGTACACAGCACTCAATCTGCCAGCAACAGAATGAGGAGCACCCGCTACCATACAGCGGAACAGATGTGCGACCTGTGGAACACATACTAATGGCACACACACAACGTCAAGTAGGATATGTAAACTATGGCATTCCCACCTATGAAGACAACATGGTTAAATGAAAACATAGGTAATCAACATGTTCCGGTGGTGTTATATTGGAAATACGGTGATGGATATGTCCCATTGGGATGTCTGAGGTTTATATGAAGCAGTTGCTAACCAGCATCTTTGGATGTATGTCATTTGTTCACAGTACTAAATCACCTGGTTATGTAGCACCATGTAGACTGGGTAGTGAAACAGACATCCGCGATTGGGGAACATACACCAGCAGTGAAAAGCACTGGGCAGGTGGACACAGTCCAGCAACATCTAACTTGACATATGCACATCGGTGTCCATTGTAGGACCCAAAAATTCCATTCATGGAATGCCTGCTAGCTTCCTGCATTACTCACGTGATCTCATTGTCGTCACCACGTCACAGGTACACATATGCACCGCGTGTTCATTGTTGATGATAGCTGTCCATGAAATGCAGCACACATGCACAGAAATACCCAGGGTGCGGGTCCATAGAACTGCGTCCACATCACAGTCCCGCACATGAAGGATGTGTAATTGGTACTGTCGACTGTTGCAGTCAAGGGAGTCTGGGTATGTAGAATCTGGCCTCGGTGTTGTTTCACAGGCAATCCTTTGTCCCGCCCCGTGGGAGGATGTGCGTAGCACCTGCCTTACTCTCCGCTAATAATGCAAACCATCTACCGGAGACTGCAAAATGCAGGTGTGAAATGTGTACAGCCGTATACCAGTGTCCAGTAGGCAATTCACATGGATGGACAAGCGTATGACTAAGATGGCACCCATAACTGCAAACCCGGTGGAATTACACTGCTGTAGTAAGGCATTACACAAGTAATACACATAGGGACTACACTTGACATTCCCCATACAACAAACACAGACAACCAGCCGATGAAGTCCAAAGCAAAGACGAGGTACTGTAGACACCGTCAGTGACCACTCAGAGCACACCAGGAATTAAATGCAGTCACCATAGTTTATTGAAGCTCTTTTCGTCTGCTTCATAAGCAGACTTATTCAGAATACATACAATGCAGTCCAACCTACTACATGTAAAACCCTTAACTGGTCAGTAAATTAGATGTGCTAGGTATTAATTACATGCCTTAAAGGCAAACAAGCAAACAAACTTTACTTGGGTTACAGATTCCACACAGTGAGGACATCAGACATTGCTTCGAAAGGTACATTCTTCATAGAGAAATAGAAATATATGTATATATATGAAAGATGAACCAACATAATGTTTTCCAAATATCTGACTGTGTAAGCTACATATATATGTTCTACGGACTGTGCCAATATATTAAAAGAACTGCAGACACCTAGTAATATAAATGAACCATAATATACACAGATAAACCGTAATGATTATGACTAATGTAAAATAGACCAACGAAATGTAAAGATTCACAATGTGGTAATGTAAATATTCATTTAGAAGGTTACTTAAATAAATCAATTCAGACATCCATGTCAAAATACTAACAGAAGGCCAGCGAGGTGCCTGCCCTCACATGTACTGGGATGTTGTTCCACAGCATAGTGAGTGTCTGGGTGATGAATCTGTCCCACCAACACGTTCTATTAATGACAGTGTCAAGGTGTACGTCACCTGCCCTTGTGGTTCTGAGGGATCTAACTTCTTTAGGTGAAGCATACTCATCAGATCTGGGTTCGACATGGCCTTGTATGCCAGGCATAGGTCACCTCTGGGCAAGTGGTATGCAACTGTATACATCTGGAATTCTTTCAGTTGGTCAGTATAACACATATTCCTGAGACCCTGCATCTGTTTGTCGATGAACTGTTGGTGCCTTTCCAGCTGCTGCAGGTGTCGGGTCACATACATTCTGAACGGGCATTGTACCCAATCATAGGTCTAATGAGTGATGAGTACAAGGGGACAATGACCCCTCCTGATTTAGATGTGAATCCCTTCATGATGATGTGGGCAATGTGGAAGGTCTACCTAACTACGTTAGCAACGTGTGTCTAACGAACAGTTAACAACAACCCGGGTCCCCAGATCCCCGGTAACTCCCTCTGTGCTCAGTGGATTGCCACCTATATGGTAGCTAGGGTAACCTTGTTCTTCCCGAAGGGTATGACTATGCATTTCCTGGCATTTAGCTGTAGGCCATGTCTCTGGCACCACTTATCCACATCTGTGAGGCACTCCTGAAGGATATCTGTGTCAGATGTGTGTCTGACTATGGCACCCAGTTTGCAGTCATCTGCAAACATTGTCACCCATAACCCCCCTGTGTTTGCTTGTACTTTGGAAACGTAGATGCTGAAAATAGTGGACCCAGGACTGAGCCCCATGGGACACCGCTTGTGACTGGCTGTGACTATGACATGGCGCCAGCAACTATGACCATGTGTGTTCTGTGACTTAGCCAGTTTGCAACCCATATGGCGATGTATGGATATACGTTCAAGATGACGGGTTTATCACTGATACCCAAGGGGTATTGTGTCGAAGGCCTTTGCCAGGTTGAGGTAGGCTGTATGGACTGCTTTACCCTCATCAATGGCCTTGGTGACTGATCCTACAAAGTCAAACACGTGTAAAAGGCATGATCTGACTTTGACCAAGCTAAACTGGGTTGTATCCAAAGTATGCGAGTCCCCTATGTCTTTATCTATGAGTTCCATTATGATCCCTCTCCATGGCTTTGCAGATAAGGCTTGTCAAGCTAATGGGATGGTAATAACCAGGGTCAGTGGAGGCACCATCTATGTGAAGTGTGACTACAGTCCTTGTGCTACTACTCAGTGCGTATCCTGAGGTGAGGCTAAGATTAAACAGCTGTCCTAAGTGTGGGTTTAATTCCCCATAGAGTTCATGGAGTACACAGCTGGGACACCATCTGGTCCCATGGATGCTGTGTTGACTGCCTTGGAGACAGCATTTCCCACCTGTGCGTTACAGATGTTCCAGGATCTACAAGTCTCAGGTATAGATAACTCTCCATGTGGGGGGGAGGGGGGGAAATGTTAGCACTGAACATGTCAGCCAGTATGCTGGCAATGTGTGTAGGTTCAGTCATCTTCACATCATTGTGAACCCGGTTTGAGCATATCTGGGAGTGTCCTCCCAGGTGTCCAACATAGCTAAAGAAGGACTTATGAATGTCTGTTGAGTCCTTGAATTTCCCCTGGATGATTTCATGACAGTTTGTAGTTCTTCACATATAATGAGCAAGGGTGTGTTACCTTACAAGTATTCCGCTTTAACTTGTAGTATCTACCTCCTGTCGTTGTAGAGCTAGTTCATGGCTGGGGTCCACCAGACTGCATGCTTGTCTGTGGTACAAAGAGTCTCAGTTTTGTATGGGATTGCCTGATCCATGCAGTCCTGTAGGTGCTGGTGGAAGGCATATGTACGTGATTCAGCGGTTTGAGTGATGTTCACCACTGGCTCAGGGGCCTTAAAGGAGACCACAGTAGTGTTCAGAAGTGTGAAATCGGCTTTTGAGAAAGGCATATGTATGGTAACCGTCACCACTGTACACATGGAACATCATGGCAATACACCACGGCTGGATGTGGGTAATGCTGGACATACCCACGGCAGACGTGTACGCTCGAGTCCGATGCCCGAGGGACCACACACATAGCCGGCCTTAGGCATAGGCCAAGAAGGCAGCCGTCTAGGGTGTTGCTCTACTCGGGGCACCTTTCCAGACTTTGTTTGGTGTAGGTAGACCAGGAGGGGGGTAGCGGGTGATGTTGCGGTGGCAACTTCTGCCTAGGGCACCACTTAACCTAAGGCCACTCTTCCCGTGGGTAATACAGCAGTACCCACACCCAGACACGGGTCATTGCTAGTATGGCATATCATCTATGGCAAGAAACCATATATTCCCAGACATAATGGCACAGCATAATGCCTGTCCGCCAAACGCAGACATACGCCACCGGCGGTGCGGACGCATCGCGCGAGATGTCCGTTACCAATGTCGACATTGTCTCGCTTTGTGAAACAAACTCCACATAGCGATTCAATACTAAACAGCGACGGAGAACCCGATGTCCCCGTGGCTGAGCTGTTCAACCTGTTCCGCCATGTTAAATGTGTGTAGCACAGCGGAACCGGCCCAAACCAAGCAACGGACATGTCTGTGGCTCAGTGAAAGCCGTCACGCAATGGTAAACCCATGTAATATTGTGACACAGGTCATACATACCGAGGGTTAGTAATGGAAATAGGTCCATTCGACCAGACCGTGTGCAATTAGTATAACAAGATCTACAACGGGTACACCGGCCAATCGGCGCACACAGTTATGAATAATTGGGGTGACATGGTACCATAGACACGGACAAAACGTGCCCATGTGACTCATCTAACATTCGTACACGGTCAGGGCAGTTCCGTACACTGGGCGGACAAGACCAAACCCAAAGCACCACAGCAACACCCTGACAATCAAAGGCCTGTATGCGTAGGGGATATAAGCACCTGTCATCTGAACATCCCTGCGGTCACGATATATGCATCCTGGGCCATGAGCGAGGGGGAATAAGGAATGTTTAACATGCAGTACCGCACCTTTCCCAGCAGGAGAATGGATGCCTGTGACGTCGCGTGAGTCGCGGGCGATATGTAAATGTACTTAAGTACCATGGGTATGCATATTAATGACACCGAACAGCTAACGTGTAGTGGTCACAGTAACTGGCAAACGTGAATGCAGTCACGCTTTGAATTACGACTATGGAACATATAGATGTGAACGGTAATAATGCGTCCATGCTGCAAAGACTGTTACATGTATAAAGCTGTAAGTGCGTTCTGCACACGTCCGTCAACCGGATCAGACATATGTTACCGGAATAGTCACAACTAACACAAAACACGTAACCACACAGACCCAGTAAACATATATAAACAGAATACGGATATGCATGTGCGCCTACGCGTAACCCACAATTAGGAAATGCGAGTGCGTTAGCGTGTGTGATCCACTGGAAGCAGGGAAGGTTAAGGATGTGTCCTCCACTCATTTACATTCATAATTATAAAATATATGCTTAAATAGTACTTACTGATTCCATGCTTGGGAATCGTAATGCTACAATTATACACATTGATATAAAATATCCTGATCAACACACTACATTCTAAGGTTTACTCACAACAATTATCAACTATGTTTCAAGATACTGATTGTATTGACCAATATTGTATTTATATTAACACATTGTTGTCGTATTATTGTTTCCATGAAGTAATGTATGCAACACTGATTTGTATATGTCACGTTATAATCAAGACTTGTAGCACTGTCCACTTAACTATGAGCAGGTTTATTGATTATTTGACTTTAAACTGACTCTTAAGGAAGTGTATAAGAGACAACTATGTAATGCATTTCGTGCTCCGACGATGCCCCATGTTAGTAGGTGAAAGAGCTCAGTATCGTTTGACTGTGGAGTCTATCGCTTTTGTCATTGTCTGTTTTGGCCGATATATGTTCAATAATGTCGTTTATGAAGATGGGCAGGACGCAATGTTTGCTGTATTTCCGCTTACTGGCACGTGGATATAGATAGGCCAAGTAATACATAATATGGGTAGTCAAGCAGACATCCACGATTGGGGAACATACAGCGGCAGTCAAAACCACTGGCCAGATGGTGACAGTCCAACACGTTCTACACTTTACATATGCACATCGGTGTCCATTGTAGGACTCCAAAAATAGTTGCGTTTACACCTTCGACTCATTGAGATCGGCCAGACAGAGTGTCAGCCGTGACTACGGCACAGCTAGACATGCACCACCAGCGTGTTTAAGGTTGATGATACCTGTCCATGAAAAGCAGGACATATGAACAGAAATCCCCAGATTGTCGTGTCCATAGAAGTGCGTCCACATCCCAGTCCTGCACACATGAAGGATGTGTAATGCGTACCGTGGGGTTTGCAGCCATGGGATCCTGGGTATGCAAAATGGGGCTCGGTGTTGTTTGGCAGATAATCCGTTGTCCCGCCCCGTGGGAGGGCTGTGGGTATAGCACGTGCCTTACTCCCCACTAAGGATGCAAAGCATCCACTGGGTAATGCTAAAAGCAGGTGTAAAATGTGTTCAGCCCTACATCAGTGTCCAGTAGGCAATTCCCATGGATGGACAAGTGTACGACCAAGATGGCACCTATAACTGGACACCTGGTGGAATTACACAGCCGCGTAAGGCATAACACAGGAAATACATTAGGGACTACAGTAGACACTCCCCATACAAAGTCAGACCGCCCGCGAATACCGGGCATACACAGAACTCGATCTGCCAGCAACAACATGAGGATCACTCGCTTCCATACCGCGGAACAAATGGGCTTACCTGTGGAACACATACTAATGGCATACTAACAACCTCAACTACGAAGGTCATATGATGTTTCAACACTAAGCGTTCCGCATATAACAACATGCTTCAATGAATAAATAGGGTATGCATGTTCTGTCTGTTTTATATTGACAATACAGTGGCGTATATGTCCTACTGGGCCTTCTGAGGATTACTTAAAGCACTTGCCAACCTGCAGCAATACATCAATACGATTTGGGTTAATCGTAGTAGAACATGGGTTTCAGAGCACAACATAATATGTGTAGTCAAACAGACATCCGCGAGTGGGAACATACAGCAGCGGTCACAACCACTGGCCAGATGGACACAGCCCAACATGTTCTACATTTTACATATGCACATTTGTGTCCATTGTAGGACCCAAAATTTCTCCTTTGCAACGCCAACTGGGTGCAAGCGAAGACCAAGATGAACTACAGCCGTGACTACGGCACAGCTACATATGCACCGCCAGCGTGTTCAAGGTTGATGACAACTGTCCATGAAATGCGGACATATGCACAGAAATCCACAGAATGTCAAGTCCACAGATGTGCCCACATCCCATTCCAGCACACATGGAGGATTTGCTATGGGTACTGTCGAGGGTTGCAGCCATGGGATCGTGGGTATGCAGAAATGGGTGTTGGAGATGATTGGCAGATGATCCATTGTCCCGCCCCGTGGGAGGGATGTGGGTACAGAACATGCCTTACCACCCACCAATACTGACAATCATCCACCGGAGAATGCTACATGCAGCTGTGAAATGGGTACAGCCCTACACCAGTGTCCAGTAGGCATTTCCCAAGGATGGACAAACGTACGGACAAGATGGCACCCATAATAGCAAGCCTGGTGCAATCACACAGCTGTAGTAAGGCATAACACAGGAAATACAGATGGAAACAACAGTAGACACACCCCGTAGACATCCATCCTGCCGTGCGAATCCCGGCGTACACAGCAGCCAAGGTGCTAGCAAGTATGTGGGGATCACCCGCTTCCACTCAGCGGAACATACGGGCGACCTGTGGAACACATATTAATGGCACACCAACAACGTCAACTAGGAAGGTCATACTATGGTTAAAATATGGCGTTCCCACACATAAATAACATACTGTCATGAATAAATAGGTTCTACATGTACCGGCTGTGTTATAATGACAATACAGTGGCGGATCGTTCACAATGGTACCTCTGAGGATTACTTAAAGCAGTTGCCAACCTGCAGTACTACAGTAACACCATATGGGTAAATTGTGGAAGGACACAGGTTCCGTAGCACTACATAATATGGGTAGGCAGACAGACATCCGGGACTGGGGAACATACGGCGGCAGTCAAACCCACTGGCCGAATGGACACAGTCCAACATGTTCTACACTTTACATATGCACATCGGTGTCCATTGCAGGACCCAAAACTTTCTCCTTAAGTAAGTGTGGGCAGCATAGTGTGAACCAGAAGAGGTGACAGCCGTGACTACGGCACAGGTAGATATATGCACCACAAGCGTCTTCAAGGGTGATGACAACCGTCCATGAAATGCAGGACATATGAATAGGACTCCCCAGGCTGCTGCATCCATACACGTGCGTTCACATCCCATTTCCGCACACATGAAGGGTGTGCAAGGGGTACTGTCGAGGGTTGCAGACATGGGATCATGGGTATGCAAAAATGGGTGTCGGTGTGGATTGGCAGATGATTCGTTGTCCCGCCCCGTGTGCGGGCATATGCGTTACTCCGCAATAATAATGCCGATCATCCACCGGAAATGGAGAATGCAGCTGTGAAATGTTTACAGCCCTATACTAGTGTCCAGTAGGCAGTTCCCATGGATGGACAAACGTACGGCCAAGATGGCACCCATAGCTGCAAACCTGGGGGAATCCCACAGCTGTTGCAAGGCATAACCCAGGAAATACAGATAGGGACTACAGTAGACACTCCCCATACAAAGCCAGACCGCTGGGCAGATACCGGCGTATACAGCACTCAATCTGCCAGCACATCAATGGGGATCACACGCTTCCATACAGTGGAACAGATGGGTGACCTGTGTAAACATACCAATGGCACAATCTCAACGTCTGCTGGGAATGACATACGATGGTCAAACTATGGCTCCCACCAATGAAAGACATCCTTCGTGAATTAATAGGATTGATGTCAATAGACCATGGCAAACACCCAATGAACAGGAAAGACTTGCTGGCACCCTATGGCCACAAACCATGTCACACATAGGTAGATGGAACAGTCAACTTAAACATTTCACCACACGCCGCATATGGTATCCAAAGGTACTTCATAGACATGTATGCGCTATCACCCGTGAGGCCCCGTGGAGACTTATACATAACATGGAAGTATCCAAGCTTTAAATGTCCACCCTTACACTTCCATTTGTCACTTTCTATGCGAACAATGAACATGTAGCCACAGCATAGAAAGCACAGACGCACTGCTTACTAAACACACACATGTCAACATCACAGAAAGCATACTATGAACACATATTACATGATATTGTACTATGAAACACAAACAAACCAGCAACCTGCGGCAAGAATAGTCCCGTAGTTCGACACAACACAAGTCTTCGTAATATTTAAACAGTTTATTAAAACATGTAACGCTGTTGTTTCCATTAACGTTTGCAGAAAAAAGCAAGTATCAGAATGTTTCACAATCAACAATGTGAGTCTTAAAAAGATTTTAGATATCACATTGTTGATTGTGAACAGTTTAAGAATTTGCTTTTTCAGAAGAAGTTGCGAAAGCAACGGAAACACACACACACACGGAAGGGACGGGAGACGAACCTACGCCTATCTACATGAACTCACTACAGTATGAAGCATTTACAGAACGCTACCGAAGTTTACTGAACAGAGCGCTGTCAGAGGCATACTTGTAGGCTGGTGACATCACCCGCAAGACAATAGTTGGCAATAGCCAAGGTATGTGTTGCGGAGCGTCTAAAAGCATGTTCATTCACAGAGGCAGCTGGAAACACACACACACACACACGGAAGGGACGGGAGACGAACTTACGCCTATCTACATGAACTCACTACAGTATGAAGCATTTACAGAACCCGCTACCGAGTTTACTAAACAGAGCGCTGTCAGAGGCATACTTGTAGGCTGGTGACATCACCCGCAAGACAATAGTTGGCAATAGCCAAGGTATGTGTTGCGGAGCGCCTAAAAGCATGTTCATTCGCAGAGGCAGCTGGAAACACACACACACACACACACGGAAGGGACGGGAGACGAACCTACGCCTATCTACATGAACTTACTACAGTATGAAGCATTTGCAGAACGCGCTACCAAGTTTACTGAAGAGAGCGATGTCAGAGGCATACTTGTAGGCTGGTGACGTCACCAAGAAGACAATAGTTGGCAATAGCCAAGGTATGTGTTGCAGAGCGTCTAAAAGCATGTTCATTCGCAGAGGCAGCTGGAAACACACACACACACACACACACACGGAAGACGAACCTACGCCTATCTACATGAACTTACTACAGTATGAAGCATTTACAGAACGCGCTACCGAAGCTTTACTGAAGTGAGTGCTGTCAGAGGCATACTTGTAGGCTGGTGACATCACCCGCAAGACAATAGCTGGCAATAGCCAAGATTTGTGTTGCGGAGCGCCTAAAAGCATGTTAATTCGCAGAGGCAGCTGGAAACACAATAATACACACACACAGACACACACACACACACACGGAAGGGACGGAGACGAACCTACGCCTATCTACATGAACTTACTACAGTATGAAGCATTTACAGAACGCGCCACCGAAGTTTACTGAAGTGAGCGCTGTCAGAGGCATACTTGTAGGCTGGTGACATCACCCGCAAGACAATAGCTGGCAATAGCCAAGATTTGTGTTGCGGAGCGCCTAAAAGCATGTTAATTCGCAGAGGCAGCTGGAAACACACATACACACAGAGACACACACACACACACACACACACACACACACACACACACACGGAAGGGACGGGAGACGAACCTACACCTATCTACATGAACACACTACAGTATGAAGCATTTACAGAACGCGCTACCGAGTTTACTGAGCAGAGCGCTGTCAGGAGGCATACCCTCGGGTGGTATCATTTGCAGAGGCAATGCACCGATCGGGAGTTAGGTCAGAGTGCAGTCACGCAGCCTGTTACCATCCCAAGGTCACCGCAGTAACACGTTAGTGCTGCAGTCGGGAATACCAAGTAACTACTGATCAGTACATCACTGTTTACCACTGGGCATGCTCAGACACTTAGACCTCGCACAGAGCAGACATGCATACATATGGTGCGACGCATGGCATGGAATGTGGGATCCGCCGTGGTGTGTCCAGCCACACAACAACCTGGCTACACAGACGTGGCCGCTAGCGGCGATACAGGCATGCACCCGGGTATAACTGTAGATCTGGTGCTGTGTGCACTGTGTCTATCTACATCACTGCCTACTGGGCATGCTCAGACACTTAGAGTCGGCACAGAGCAGACATGCATACACATGGTGCGACGGCATGGGTGGCGGAATGTGGATCCGTCGTGTGTCCAGCCACACAACAGAAACCTGGCCATGCCACAGACGTGGCCGCTATGGCGGGATACAGGCATGCACCCGGGGTATAACTGCAGTCGGCCACGGTGTGCACTGTGCTGTGTGTCTATCTACACAGCTGCCTACTGGGCATGCTCAGACACTTAGAGTCGGCACAGAGCAGACATGCATACACATGGTGCGGCGGCATGGGTGGCGGAATGTGGACCGTCGTGTGTCCAGCCACACAACAGCAACCCGCCATGCCACAGACATGGCCGTTGCAGCAGGGAATATCTAGGTGCAATTAACCATGTGTAGGACTGGCCTACAGTTTGTTGCATGCTACAGACAACCCTCCCAAACACAGGCTACCTGCACAGATGTCCTGAGGACACTGGTGAGTGGGCATGCTCTCACAACAGCACCGTATTGGGTGACATGAACCACCCATACATAGACTGGGAACATTAGCCATGGCACAACACACTACGCCACCGGTCACAGGTGTTCTCACACCTGGCCACTGTTAAACAGCCATGCACCATACATACTAGGGGGGGATGTCTGACAGTTCTGCCCATCACACATGGTGAGGATATGCCCCACACAGGATGTACAGCCCTCAATGGTGATGCCAGACCGTATAGTGGATCCACTGGTCATCCACATCCTGTAACCAACACCGGCATGGGGGACCTAAGTGATGACCTCTCCACAACAAACCACACACATCATATGACCGGTGTGGTACCCTACAAGTCCTCCATGCCAGTGTTGAACCCAGGCCAGACCGGCAACCGCCTAACGAATGCATTCTCTGAGCACCCACATGCATGTCTGCAACAGGCAAACATGATAACATCAGGACCTTGTCCACCACAGGTAGGCACATGGTGTGGTGGACCCCAGCCACTGACTAGCTGTACATCAACAGTTGGAGCTAATACATGACAGAGCAATGTCAATACCAGAGAAACCATCTCCCATTCATACCGGCCACCATAACGGCCACACATACAATCATCCACGGCCGCTTGTGGAGTGGTACTGCAGAGGGCACATGAGACAACCATAGGGCCTTCCTTAACTGTGGTAAGGACATGGTTGGGGGCACACAGACTTGGCTGGAAATGGTCCAGAATGGTACAACGGTCACTGCACCCACAGACATTGTCTGCAAACCAGCGGACATGTTCCATGCATACATCCCACCCAAGAGGGGCATATCCATCCCACCAGAGTGTAGCCTCCCAAACATCTCATATGGCCTGGAGTTATCCCATATCTCTATGGCGGTTGACACAGCACCAATGGGCACCGATGGTGTCCCTGGCTGTGTGCTACCCATCCTCATTGAGGGCCTCGACCCACACATGCGGCCACTGTGTCATGTTAGCCTTACTATGGGCTATGTCCCCAATGGATGGCATATGGCATCTGTGGTCCCACTATGCCAGGGTAGTGCTCTTATGGACTGTAGACAGCCACACCCTATCCGCTTGACAAGCCTTGTCTGCAAAGCTGTGGGGAGGTCCATACAGGTGCCCATGGATACAGACAGCGGTGTACAGCCAATACTGGAACATACCCACAACAACATAGTCAAGGGCGGATCCTGCCTCCCGCACCTGCTCGTCCTGTCTGGAGTGGTCACCAAGGCCATTGATGGGGATACGTGGGTTTGCACACAGTACCATGACCTGGTGGGAGCATTCAGAGCACACTACACATGGGACTCATGGAAAGGCTCGCCAGCATACATGTGGGGACATATGTCACCCGATGCTTCTCAGAAAGGTTGGAGGTCACACCACACAGGGTTGGTGTTCCTGGTGCCTTGTCACACTCATATCTGGTCTCCAGTGGAGGCCCACAGGGCTCAGTCCTGGGCCCCCTGCCATATGACATTCGACCTTCCAATGTGCATGCAATCATAGGGGGATTGTGGCAGACAAGGTATGCAGATGACTACGCACCGGCCACCATACCCAACACCCCATGTGACACGGACATCCATAGACATGGATAACTGGTGCCAGAGCCATGGCCTGCTACTACATGCCAGAGAAGGTGCAGACCTACCCAGTGTGAAGGACATGTTCGGCCCAATGTCACATGTAGGTGGTAAGCCATTCCAGATGGTGGACATGTTCATGAAATGGCTACGACACCTGTCGTTAACATCTGTCAACACACACAATGGCAATGTGGGTGTGAAGACATTCCACTGTGGCCTCCTGGTCTGGAAGGAATCGCATCGACATCAGGGGTGTTCATTGTACCCCTGTACACATCACACACCAGAGCAATGACTGCGTACATTGGCACATCTGGCCTGTAGCTAACCTGACGCCTGCAGCACTCGGAAGGACCGCAAACGCTACACAAGGCGGGATGACGGTGCTGGGACATGTGTCACAAGCTGCACGACCAAGGGGACTCCGGCTGTAAACCTTCACAGCACATCTGCTCTGTGGTGATCTGTGCCTGGCATACACGGCCATGTCTGACCTGGGTGACATGGGCATATTCCACTTCCTAGGCTCCAGGCAAACACGGGCACAGAAGCGACTGTCACACACATCACCACAAAGATGAGTGTGACGCGCTGGGGGAACAGGGTCAACGGCCGGAGACCCCCTACAACACATAGAGGAGTGCCAGCTCATGTGAAGGAAAGGCACTGACTGCCTTCGTCCAGGAGTAATAATGATGTGTGGATGTGTGGATATAGTTATGCGCCAGGCATCCTCTGTGTGTCAGTGCTGGACGAGGGACTGGGGACTGATGGATGTGGCATCCCCATCCTGAGGGGTGTTAGCAGCCACACACAGTCATGCTAGGTCCACACATGTCGTAGGGCACATACCCTGTTATGTACATGTGCGCCTATGTTCCTATGTAGGGGTCCATGCCGAGTGCGGGTACCTGTGCTATGCTGATGTTGCCAGACATGCCTGTGGGTACCCCACCACTACGCATGGGGAACCAATTACAGTGCTACCAGTAGGCACGCAAGTACACCATCATTGTCATATGGGTTAACTCAACCTTCATGGTGCTTTACATGTAACCACCACACATACTGTGTACACAGATCAATGAATGCTGCACCTGTCCTGCATGGTATGTCTGCTGCATGATGTCAGTGCACAACCCACATCACATACACACCTGTCACCAGCCATACACACCACAACATACACATCACGTACTATGCGGACACAGGTATCACATACACCTCTCACTATCTTGTCCACCCTGTGCATCAGAATATGTTTGCATAACCATGCACTGATGGTGTAGCTCACAGTTATGCGGCAGAGACTTCATCATATGCACAGGGTGATATGTATGCCACAGGCATAGGCTGTACCAATGGATGACATCATGTGTGTGTGTAAGGGCCTGTGCATTGACTGGGCATGTCTGTGTACATTGCATGTGGGTGTGGTGGAGCCCTACAGTCGTGTTTGCTGTGTGTGGGTTTGTGTGTACACAGTTCAGTCATCTGTGATGCCTACACGGGGTATGCTTGGCAGCCCCAGACTGTACAGTGCAGGTGTTACGGCTCACTGTGTCGGCCTGCCGCGATGTGACCCGTGCCTGCCTGGGGTCGCACGGGCACGACCGGGTGTAGGTACAGACAGTCCACTCTCCAATGTCACATGTCCGCTGGAAACGTGCCCACGCCGGGGCCGTCCAAGGCCACGTCCACGTGGCCTGCTCTGTCCTGGTGTGGTCGGTGTAGTAGCAGCTGCACTGCTGCTGCTACCAGCACTGGGGTGGGCATGGGAGGTGGCACGCACATGCTGACCTGCACCAAGTGGTGTTGCTGGCCTACGCACACGCCCTATGCCTCACCCCTACCTGGTGTTCCTGCACGACAGCCCATACCAAGGATGGCCATGCCTCGTCGAGGATACCAGCCATCTCACCCAATCTCCTATCCAGAACATTGGCAAGATGCTGTTGGGCATTCGCCAATGCCTGGATGTTGTCATTCAAGGAACGGATTACAGACCTCTGCAGCCTCTGCCCTTCCTGGTTCTGCCGCTCGGCACGGCTCGCGCTCATTATAGTCTGGAACATGCGCCTGGTTATACCAGCTGCTGCACCCTGTATGGCAGGTGTATGTCTAGTGGTGCTCCCCCTACGAAAGCAGCACCTGCCACATGCCTGCGGCACTGCACCAGTCATTGACTGCCTGTATGTTTTTGCTACAGGTGCATGGTGCATCACATACTCCACAGCTAGCTACCTACACATGACTGCCAGACATTGCAGTGTGGGCCCTCACGCAGTGTGGTGGTATGTCTCTGCTGTTTGACTACATCCACATTCAATGCAGCATACCACAGTCATGCAGGCATTGCCAACACAGATGTTGCTGGCATCGTGCCTGCCAATGGGGTACCTACCAACAATACACACTCTCACTCACTACAGGGTTCCAATCCTTGGCTGGACATTGTATTAACCCTGTGGACACATACATAGTACTGCCATGCACATGTTATGTCCGGGAACACAGTCCCAATGTCACCTCAATCGCCGAGTTGTTGTATCCCGCCAACCTGGCTGTTACATGTCTCTGCAGCAGCACACTGCATTGACTGCTAGCCCATTCATGTATGCGTTGTGTACCCTGACCACCACACTACCACATCTATCACACTACACATGGGTGGTACTGCATTGCACATATGGGGCTGCATTTGTACACCCATGACTGGGCCATTCAGTATGGCACTGGGCCACATCTTGACATACATGCTTCACACACTCATTGACTACCTGCATGCCTTTACTGGCACCCTTGTTGGGCTTATGTGCGCCACAGCACACCACATCCCATGCTGGCCACCTGTCATACTATTGCATGGGTGGTTGGGGTGGTACAGAGGGTATCACATCAGACATGATCCGCTCTTTGCCCTTCAGCCATTCCACTTTATGCTATTGCCAATGTACACATCCAGCATCACATCGTACCCTATGTCTCCGGATGTTACGCCATGTGCCTCCTGTACAGGTCACACAGTGGTGCAGGCATATCATGCTAACTACAACAAGTCAGGGACGTGTGACATTGCACAGTCCTCAGACATGTGGCCCTTCATGCTCAGTATTTGCATAATGCACTACCTGCTGTCACACAGTATTGTCCATGCCTACATATACCACATCTACATACCTGGCAGCATTCTAGCTCATCCTACTCATATTGCTAACAACCATACAGGTGTCAGTGTGGCAGATATATCATGTAGATATCATTGCATCAGTTACATCACACATAGTGCATACACATCACCTTTGCATAGTGACAGTCATGCAGTGTGTATCACATGGATACTGTCCCTATACATGCATATCACGCTGTACATGGTTGATGTACACACACATGCCCCACATGGTGCTGTGGTTGCCATATTCCACCATGGCGTGGGTACACATGTGCAGGACCACGCATTTCTGGACCGTATGTCTAGCTGATACCTTGGGTGCCCTTGTACCTGTGCCATACACACATGTACACGCGGGCAGTGTTACAATAACACATGTGTGGTGTACCTTACACAATGGATACAACGTTACATGTCTCAGTATAGTCATGCTGTGATCTCTACCCAGCTCAGACAGTTTACATATGCAAATGACAGTCATGTAACACATCTGTACTCACCTGCATACCACTAACACAGGGGTGTAATCTACTCTGCCATGGGCCATGTTCTCCGCAGTACTGATGCATGTAGTACTCCTACATGGCATTTGCAGGGGGCAGGGTGGGAGGAGCAGTCCTGCATGTGTGCACACATGCCACATTGCTCAGCCCGGGCGTCTGTGTGACATCCACAGACTGGACACACACCGTGCTGTGGGACATAGGTCCTGTGCACATCCCACAGGGGCACACTGTGTCACTAGTCATGTGATAGCTCCCTTGCTGGTAGGGTGACACAGACCCATGGTACCACCACAGCGGAAGTACTGTATAGACATACAGTTGACATCCACTTCTGCCGTTCAGTGGACACTACCATGGGGGGTGACACTACTGTGTACATTGCACATGTGTTTACGCACGGCCCTGCCGGACATCATTGTTGCACACATTGCACCTGCTATGGAACGTTTGGACATGGTTACTTGCTGTTCCCTCCATTTCGGGTACCTATTCTGCTACTACATTGTCCCATATGTGCAGGCCATACATATCTTGTTTATGTACATAACATTAGGCCATCCCTCCATCATGCATGCTATGCCTGTGATACTGTCTATGATTTCTGAACATATCCATCATGACAGCTTTGCATTACACATAATTGACATAGTCACCCCTACTGCGGGATAATGCGCACGTCGCGCATTCCGTATGACATCGACGGTATATGCCCATGCACATGTGTGCTATGACACTATACATACATGGCCTATCCCCTGCTGTGGGCTTCATTGTTCGATATCCACTGACAGCATCGGCGGGTGGTGGCATTGTTCTGTGTTTGGAATCCCTATGGCGGACCTTGGGTTATCACGATTGTGTACATGTTGTCCCACTGCTGTGCACACGTTGTCCGCAGTCGTTGGTATGCTCCGTGGCTTAGCATTACATGACCACCTTTCACCACTCTCTGCCTAATGGACAGGTATCTTTACTTACACACATCGTTCACATACAGTGCAGATTAGTCATACGTATCATGCGTTACACATCAGTACATCTCGTGGGTTCGACATACCTTTCCGCCTCTATATTCCTCAATATCTTCCTCTCAGTATTTTCTTTCGATAGCGTTTGTGTTCGTTGTGAACATACGGTTTGAATATCCAGGGAGTCTTCCTTTATTCGTCGTCACCTGAGGCATGTGGGTTCATCACGCCAATAGCTGTTCCTCGGTGTGTACTTATGCGCATATCACTGGTGATCCTCCTCCATTCGTACGTTACCGGAAACTAGGCCATGGTTCATTCCTCGTGTGGCCGTTAGTTATTTGCACTACCTTCGTGGGGATGGTATGTATTGTATAATGTTTGTGTGACTGCATACGCTATGTGTGGTGCCAGGTACATTACGCTGTGGTGTTAGCCGTGGATTGTGTGTGTTGGGTATGGTATTCTGTTTGACATGTGGGTGTCCGTGTCCTGGCGGCGTCTGTCGATGGCATTGTGCATTCAGATGTGTAACATAGCTGTTATATTCCTGTACACAACGGATGCAAGGATGCATCAGCTGCTGCTAGTGTTTCCCACGCGGCTTGTTGCGGGTATGCCGCTGTCATTGACTGCCTGTATGTTTTTGCTACGGTTTTAGCTGTTATCCCTTTGATATGTGCGATGGGGTATATCTGCAGATATGGGTGACGGGTACGGGGTGTGGGTCTTGCATTTATACATACAAGATATGCTTGTGTGTATGCTCCATCCCTGCTTGGGGAGCTGCAGGTTACCTGTCTGTTGTTCTGGGAATGTTTGTTTTGTTGATGTCGTGTGGTGTCGGTATCGCCTGCATGTGTGCTTCCTGCACGTATTCCTCCTTCACATCGGTTATATATCTGCGGATGTTCGTCCGTGCCTACTATCCATTGGCATTTTGTCACTGATAGTTACGGTGATTGTGGTCCTATACTTGGGACGGCCTGTATGCTACCGGTAGCCTCCTATTCATGTGCCGCTTGCTTACTTAACGGTCGTGGAACACACAGCGGTATTTACGGGACTGTAAGTGTTCACGATCGGTGCCGGGATAGCACATTCGTATTTTCGCCGTACATGCCTGATGCTGTGTAACGTTGCCGACGTATCGTGTTGAGTCTTCCTTATGGCCGCCATACATACGGTCATGATTTGTACATGCGTTCTTTGCATCTCATGTTGGCTATGGCCCTGTGGTACATTCTGGGACATTTCCGCTTTGCATCGTTTTACCTCGCCACGCGCATAGCCACTGAGGAGATGTCAGTACTACTTTGTGGGTACTGCTGTACATACGCCTATGGTTCCTGTACTGTATGCCTACGCATGTTATTACACTCCGCCTGTGACATGTCACCTACATACACATTTTACAGTGGCACACACATTACACACACACAGCGGAACACACGACAACCTCACCTCACACATACACATATTGCCGCCATGGCTCTCAACCTTCTATTTCCAAAATGAGGAACACACACATTAATAATGTGGAACAAATGGGCATAATGTGGAACACATACTAATGGCATAGTAACAACTTCAGCTAAGTAGGTCATAGGATGGTTAAAATATGCTGATTTACTTACAATGAAGAACCTTTAATGAATTACTATGATTAATTTCTATTTACCAGGATGTCATTTAAATACATTCCTAACAATGGATGTTTGACAGACATTTTCAATGTGGAACTTTGAGGAACTGCGAGGAACATGAACTGTTTTAGACCCCAAATGAGGTGCGTTCCTCATAATGACGTACACTTCACTGGTATGCTTGCCGCTTTTACCGACGGTTGCACACAATACCTATGTTGGCGCATCACGGCGGCGGTGTATCTCGCACTCATATCCTATGGATATGACACGCATATCCGTTACTGTACCGTGGACTGGTGATCATCCTGACACGCGGATATGTATTGATGCAGGTTGACATTTCCATGGCTGGCGTTACCTGCTCTGCCCACCCTCCCGGATGATCGGGTTGTCGGTCACTATGTTTACTATGTGGGATTTCGCCTTACTTATCTGTGAACTTGCATCCCTGGGTTCCATATTAACCTGTTGTACTTTATATCTGTGTATGCGCATATATTTCTATATGTGTACTGATATCTATTTCCGTATCTGTGTATGCACATAAGTACATATGTGGTCGACTTGCGGCGATAGTGGCAGCATACACGCCATGTGCTGTAGAACCGGGCGCGGTGAGGTGTTGGCGTTCCATGCTCTGCTGGCTATTGGGTGTGCAGTGTTTGGGCGGTGCCTTTGTTGGAGTCACACATAGGTCCGGCCATACGGTACACATTACGGGCGGACATGTTTGTGTGGCGTCCATTTCACTGTGTGTGCAGGTAAGGAGGTGTCAGTCCATGGGGCCTACACTGTCAAAGTATGTGCTATGCGTTCCCTCTTTGCCAGGGCGTAGGCATATTGGGTACGCCTCCGTCTACCTACTGGGGCTGGCACAGCGTGTTCATGGCTCTGAACGCCCTGTGCCTGTGCTTGCCTTGGCAGTTGTGGCGGGCTTATGTCCCTGCAGCAGCTGTTTCCGCAGAATCATATTGTGTAGCATACAACATACTATGAATATGTGGGCACATGTGCCTGGAGAGTACTGCAAGGCTCCACCGGATGTATCCAAGCACCGGAACCGTGATTTCAACATCCCAAACACACGCTCTATGATTATTCTGGTTTGTGCGTGTGCCTCATTATGGCGTTCTTGCATGTGTGTGTGTGTGCATTTCTGATGGGTGTCATCAGCCACGGCTCCAGTGCATAGCCAGCATCCCCCACAAGGTGACCTTGTGTGATGTCCCCCCTGGCGAATACCTGATACAGCTGTGAGGCATGCCAGATATGGGAGTCGTGGAAGCTTCCAGGGCTGCCAGCACACACATCCATGATAATGCCCTGCGCATTGCACACGACCTGGCAATTGATGGAGGGGTATCCCTTGCGGTTTATGTAGCGTCTACCCTGCTCCCGGCGGTGACTTGATTTCTATGTGCGCAGTTGATCGCACCCAGTACCTCCGGTATTGTGCCACACGGTGGAAGTGGCGATATTGCTAGCCAACTCCTCCTGAGATCTGGGGAAGTTTATATACTCATGGGCATGTCGTAACATGGCATCCAGGAACTGGTGTAGTACCCTAGATGCTGATGCCTGTGAGATACCCATTATATCCCCGGTTGGCCTTTGAAAGGTACCTGTAGCCAGTATTCGCAAGCTCACACATACCTTTGTGTCCACTGGGATGGGCTCCCCTCTGTTGTCTCTTGTTCTCAGGCGTGGCCAGCACAGCTCCACTATTTGCTGTAACGTGTCCCTGTCCACCCTGTAGCGCTCTACTATCTCCAGGTCTTGCATCCCCCGGTAGGTCACCCTTGGTCTGAACACTCTCCTTCTCCTGTGAGGCCTACGGTAGTTGTCGGCACCATCCTCCGCAACTCCGTCTGTCTCTGCCACATACCTATGCATCACGGCCACGGCGGCACCCACCATATACATATTAAAAGTTCCCCGTGTGTTTACACCCTACGGTGCGGCGTTTGGGAAATCACGCTGTGTGTTGTGTGCATTCACACTTTATACTGTTGTGCTGTATACCCGGTGATGTCATTGGGTGTGTCTGTGCAGCCGTATCCATGGATTATTTTTGGTGTTTTACGGTTGCAACTGCAACGGTATTGCCTTTAGTGTTACATTACAGTTGCCTGCATTGGCTTAGCTTTGCATCTTACATTACTGCATCCTGCAGGCACATGGCATATGATGCATTTTATCTGCAGCCGCAGTTATGCTACCTCTGTACTTGGCTGTGCTATTTCCGTTCTTTGATCTTTGCATTTCTACTACATCCCCTATTATCTTTGCATTCATATGCCTCCCTTTCCCGTTATGCAGGAGTCTGCATACAGAGTTGTCGGCTGCCACCGCTTTGCCCTTCCTGGATTGATTGGTGTTGATTGCTCATTACGGCTCCAATTACACTGCTTCGCATTTCCTCATATTCTCCGCATTACCTTCCTATATCCGTGGTTGTTGACGGGAGGCCGTCACATGACTGGGTTGGGGAACATAGTCATCCTTGTGCACATGCATCTGTGCGCATTATGTACTCTCAGCGCATCTATTTCCTCACACGCCGGTCCTGCTGCTGTGATGTGCATTGTACAGCCCAGGTTTGCTGGCCTCCAATATGCTTCCTCCTACAGTGGCACACCCCTCTGCGATTGACATGTATCTCGTGTAGGCCACTCGGTAGTACCGCTGCACCGTTTGCTCCATCCTTACACCGGCGCCAGCTTTGCGATTCACTATTATCTGCCTCATTTGCATGGCATTGACTGCTAATACATGGTTACGGCGCCGAACACTGCCACCACTCCTTGACAACCCTTGCGCTGGGGTTGAGGCTTTCCATACATATTATGGTGTGTGGTGGCTGTACAGCTGATGTGTATTATGCAGCTCTTTTAGGACATTGTCATATTATTTCATTGCTTTGCACCTTCTGTACACATATCCGGGGTTCTGCTGTGGTTCCTACGCATACGACATTTTTGTCATTATTTACAGTTTGTGCATGTTTTCTTTGGACATTCTCGGTGCCTTTCGCCTTTGGCATATTGCACCTGTATGATACCTGACGTTGACAGCCTTCCGTTACTCCTTGGTCATGTTTGGGTAAATGTAAACCGTTTTTTTCGGTTTACATTGCCGTGCCCTTATTGCCCGTGCATGCCCCACTTCGTGAATCGCTAATTGCCTTCATTTGCATGGTGCAATACCGCACACAGTGTGATTAGCATACCTACGCCGGGGGCGGCGCAGGTCCGGCGCATGCCGGTAGTGCACATGGGATTGCTTCATACCTGAATCGCTCGGTGGCCATATTTGGCTTTATAACGCCGACGCTATGCTGGCGCCTGGCGCAAGGTTCATGAATCCCGGGGTTAGAATGTTGCTGGAATGACAGGATTTATGCTAGCATGCATTTTCTGAGGGATATGAAGTCTGAAACTCAAATGTCTGTCATTATTTAGTCACATTAATCCTCTGTGATTTGCCATAAATTCACAAATTTTATGAGGAACTGACCAAAATATGAGACAAAAATCTGCATGTTCTGTGAAAATCTAGACAATTGAGCGATAGGTTTCTGAGTCTAAAACTAAAATGAGTTTTGATCATTGTCCACCAAAAGGGCATTTAACTTGTGGCATGACAGAGGCCTGCAGTATATGATAATCATTGTATTCCCTGGGAACATAATAAATCAGACAGTAACTCAAAATGTGACTAACCCTTTCTGTACAAAAGATAGACAGACATGAATGTCCCTTTGCATACTCATTCAGCAACAAATAAGAAGAATGAGCAGTTCAAACATGCAACTTATTACACAGATTATTTAAACATTTCATAGGATTTTTTAGAAATATCGTTCAGCATTTGTATTGTCTGTGCAGCTGCAACTCAGAAAATTAACTAATAATATGGAATGATAGTGGAGAGTTTTGGTTTTCCTACTGCAAGACAATGCTTGCCATCAGCTTCTAGCACCCTTTTAACTACAACAGGACCATTCTCGCCCAAGCAAGATTAGTGGTACTGCAGAGGGCACCTATATTTATCATACTCAAAGTATGGTCTGCTGACTCCTGCAGCACATGTATCCTTCAGGGGCCATGTTGGAGACTCATTTACATAAGAAGAATCAGAGCCTTCAAACACCCTATTCTTTCATGATCCCTGATAGGGCAAAAGATGGTGGCTGGAATCTTCACTGGCACTTTGCTTCTGACCATTCAGCTCAATTGCATTTTATGCCATGAGCAAAATCCTGGTCATCTGGCGTTACCATTTATGAACTATAGCCTTAAGCTGAAAATTGCTGTTTTCACATTTCAAATAACATTTCCATTGTTTTTTATTTATGGTTATTCTTTCCATGAATAAGAAGATGAGTCAGTGTACAGATGGAACAGCAATACTTATAGTTATTTTTTTCTGTGTTATGTGCAAGCACCTTCATACTTCCCTCTGTGATTATGTGATATAGTATATTTTTTAATATTCCCATGACTGTATTCATGGTGGATTGACAATTCTTGTTGATTCACCAAAATATATTTATTTTACTGCCATACGTGATGCATGGACATGTTTTTTTTTTTTTTTTTTGAGGAAGAATAATTCCATTTTTATTTATTCTTTTTTGGCAAAAGGAATTATATAATTCACTGAAATCATTTCAATGAAACCACTATCATAGAGCAAATGAAAGCCACATTTATTGAAATAACAAAACACAAAAGTGCCTGTGTATGAACACACACACACACACACACACACACACACACACACACACACACACACACACACACACACACACACACACACACACACACACACACACACACACACACACACACCTTCGGTAAATCCAAACCTGGGTCCAAATGAAACGGACGGCTGTTCATGCACAAGAGCTCTGCTGTTCAAAATCACTGTGAAGTGCTGCTGTTAAAATGAACAAGCCCTGTAATCCAAAACGAGCACTGTTGTTAATTCCCTGGCCCCTGCTGTTAAAAGGAACGGCCAGCCAAGATTTCTAAAACGAGCACTGTTGCTGTTAATTCCCTGCTGTTAAAAAGAATAGCCAAGATTTCTAAAATGAGCACTGTTGCTGTAAATTCCCTGCTGTTAAAACAAACGGCCAAGCTTTCCCGCTCACATTTGCAGTTAGACCAGGAGCCGGAAATGACAATGTGAGCTCCTTGAGCTCAATTCCGATTGGCTGGTAGCCCTGATCGAGCTGACATCATCGCGCACGTGATGATGTCAGCTCCAACAGTGCGGTATATAAAAAATTTTAAAAAATAAATGAAAAAAATCGTAAGTGAAGGGGTGCCACTTGGGAATCATGGCAACCCTGCATTTGGACCCCAAAACTCGGTAAAAAACGAGTAATTCGGTATGGTTGAGAGGTATGAATCCAATTGATAATATAAGTATTTAAATTAAGTTGACTGGACTACCTGGTCTTCTAAACCCCCTACTAACTTTATAAACATGTACAATTTCTGTCAAAAAATTAACCACCCCACATGCATTGACAAACACACCAACAGGCAATCCATTCTTGACTGGATTTTAACAAACAAATCCAATATTAGCTATGATGCTGGGTGTCTCCCTGACACATTAAGTGATCACTTCCCTACCTACTTGATTAGAAAACATACACACAATTCCTGTAACATTTCATTTCACTACATTCACTAAAAAACATTCTTCTCCTACCTTATTTAATACTCTTCTTCAACAATATGACTGGCATCTCTAAAAACTCTTCAAGTGGGCCGTGCAGTAGAGTACTTCAATAGTGCTTTCCTACAAATACTTAATGATGTAGCTCCAATTAGAAAAATTCATACCAAATACAAATAGCTTCCCTGGCTGTCAAAAGACACAATTCTACTAAAACAAAGGAACAGAGCCAGGTATCTCTTTCAGGAATAATAGAAGTAAACAAAATCTCATTACCTACCAACAACTTCGAAATCAAACCAAAAAACTAATTAAACAAGATGAAAAAACTACTTCCAAACAAGTCAGCTAAAATACCAGAAAAATCCCAAAAGATTCTGGCAAACAATCAACCTCCTTCTCAACCTAGGAAAACCCACTACTCCAGCCCCAAATCTGACCAACTCAAATGATTGTATAGCCACTCAATTTAACTCCCATTTTATTAACTTAATAACCTCTCTACTAAACAAAACCCCTAATATGTGTCTATCCATACCTCAAACTTCCAATAATAATTCTACCTTCCTGTATCTCAAACCTATCCAAACAAGTTATCTTAAAAATCTGCTTTCTAAACTAAAACCATGCACACTAGCTGCAGACGAGCTACCTGGTGACTTTCTACAACTAGCTACTACTTCTATCGCTTACCCTAAATCTATTCTCATTAACTGTTCTATCGCTGAACAGTACGTACCACTCCAATGGAAAACATCCCATGTCATACCCTTCAATAAAGGCAGTCCCTCTACTGATGTATCCAACTACAGACCCATAGCCATTTTGTCACCACTTGCCAAATCTTAGAAAAATGCATACACAAACAGTTCTTAGACCCCTTTTTGTCAAATAATCTATTATCTAATACACAACATGGCTTTCGACCTAGGCATACTATCAATACAGCTCTAATTAGCTTTACTAGTACCAGAAATCAACTCAAAAATAAAAAACAACTAGTCTCTGTTACCTTCCTAGATATGTTAAAAGCATTTGACACTGTATCTCAGCAAATACTTCTAAATATACAGCTATCTGTCAGATAGGAAACAAGCCACCTTTTGGGACAATAAACTCTCCCCCAGCTTCCTATATATGTAGAAGTCCCACAAGGCTCTATCCGTGGCCCACTTTTGCTCACAATTTTTACCAATGATCTAAACTCCTCAGCAAATCCAGCCTCAATCATACAATATGTCGACGATGCTTCCCTAATCTGCTCTGCCCCCTCAATCAAGGAACTCCAAGAAAAAACTCAGGCAGCCCTCCACAATACTGAAATCTACTTAGCAGCCCATTAACTTATACTTAACCCCAATAAAACCAAGCTTATGGTCTTCTATAATACCTCAACAACAACCAGACAACCACCTATCTCTATTTCCTCCTCCAATGGCAGTAACATAGAACCCGTTGAACATACAAAACTTCATGGTGTCACAATTGATAATAAATTTAAGTCTGACAAACACCTTGCACTAACAATTAAAAAGGTTTATGTCAAACTAGGTTTTCTCTATAGGGCTAAATCGTATCTTACTGACCGTGCCAGACTCGCACCAGCCAGAACCCATCTCTTATCTTATCTGCTTTAATGTTCACAAATATTTATCAGTCTTCACAAATCTGAGCTGTATAGCCTTGAATCTTGATATAACTAAATAGCCAAATCTGCCACTAATCAGTCTCATAAGATCTCACCATTGCACTGCCCTTTTCCAGTTGAACTGGTTAGAGCTCCCTTGCCTGCTTGCTCTGACTCAGCTACTAACTGCCCATCCAGTCTTATACAAACCTGACAACTGCCCAGCTCTATCTGACCTTGTCTAGCCCTACACTATCCTTAAATCTCATAGGTCTGCTGATAAAGTATTGTTGAAGGTTAACAAATCCCAGAACTCTCATGGCATCTCCTTATACTCATATATCATTGCCAAACACTGGAATTCTGTACCTCAGCATATTCTGTCCATCAGTGATGCACATTCATTTAAACAGTCCCTAAATGAATATTTCATCAAACATCAGCTTTGCTCATGTTCTCCACCAGGCTAACTAATTTATCCCCTTACTGTATAACTTCCTTCTCTCCATCATCCATTGTCAATATTTATTGGCGAATGAGCCTTCTTAGCTTCAGTTTGTGATATTTTTATCCTAAAAAAAATATATATATATTAATATAATCCTCTTCTTTATCTTGTATATCATTTCCCTTATCTCATCCTTTCTCACCTCTGCATTCAGCTAGCAACTTTGTTCATCCTTCATTATATATATGTGTGTGTGTGTATATATATATATATATATATATATATATATATATATATATATATATATATATATATATATATATATATATATATATATATATATATATATATATATATATATATATATATATATATATATATATATATATATATATCTCAGATATAGATATATAGACATGTAGTGTCTATATTATATCACTGAATACTTAAAAAGCAAACAATGAATAATCAACCCCATGTAAGCGAAAGCTTACAATCTCAAAAGCTCAGAACAGTGATTTTTTTCCAAGGGAAAAAAAAACGCTGTTCCAAAAAAAAAAGAAATAAGAAAAAAAAATTGAAAGAATACATAAAATGGGGGGCTTTGCCTCCCACACCTCCTGATATGGGGGTCTGTGCCCACCACATACCCCCTACTTAAATATACAAACTCCAAGATCGCACTACAGTGCCGAAAATGGCAAAGTAACGGAAGCGGCCAAGTGAATTCTTTCCTTTACATTGTTTTAAGTTCGACCAAAATGCATTTGATAGAATGCGTCTTCGGTCATCTAATAGGAACCTGATATATATATATATATATATATATCTATATATATATATATATATTTCCCAGATATATGGTGAACTTTCTGCCTCTTCCTATTGTTTGTAAATCTCCCTCTACTGTTCCTTAAAATTATCCCTGATTAGTGCATCTTCTTCTAAATACTCTCCATCTCCTGCCCTTATCCTCTGTATCACACTCTTTGCCTGTTTCATCTTGTTATTTCTTGGCTAGCTGTTCCCCTTATGTCAGCCAATTGTTGTTGAATTTCTAATTCTTTTGCAATTTTACCATCTAATTCCATTCTTATACCCTTTCAGTCTTCTGTATTGGATTGCTTCTACTTCCATTTCTTCTTGCTTTCTTGTGTATCACCACTAGCTCTCTTTCCAGTTCATCAGTCTCCATTCCTTTCTGTCTTGTCTTCTTTCCTTCTGTGCTTATCACCGTTCCATTGACCCCATCCCACCATTCTTCCAGTTTGTCCATCTCTCTTACACTGTCCTGTGTTGAATCATTTATTAATTCTTGCAGTATTTCCTTGTCCTCTGTCTCCTTCCATTTATAACCAGCAGCCTCCATCCTCTTGTCATCATTTACTTTAAATCTAACTGCTGCATGATCTGATATGTACCTTTCTTGTATTTGGATCTCTTCCTTTATTTCCACTAGGTTTTCCTTCCCTAAGCACCTGTCTACCTTATGTGCCTGTACCAAAATGTTTCTGCTGAAGGTGTATTCACTCTCAAGTTAGATACCTGTCCTTTCAAATGTTCAGCCACCCTCCTTTTTTCATTCCTTGGGCTAGTTCTTGTCTCATTATTTTTGTTATAGTCCATCCTTCAAAGTAACTTACCTTTAGCCGGTTATCTTATTACACTGTAATGTCCGCCGATTATCACTATTCCATCTTTTTTTGCCTGTGACCAGTTTGCAAAAAAGCTCTCATAGAATATTTCTTCATTCCTGTTTGGTGCATATGTTTTTCCGATTGTCCAGCTAGTGCCTTCGACCCTTTCCTGCTGGATCATCCATTTACCTCCCCTATTTTTTTAACAATTTCTCTGCGATTATCTGAAAGCTTTTATTAAATATAGTTGTTACTCACCCATTTCCTCCATGTACCTTTTTGACTAGTTATACCATTGGATAGTTATAACAATGTATCTTCTCCCCATGTCTGATTTTCATTTTTTTTTTCTTGTAAGAGAAAAATGCTTCCCTAATCCCTTTTAACCTTTCTGTATTGTCCTTCTGATGCAATTTGATGAACCCCAATGTTCCAGAATATAACTGTATTTATCTTGTTGTTTTTGGCCCCCCACCTTCCTACTTTCTTAATTGCTGTCATTTGACTTAAATCTTCATCTGGATCTAACCTCTGAGCTGAACATTGTACACTTTGGTAGTTGCCTACGTTCAGGCCTATCCTGCAAAGCTGAACATTGTGTCTTTTGGTAGCTGCCTGTGCTGGGGCCCATCCAACCTCTGAGCTCTACATTGTGTCCTTTGGTAGCTGCCAGTGCCGGGGCCCATCCAACATCTGAACTGAATATTGTGTCCTACTGTAGCTGCCTATGCTGGGGATAATCCAACCTCTGAGCTGAATACTGTATCCTTTGGTAGCTGCCTATGCTCGGACCTATCCTCCCAAGCTGAACACTGTGTCCTTTGGTAGCTGCCTAGGTTCAGATCTAACCTCTTCAAGCTGAGCATTTTGTCCTTTGATAGATGCCTGTGCTGGAGTCCTTCCAACTTCTGAGCTGAAATCTGTGTCTTTTGGTAGCTGCCTATGCAGGGGCCCATCAAAACTCTGAGCTGAACATTTTGTCCTTTGGCAGCTGCCTGTGCTTGGGCCCATCCAACCTTTGAGCTGAATATTGTACTCTTTGTTAACTGCCTGTTGTTGGACCCATCCAACCTCTGAGCTGGATATTGTGTCCTTCGGTAGCTGCCCATGGTTGGGCCCATCGAACCTCAGAGCTGAACATGTCTTCTTCAGTAGCTGCCTATGCTCGGGTCCATCCAACCTCTGAGCTGAACATTATGTCCTTTGGTACTGCCTATGTAGGGGCACATCTTCCCCACCCACAACCTTTGAATCTCTGCCTTTTGTCTTTTGCATGCACATGGATATGCCTTGGACATGGACCTTTTTAAGACTTTCTTTTGTTCCCTTCCATTGCCCTCACACTAATACATTGCATGTCAACCTAGTACTGATGCATCCGCATCAACTGGTCTCTACCTCCCATTGTTACTCACCAGGCTGGCACACCAGTTCCATTCATGTGATCAGTTAGCATGTTTTTGTTTTATAGTTTTATAGCTCTTTACTATGTTACTTATATGTCACATTTCACACTTTTCTGTGGGTTGTTCCTTACTGAACTTTATCCTTGTTTCCCCCATATATTCCTTTTCATGTCCCCCAGTTGTTACAACAGCATTATTAATTTTTTTCTAAAACTTAGAATTTAAAATTATATTTAATACAGTCTGTTGTACCTCAATAAGAAGTTATGAAAAATGTATTGCTTACCTTAGGGTCTTGCTACTATGCCCCCCTCAACTGCATAATGCATCACTGACCGTGGAATTAATTCAGATAAAATGATGCTGTGTTCCCTGGGGCATGTTTCACAAGGTAAATATCTATTTCAATTTAATACATCCTTCCTGCACAATTCTGATTCACCTCTATCAGTTCCTTCCACATATTTATTGCTTCTTTCTCTTTCCACTGTCACTTTCAGTCCTTCTGCAGTCCTACTTCCCACTGATTTGATTTTTCCTTCTATCAAAAATCCTTGTGTCCAGCTTTAATCCCTAATTTTTCCACTTCTGAGTCATCCAAACCATCAAAAGCACCATGCTCCAATCTCCCTAGCACTCCCTTGTCTCTGTGCTTCTGCTCTCTCTCTCTCTCTCTCTCTCTGCTTTTGTGCCTACATCTCCCTTGATATAACTCTTTCTCATTTCCCCTCCAACATTTTGGGCAGGATTCACGAAGGCTTGCACGGAATGTAAGAGACGTGCAACACTCCATGCAAGCCTCGCGATCCAGGAACAGCCCTAAACTCCGTGTAAGAGACCAGCTAAAACGTCTCTTACACGGACTGGCGGACAGCAATACCTCACTTGCATCAGAAAGGTATGCAAATGAGGTATAGTAGCGATCCACAAGCAGAAACCAGTCCGTAGGAGACGTTTTGCTGCAGAAATGTACTCAGTTGACAACTGAGTACATTTCTGCAAAATCCACAACGGAGCGATGTCAGCTCCCAAAAAAGGTTGCATATGAATCAGGCAGCATGCCAATGGCCAAATATGTGGCCATTGGCATGATAACCCAATGCAAAAATATTAAAAATATAATTTTTTTTTCGCAATCGCCGATGTTTAAACCAGCGCAGCCCCAAAAACGGGCTGCGCTGTATAAAAGCATAAAAAAGAAGGGTATAAACCCACAAATGTGGGATTCATGTAATACATGGAATGACAATGCAGAGACCAGCAGACCAAAACCAACATGGCCACCGTGTAGTGGTTGCTAAGGGGAAGCTGAGTCTAAGACATGTAACTAAGCATTAGTAGGCAATCTTATGTAAATGAGGGTTAGGATACTGAATACCACAGTCACATAGCAAATGAGCATGGCCTGAGTAGTGTAAGAGATACAAAAGGGGGAGGAATAGAGTAGGAGATAGGAGACATCACTGGGGGGAATGGTAGAAAGAAACGCAGTTCATTGGAGGCCAGTGTAACATGACAGATGACAGGCACAGATCATGGAAAGAGGTGTGCCACTAGATAAGTCAAGGAAAGACAAGAAATGGAAGGTGTACACTGTTACCTACACTAAAGTTTCTTGCTGGCCGTGCATGCGCACGTGTGCGCGCAATGAACCGCTAGTAAGGCAGTGTGCGTGCGTGTAAGGCAGTGTGAGCATGTGGGAGCGTGTTGGAAGATGTTTAACACTGTTTGCGCGGGTGTGCGCGCGTGTAAGACAGTCTGAGTATGTTAGAGGCTGTTGGCAGACGTGTAACACTGTTTGCGCGGGTGTACGCACGTTTAAACCTGAATAAGTAGATCCTTAACCGTGTAAGCACGTGTGCGCACGTTTAAGCCACTGTGAGCGTGTTTCAGGTAGTATGCAAGTTGCTCCCCCCTGAGGAAACAGAAAGGAAAAAGGAAGCAACAGAATTAATAGGAAGCTAGCAGGGATAACTGCTGAAGCTAGCAGGTGAAAATAATTAGAAGCAGGCAATTACACAGGCAAATTAGTAGGCCAGCCCAGCACTTAAAACACTGCAAACAGTACTGCAGGATGTTGTCATTAAGAGACACTGCAAAACAGGAGTAAGCTAATAGAAGTGAAAACTGAAAAAGCTGAACTCAGAGCAGAAATGCTAGGGGCTGCCATAGCTGTCTTAATGAGACATAGGCAACTTGCTGAGGGTGGTGACAATGCAGATGGTGTCAGACAACCCATAGTGAGGAGACAGAGAAGAGTGTACAGGCCCAGGGTCACCTACCGCGGGTTACATGAGCTGGAGATAGTAGAGCACTATAGAGTGGACAGAGAGCTCCTGCAGCAGATTGTTGAGCTGTGCAGGCCACGCCTCACACACAGAACCAACAGAGGGGAACCCATCCCAGTGGAAACCAAGGTATGTGTTGGCCTAAGAATACTAGCAACAGGTACCTTCCAGAGACCAACTGGCGATATGATGGGGATATCACAGGCATCAGCCTCCAGGGTACTACACCAGTTCCTGGATGCCATGTCAGCACATGTCGGTGATCATGTATATTTCCCCAATGCCCGTGAGGTATTGGCCAGCAATATGCATCTCTTCCAGCAAATAGCGGAATACCCTGAGGTACTGGGTGCTATAGACTGCACGCACATACGCATCAAAGCACCAGCAGGAGAGCGGGGTAGGGCCTACATAAACCGCAAGGGCTTCCCCTCCATCAACTGCCAGGTCGTGTGTGCCCAGGGCATAATAATGAATGTGTGTGCTGGCTGCCCTGGGAGTTATCACGATTCCCACATCTGGCATTTGACGCAGCTGTACCAGACATTTGCCAATGGGGACATCCCACACGGACACCTAGTGGGAGATGCGGGTTATGCACTGGAGCCGTGGCTGATGACACCCATCAGAAACGCACACACACCTGAACAGGAATGCCATAATGAGGCACACGCACAAACACGTAATGTGATAGAGCGTGTGTTTGGGCTGCTCAAGTCACGGTTCCGGTGTCTGGACACATCTGGTGGAGCCTTGCAGTACACACCAACTACATGTACCCAAATTGTCATGGTATGTGCTATGCTACATAATATGATCTTGCGAAAACAGCTGCAGCAGGACCAGCATAGGGCCGGGCCAAACAGCCCCCCACCATTGCCAAGGCCAGCACAGGCAGAGCGTGACTCGGAGGAGGAACAACCTGAGCCTGCCCCAGTAGGCAGAAGGAGGTGTGCCCAGTATGCCCTGGCCTTGGCAAAGAGGCAACGATAGCACATACATTGGCACAGTAGGAACCTTGGGAATGATACCCTCTCTGACTCACTCATATAGTAACAGGGATGCCTAACATGACACAACCTGCTCTCAAACATGTACAGGGAAGTGTAATATGCATCCGACAGAGGCAGCCCTGCTGCACCACCTGAGGCATGAATGCTATGTGTCAAGTAATGTAACACCAAGTACTATATGCACACCTGTGGACCCTGACTAACATCCTATCCTCACCAAGCATCATGCCACAACATGACAACGAGATGATCAAGTGCAACAATTGACTGAAGTATCGCAGTTAGTCAAAGGGGACCCAATGTGTGCCAGTCTGGGATGACATGCTGAGCATGACATGATGCACCACCGCTAGGACTGGCGTGCACCTATCAGTGCAGGCCGTATGGATACTGGCAAAGGCTGTCGTCACCCACAGTGTGCCCTGAATAGGTAAGGCTCAAAAGACAAACCTATCTCCATAGGTACCAGAAGGGATAAGAATAAGATAATGGATAAGTTGAAACAGCAAGATGCATGCAGTCTGGACTCACCCAGTATGGAGAATGTTGATAACTGTGCTGTAACAGAAAACTGAGGCAAGGCCAACAACAGCACCCTAACACTACCAGGTTACACCCCATACTGTGCTGTACAGCCGCAAAACTTGGAACAAGCTACAAAGGAGGGTGACTAGCAAGAATTGGCAAGGATAACCACACCCTCATGTCGGTACCACAACAAAAAGCAGCATGGACTAGCCATGCTCAAGTAACAGTGGCTAAAACTGCCCCCCAGTTTATAGCCTGCTACAGACTACTGTCCCAACACCAGGAACTGCATCTGGCCTATGCTGGAATACATGAATATATCAAGTCCTCCAACCCACATTATATTGGGTGACAGCAAATACCCAGACATATAGACTTGGAACATTATACTAGCTCCAACAGTGTCGGACAAAGGTTCATAGAATCCACAAACCAAAAGGCCCAGGAACAATGTACCACTCCCACAAGAGGGGTAAGCATACCAGATGTGATAATCAGCAACATGGGTACTAGATGTCAAGATGAGAAGTGTATTGCTCACTGGTAAAACCAGACCATAGAGTAATCACACTGGATATCCAAAACCTGACCACAGTCCCTGGCCGGGAAACCACAGTGGAAAACATGTGTTAAGCAATATCTGCACCCCTCCAAACTGATGTGGAATCTATTAAAGGTCCCGTGCAGGTGCAAAATATGGGCCACACCACAGAACCTGTAATACAGCCATTCCATGAACACTGCCAGGAATGCTTGGATTATGCAGTCCTAAATTAAAACAAGACACAGTGCCTATATCTGGCATGGTGGACACCACCCATAACCAAAACATGCAAGAGAACGAGGAAGCTACTACATGATAGAGCAAACATAAACAATGAAGTAAGCACAGATCAGTAGTATGGCAATAACATCTGTCCACACATGCAATCCACTAAGGCCAGCCACAACAAGTGGAATCTGTGAATCCCGAGGCAATGTCACACCTGGCCCAAGTACACAGACAACCCCCAACTCCACCCAAGAAATACAAAAATATGTGAGAGATGCAACCATCCATCCAAACAGGAGGCTGAGCTCCCTCAACCCAGTACTCCCAAAACAAGTCAGTAGGAGAAGGTAACCACACACACCACAAACACAGTCCCACATAGACCTATCACAACTGCAAACCAAACACATAAACACAGACAAACATTCCCAGAGGCACAAATTAGAAACACAGCACACCAACAGAGGCCTCTAAAGCAGACACCCAATCAAACAGCCCCCAAACGTAGCACATGCAACACATAGCACACAAAGCTGGTGTGCCAAACAGTCACAGGCCAGAAGGAGAAACAACATGCCTGATACAGTTGTAATAGGTGACTCCATAGTCAGACACACCACTATCCTGCACACCAGACTGAACAAGGGAAAGGGTACAGTAAGCTGCCTGTAGGCTGCAACAATATGCCACATAACAGAAGTATGTAGGTCACTCCAAAGCAAGTAGAAATATGATGCAGTCATAGTCCATGCTGGTGTGAATGACCTGAGATGTACCACCCTAGACTACAGGAAAAGAGACATAGATGAGCTATCTGATTATGTAGTCCAGGCCGGTATGACACTCACCGTTCGCAGCATCCTACCCTTACAAGAGTAATGCCACAGTACAAACACGGAATGATCAGTCATAGCAAGTGGCACACTTACTGGTGTTAGTCCAAGGGGATGCAATGTCTGTCTGCCTGGGATGTCATGCTTGACAAGCCACGCAGCTGTCCTTGGGATGGCCTGCACCTGTTACCCCTGGGCGTCTGAATATTGGATAAGGCCTTTGCCACCTCCATAGAGCCTTTTGTAGGCAAGGCTGAAAAGACTGACCCACCACCCTACAAAACATAAGTGGGAAGAAACATAAGGGAAATGCTGACCAATGCCAGATGTGTACACCCCAATATGCATGCTCGAGGCCATCCCCAGAATGGAGAACATCGATGTCTGTGCAGTGACAGAATCCTGCTGCAAGCCTCCTGACAGCACACCAGCACTACCAGGTTATACCACGTATCATGTGTCATGGCCCCAAACCCTGGAACGAAACATAAAAGGAGGGTGAGTATCCTAGTCAGCACAGACACCCATACGTCCAGGTAACTGACAATGCACAAGGCATTGGAGTACACACATGTGCAACTAACTGTAGGCAAGACTGCTGTGCAGTCTGTAGTATGCTACAGACCGCACCCTCACACACAATAACCCCACCCAGCCGCCCTGAAGACAATGGACAGTATGAATGTCCCACCAAATAACAAACAAGGTACCACAAATTACCACATAGGTGGTAAACCAGTATGTATAGAAAGAGGAACCAGGGACCTAGGGACACACGTGGACAGTAACCTGTTATGTGACACCCACATTGCCAATGTGGCTAGGAAGACTGTCTACATGTGACACTGTAGCAGGAAAGGAGTCACATCTACGGCAACAGAGGTCATTGTGCCCCTATACCTTTCTCCAATCACACCCATAATCCAGTACAATGCCCCATATGGGATGTATCTTACCTGACACCTGCAGCAGTTAGAAAGACCTCAAAGGTACCTCACCAATAGGATAAAGGGTCACAAATACATGTCATATGCTGCCTGGCTGTAGACACCCCAGCTGAATCCAGTCACATACGGCCTACACAGAGGCATTGCATGCCTGTTGTAGGAGGCCATGGCCAACACAGGAGTAATGGACATGCCCCACCCTAGAAAACACAAAGCCATTGGAGCTGTGAGAGGGAGAGATGTCAACCTCAACTAATAATGAAATAGGATGTGCTGGTGGGACAGATACATATTCCAGAGGCTCCCCACACCCTGGACCAGAATCCCATTCCATGTTAGGCAGAGCCCCTCACTGACACTCCTCAACAGGAATCTTGCCAAGTGGATGGATGATTGTAGAGTTACACTGGGGGTCTTCACTGTGTCATGTCCAGACAGAGGCACAGCCAAGCAAAACATCAATGGCCATAATATGCACATAGCAAGGGGTGTCAAAAGCCACACACACTCTGGCTAGGCTAACAAATGCCCAGGGTGGATAGCCAAGTATGACCCTATGAACCTATGAAGATACAAATTGTACAGGACACTAAGGATAATCCCAAGGCCTTCACAACTGATGGTAGGAACCATGTTGGGAATTCACAGATATGCCCTGAATCACACAAATATCACAAACACACACACATACTGCCAACATACATCCTGACAGGTGCAGTGCAAACCCCGAATGCAGAATATCTATCCCAGCAGACTGCTGGCCCCCTGACATTGCAGATGCTGAGGTAACAGCCAACATCTACAAAGCAAAACACACAGCAGCAATGGTATGAGATGTTGTCCTGGGCTTAGTGAAACATGGACTCCAGGATGAATGGAATGCAAAACCACACTACTGTTCAATGTCAGCCTTACCACAGAATATGTACCCAAAGAGCAGTGTACAACAACAGTGGTCCTTCTCAACAAAGGTGTTGCCTGAATGGATACTGAACAGTACCACCCCAGAATCCTGAGAAGCTCGGCTTGCACAGCTATGGAAAGGATCAGCATGTACCACAGACATAAAGATATTGGGGACCTACTGACACTGGACCCAACCCAGTGTGGCCCACCCAAGTGCAGATCCTGCCCCTAACCATGTTTGACTAAATTGAAACAGCCAGTAAGGTCATTGATGAGGGCAATGTGCTCCACACAGTGTATCTGGACCTTGCAAAGGCATCTATACAATACCCTACGTGTTCATCATAGATAGGCTCACCAGCTTAAATATAAACCCACATGTCAGTAGAGGGGTTGCAAACCAGACCAAGGGCAGAACAGACATGGTCAGACATGCTGCAGCCATGTCAGACTACAAACCAGATATAACTGGCATCCCACAAGGCTTCATCCTGGGATCTCCCCCGTCTGGTATATATGTCCCATAGGTACAGGCAAACATGGAAGGACTGTGTCCGAACATGGTTGCAGAGGACTACAAACTGCTCACCACATATGATCCACCAGCTGACACAAGCATCCCACAAAAGGGCCACATAGAAACAGACAACCGGTGCCATAGCCATGTCAGCAAGCTAAGTGCAGAAACGTGTATAGTCAACCCCGTGGATATACAGTAAGTGCCCACCAATTACCACATATGTGTTAACCCATTATGTAGTCAACATGTAATGAGAGACCTGGGGACACAAGGTGATAGATATCCTACATTGGACAAACATGTGCTGTAGTGTTTACAGGAACATACCATATACCCACCTAATCACGAAGGCTGTCAGATCTAGATAAGGGGAGGTCATTGTGGCTCTGCAGTCATCCATCATCAGCGGTACAATTGACTACAATTGCCCCTGTGGGATGTACCTCAGCAGACACCTCCAGCAACTGTAAAGTCCCCAACAGTACCTCATCAGGAGTATCAAAGAGCTTGCCCAGATGCCATGTGTTGCCTGTGTTGCTGGCATCAATAAACATGCTGCACCTTGCACAATCTGAATGGCAGTGAGCTATGCACATGAGAGACCTGAACCCCAGCACTGACTTACATAGGACAAGCTGTACTGCGTGCTCCATAACACAGAAGCTACCCCCAGCACAGGCTACCCATAGAGTCACATATCAATCTACCTCAATTGGAATCCAGATGAGTGGATGGGAGATGGTAGATTTAACCTGGGTACCACTGGCATGTCACAGGTAGACAGAGGCACAGTATACTAACCATGACATATGTCATGGCAAACCCCACTTACAATGTGTGTTGAAGGACAAACATACTCCCCAACTAGCATTACACATGGACTAGGGCACATCACTAGTGTTTGCAAATGTACACCTATGTTGTGGAATACACTACCAATGTCGGACAAGCCTGGTTTAAGTAGTTCATATCTGAACAGAATGCAACATGGTCAGATGTACACAACTGGCCCGTAACCAGGCTGTTGTGCCCACTATCAAAATGTAAAGCAGTGATACCAGTAAAGCCTAGGATACTGCCCACCACAGTCAAAGTACTACCAGTACACTATACAGTACTACAGTGTTAGGTCAGTGTGAAAGGATGTTGACAACTGTATGCAAAGTATCCCATGCAAACACTGCAGGCACAGTATAACCCTGTTGTGTTCACACACAAAGCAGTTGTACCGTAACTACACAACATGACACACAACACACAACCATAAAAGGGTGATAGTTGTTGAAGTTCACACCCATCCACAAATGTGGTGGGCTGCAGAGTCCAACATATGGAATGCTCACACTGGGCATGCTCACACACATTGATAACATGCCATGGGAAGGCTGAACTGGGCATGCTCACACACTTAGGCCAAATCACGGTGTAGCAGTTGGACACACATAGCTGGTATTGTTATGTTGTAATCCAGGAACCAACCACATTATAGCAGTCTGCCCAGTGCACACAGCTAGATGACTACAGAGACATATGTGATATAGTGGATCCCTCCCATATGCAAACATCTTCCACAGATGCACAAGTTGTTCATACAAACAGGGAATGTTATGGCAATAAAGATGTGCAAACAGTCTATCAGCAACAAATAATGTGCATTTGACAATTAAACATATGGGTGTAGAGGTCAACAGTAGGCCGTTTGCCCTAGGGAATGACAGCTTAGCCAGAGTGTGCTTGGTGTCTGCCTCCCCACAGGATGCACATTCCCCTTTCTAAACACAGATGATGTCTGCACCCTATAAGTACAGCAGGAGGAAAATAACTTCCCAGTAATCTGAATAGCGCGCTCTGCTACTGCGTCCGTCTCAAGTGTCATAACATAGTTAGGTAGGGGTTATAAATGCTCAGTGTGTGTGTGTGTGTGTGTGTGTGTGTGTGTGTGTGTGTGTGTGTGTGTGTGTGTGTGTGTGTGTGTGTGTGTGTGTGTGTGTGTGAGTGTGGTTGGTGTGTGTGTAAGTCTGCGGGAGAGAAATGCCCCTTTTGGCAAATAGGAAAACACACTACAGGATGCACATTCCCTTTCCAAACACCGATGACATCAGCACCCAATAAGTACAGCAGGAGAAAAAAAAACTCCCAGTGATGCGAATAGCGCGCTCCGCTAATGCGTCCGTCTCAAGTGCCATAACATAGTTAGGTAGGGGTTTGAATCCTGTGAATGGCAAGTGTGTGTCCCTGTCTGAGGGGGGTAGTGTGTGTGAGGGAAATGTCCCTTTTGGCAAATAGGACAACACACTACAGGATGCACATTCCCTTTCCAAACACCGATGACATCGGCACCCAACAAGTACAGCAGGAGAAAAGAAACCTCCCAGTAATGCGAATAGCGTGCTCCGCTAATGCATCTGTTTCAAGTGTCATAACATAGTTAAGTAGGGGTTTGAATCCTGTGAATGGCAAGTGTGTGTGCCTGTATGAGGGAGGTAGTGTATGTGAGGGAAATGTCCCTTTTGGCAAATAGGACAACACACTACAGGATGCACATTCCCTTTCCAAACACCGATGACATCAGCACCCAATAAGTACAGCAGGAGAAAAGAAACCTCCCAGTAATGCGAATAGCGTGCTCCGCTAATGCGTCTGTCTTAAGTGCCATAACATAGTTAGGTAGGGGTTTGAATCTTGTGAATGGCAAGTGTGTGTGCCTGTCTGAGAGGAGTAGTGTGTGTGAGAAAAATGTCCCTTTTGGCAAATAGGACAACACACTATAGGATGCACATCCCCTTTCCAAACACCGATGACATCAGCACCCAATAAGTACAGCAGGAGAAAAGAAACCTTCCAATAATGCGAATAGTGCGCTCTGCTAATGCGTCCGTCTCAAGTGTCATAACATAGTTAGGTAGGGGTTTGAATCCTGTGAATGGCAAGGGTGTGTGCCTGTCTGAGGGGGGGAGTGTGTGTGAGGGAAATGTCCCTTTTGGCAAATAGGACAACACACTACAGGATGCACATTCCCTTTCCAAACACCGATGGCATCAGCACCCAATAAGTACAGCAGGAGAAAAGAAACCGCCCAGTAATGCGAATAGCGCGCTCTGCTAATGCATCCATCTCAAGTGTCATAATATAATTAGGTAGGGGTTTGAATCCTGTGAATAGCAAGTGTGTGTGCCTGTCTGAGGGGGGGAGTGTGTGTGAGGGAAATGTCCCTTTTGGCAAATAGGACAACACACTACAGGATGCACATTCCCTTTCCAAACACCGATGGCATCAGCACCCAATAAGTACAGCAGGAGAAAAGAAACCTCCCAGTAATGCGAATAGCACGCTCCGCTAATGCGTCGCCTTCAAGTGTCCTAATATAGTTAGGTAGGGGTTCGGATCCTGCAAATGCTTAGTGTGGGTGAGTGGGGTTTGTGTGTGTGAAAGGCTGTGAGAGGGAAATGTTCCTTTAGCCAACTGGGAGAACACACTACAGGATGCACACGCCCCTTTCTTATCACAGATGATGTCAGCATCCTATAAGTACAGCAGGAGAAGGGATGCCTCCTAGCAAAGCGAATAGCGTGCTCTGCTAATGCATGTGTCAGAACATAGTTAGGTAGTGGTTTGAATCCTGCAGATGCCCCGTGTGTGTGTTTGGACAGGGGGGGTGATTGTGTGTGTGCAGGTATGTATGAGGGAAATGTTCCTTTTGCCAGATGGGAGAACACACTACAGGATGCACACACCCCTTTCTTAACACAGATGATGTCAGCACCGTATAGGTACAGCAGGAGAAGGGAAGGCTCCCAGCAATGCCAATAGCACGCTCTGCTAATGTGTTTCCCCTGTGTATCGTAATGTCATTACGTAGGGATTTGAAACCTGTACATACATGTGTGTGTGTGCATGTCCGTATGAAAGACATGTTAGTTTTGGCAATCAGGTGATCACACCACCTGATGCACATTACCCTTTCAAAGTACTGATGTTGTCAGCACCCTCTAAGTATATCCGGAGATGAGGAACTCTGTAGTAAACCGAACAGTGCGCTTTGCTAATGCGTCCCTCCCACGTGTCATGACATAGGTAGGTAGGGGAATGAATCCTGCATATGGCACGTTTGCATGTGTGTGTGGGTAGTAGGGTGTGTGTAAATGCAAGTGTGTGGGTACAGATCCTTTTGGCAAATAATACTGTACACCACATGCTGCATACCCCACCAGTAAAAACAGGGGATGTCACCACACTATCAGCACAGCCAGACAGGGCTAGTTGGCTAGTAATGCCAATAGTGTGCTCTGCTACTGTGTCTATTACCATCGTCAGAGTACAGATAGGTATGTTTGGGTAACCCACAACTATCGCGTGTGGTTGTGTCACACAGTATGACCTTGTGCGGGTGTGTGTACATTCCAATGCATGCCATTGCCTAACCCAGCAATGGCATTGCACATGATGTATGTGTGTGACACATACACAGAAATACCTGTGAGCCGCAGTAGTTACCATGTCTGACACATGCTTTGTGTGGATAAATGGTATTAGCAATGTATACCAATATGACTGTGTGTCCTGCTGTGCAGGGTCCGCACGTGGTATGTCCCTAGACAGTGTGGGTGTCTATGGTGAAAGACCAACAGCAGGGGATACACATCTGGTCTGGCCCATATAGTGTACATGTAGTCAAAGTACAGGTGCTGTATGTTCCCACCTGTTGTGGTAGTGGTAACATGTCATTCCACTGCATTTCGGTGACCACATGCTGTGAACCCATCAACTAGAGTGTTGTAGCTACAGCAATGCTCACACACAATGTTCGGCTGGATGCAGTATGGCCTTATAAACACAGTTCATGGGACTGTCATATTGCTGCTGTTGTTATGGAGGATAGGTGGTCTTCCTGTGTATGTGAGGGTTGTGTGTGCCATGCTACGGACCAGATGGCATTCTGACACACTGTCAGCTGCACCTGAGTAGGCCCTGATGGTTTGTGCTGTGCCAACAACCTGGAGGTGTGTGTATCTGTGTTGACCCAGGATACCACACCCCTATCCAAGTGTGGTACATGTGTAGGGGACGACAGGCATGGTAAGGGGCATAGCCTGTCAGTGATGGGTAACACCTGTGAGCCATGACTCATGCATCTGGTACTGCACAGACACTGCGGTTCACCGTGCTGAGGGCAGTGTCCGGTGCATGCATCCTCGGGTGTACACTGCTGTAGTTGTGTAGCAGCACTGTCAGTGTCCTAACCTGTGTGATACCCACGGAGGTCGCTACGTAAACCATGTCCTGCAGCATAAGGCAGTATGTGTGTACCAAGGAGCCTTGCCAGTATACATCGGGCCATGTGTGTCACGTGCAAGATGACCCGTGAACAGCAATGTGGCTTCCCTAGCATGTAAGCACACGTTGACAGCCAGTGGATACCCTATGAATGACAGTGGAGACTGAGCATAATGTAGACATACAACAGCCTTCCCACATATAGTGGTAGAATACCTGGGGAGAGTATGTTGGCAACTAATAACAGGCTCATACTGGCCTGTGCCAAATGCTGAGAGATCCATTCTATGTTCCCTATCACGTAGTCCAGGGAGGTATGTCCCAGGCAGCCACACTGGCATGGTCAATGAGTGAGTCGTATCTGTCCATGCCTCTGTCTGACCTGTATGCATGTGTGCTGTGGTGGACCATAGTGCCCCTGAGTCATATCACTGTGCCCTTCACCAGATACAGCCTGTTGAGCGGGACCCCAGTGCAGCACACATGACAGGTACCTGACACGTCTGTAGCAGGTGTGTTGTGTAGCCCTAAAGGCTGTGGGTGTGCGGTACAGGGGATGTGCATGCCATGTGTGGCATGTGCTGTGTTCCGATGGAACACATGCCTGTGTGCCAGCTGCGGAGGTGTGTGATGCACAGGCAGGCTGCTAGTCTGAGTCCCTACATATGCCCCAGTGTGTTCAGCATGCTGTCAGTGTGTGGCAATGTCTGCCTGGTATTGTTGTCACTGTAATATCATGTATTGATACATTTATTGGTCCTACATATGTTGACTGGGATAGCCCAACTGGATGCATGTCCATTCCCAGGGTAGGCCCGTGGAGACAAGCTACAAGGGTAGCAGATACAGCATTAGGAAATACTAGCATGACATAGTACAAACAGATTATGAACAGAGATTACATAAGTAAGCAGGTCCAACATGTTCCACAGGTTAATGTCAGACCTGAGCACAAGCCAGGATTACATTGTATTTACACAGTACAGTGGTTCACACAGGTTACACATCCGAGTTAGCCAGGCCTGATACACTGACATAGCCAGTTACATGACAAATGTTGTTTGGGTCTACTGTTGAATGAACTAAGGTGGACATTAGGGTAATATCAGCTGGAAGTGGGTTCCAGGATCTACGTACAGGATTTGCAAAGACAGAATCACCAGCTGTGTTAATAGATTCGCCCATTCTGAAGCAGTACAATGTTAGAGGCTCGAAGCGGTCTAGGATTGTTATAGGGGGTGTAATTTAAGTGCAGGAGTATTGTCCGGATTATACAGGATGTTATAGGCCATAATCATTTGGTTATACTGTATTAGGCTGGGTATTGCAAGCCAAACAAGCTGATTTAGATTGATGCAATGATGTGTCCTACCAGGCGGGCCAGTGGCAAGCCTGGCAATGTGGTTGTAGCAAATCCAGTGCTTGTTAAGGACAGTCTTGTTCATATGTGAGAGTAGAGGGGATGCATACAGAAGGGCTGCAACACGGTGTGAGTGAGCTATGGCACCTCTAGCTGGAGGGGCTAGGAAGGCTTTAATTCTGTAAAGTGACCCTAGCTTTCTATTGATGGCTTGGCTAATCTGGTTAACATGTATGTCACATGTGAGGTTATTGTCTATGATGACACCTAATAGTTGTTGAGATGGGTCAGGGTAGAGTATTGTGCCATCGGTTGTTGTTATGGTAACGGTGAACGTGGTAGACATACGTGTTTGTGGAATAACAGCAGTCCAGTGTGACTGGGATGTAGGATCAGACGACGTTCAGAAAGCCAGTTTGCTATTGTATTACAGGTGGTCTGGGTAGCTGAACATAACTGTACTGGAGATGTGGCTGAGCAGATCAGAGAAGGGTATACAGTGTATTGGATACAGCTGGCATTTGGGATGACAGTATAACGGTCGTTAATGACGATGGAGGACAGCAAGGGCCTTAGGATAGAGCCTTGTGGTACTCTGAGGGTGTCTGGTAGACGGTTAGAGGGTTTGGTCTGCCAGAGTCCGGCCTGCTGTTGACCATGCAGGTAGGATTGACACCATTGGAAGGCTCCAGTATCTAGACAGTCTGTGCAGGGTGCAGAGTCCAAGTTGGTGATCAACCATATCGTATGCCTATGAGTTATCCAAACAGAGGGCTGTGGATATATCATTGATGTTGCAGGTATGGCTTATGGTGTTAGTAAAGGCTAGGAGGCCTGACGGAGTGCTGTGATGAGAACGTAAGCCATACTGAGTGTCTGCCATACTGCAATGTTGGACTAGGCGGTGCATGACGTGTCTATGTCGAAAGTCACCATAACCTCTGCAAGTGGAGAGTGTATAGCTACTGGCCTATCAGTGGAGACATCAGTAGAGCTGCTTCCTGTGTGGAGTGGGATTACATATGACATTTTACAGATGGTGGGAATGTTAGATTCTGACATAGTACCTTTGATTACCTTTGAGACGGGGTAAGCAATAGCATCATCTGGTGTTGATAGGTACTCGGCAGGGTGTTGATCGGCACACAGTGTAGTGGGTTTCACTGTTACAACCGAGGTACGGAGATGTGAAGTGGCGACCGGTTGGCAGCTGGACGCACGTAGTTTTCTAGGGGTGCTGCTTTCGGGACCAGGGGAGCTAGGAGGTAGTCGGCAAGCTAGGGCCTGCACTGTCTCAGTAAAGGACTGGTCAAAGCTATCAGGAACATCTTCAGGGGTATTATCATTAGTAGCGGCAGGGATTGGGTCTGACATTTGTCCTGTACGTAGTATATATGTCATGCCACCTGACAGGGTATGGCATCATTGGGTTCAGAGAGACCGGTCCCCAGACTGGCTGTGTGGTGGCATCCCACACATGTGTTGTATATACCTGGCCAAGGGTGATGGCTGACTGCATACATGTGGCAACTGTGACGATGACACATGACCCACATACACCATGACTGGACCATAGAGGCGATTCACAGGTTACCTTTGGACATGCCACCCTAGTAGTGTGATTGCCATGGTGAGTACCAACACATAGGGCCAATGGGGAACAACATACTGAAGGTGTGTATGTGTGGGTGGACTGCCTCTGTCTCATAGCACTGACATATATGACTGCACACGTGGGTATATGCCGGGTAAGACGTGTGCAATGTGTCACAGGCTACTTACATGTGCACAGGACAGACAGTGCCGTTCTGTCATGTGTAAGGTTGACATACATATGGTACGCTATACAGATGTCAGTAGCAGTCTACAGAAGCACTGTAACCCTGCATTGCAGGTGTAAGCAGTGTTCCAGGGGACCCCAGGTGAACTTGCATGCATACAAGGCTACAGTACACAGGGCTACAAGTACTGCATCATACAACGAAGAAGGGGTAACAATAACAGTAATTCACAATGCATATATGTAGGCACTGTCAACATGTACCCAGGAATACGCAGCACAGATGGCCATGGTGGAGCCGATATTATGTCATACTTATTTGTGGTCTGGACAACATTGGTACTGCACACATATCTAGATGCATGAACATACACATGGCATAGTTGTTGTGGGCATCTTGACACCATTACTGTACATGTCCACCATTGCATATCACTACTTGCGTTAGCATTCCCCCTGTGCTACCCATGTATGCGGCTATCTGTTGACAACCTTACCACCGGCATGCAATTATGTGCAGCTGTTATGCTTTGGTATGTACTATGGGTGCAGATAACAATTCATGACATTCATACAGTTACTACAGCAGGCATGCTGGGGTACACACACAGTCATAGCAGCACACTGTACTGTTACCAACATGATACTAATAATACACGTCTATGTAGTCACCCTGTGCATCAGCAACGTGTTTACCTGTTCCGCAATGATGTTGGAGATTGCAGGAGGTGGCACAGTGTCATCATATGCACAGGGTGTGGATTAGGTATGCCTGAGTCAGCCACTGATACCACCAATTGACATGTGTGTGTATGTGTGTTGGTGAGGGGCAGCAGTACAGGGTGGGCCAGTGTTGCTGCAGTGTGTGCGTGTATGTGGTTGCCCTAAGTGTTGACATTCCGCATGTGTGTATGCATGCACACAGTTCCACCTCATGGCTGCCATATACAGGGGTTTGTGGACAGCCACAGACTGCACCTGGCAGGCTATACAGATCAGTGTCTGTGTGCACGGACACGGTACCTGTGCCTGGCAGGGGTGCTACGGACCATATCCAGTACAACGCCTGACTAGGTACTGTCATCAGAAGCGGGAGTGTGTTGACTGGACACATGTCCCTGTTGGGACTGTCCAGAGCCACGCATGTGGTCTCCTGGGGCGTTCCGATGACAGCACAGACCCAGCATTGCTGGGGCTGCTGCTGGCACTATGGGGGCGTGCACAAGCCTGTTGCCATCCGCGCCGACTGCCAGCTGCTGCCGCTGCCGGCATACGGCCACGTCGACGCCGCAGACGCCCACCACTGCCCTGGCTCATGGACATCTGGTTGTGGAACTGCTGTAAGATGTCCCCACAATGTCTGTCTATGACATCGGTGAAGTTACGGATAGCATCCGCAATATCACGCATACTGTCTGTCATGGCTGTGCGGCATGCTCTGAGCTCCCTCAGACCCTGTCTGGTGTAGCTTTCCATACGTGACTGAGCCTGCATGACAGTCCGAAACATCGCTGAGGTTGACAGACCTCGTTGGGCACGTCGGCCAGAGGCAGTACACGGATGCTCCCACGAGAACCCATGGGCAACTGTCTGTGTGGTACCATCGGAGGACCCTGCCCATGGCTGCTGTGTGGGGACGCATGTGCCACAGGTACCACATTACCCTGGTCTATGCCCGCTGTATCCTGTCCATCACCTAGGGACAATGGTGACATAGGATGTATAGGCAGGATGACTGTCACGCAATGATGGGGTTGACAGCTGTGTACTGTCAATTGGCTGACCAATGGCAGACCCTGACACACCTTCCTGTACCATTACACATATATAATCATTACCAGTAGCCGTGGCACAGGATTCAGGTTCCCTGCTGCAGGTCACCAGAGCAGCCCCAGAACCTGTGGGATGGAGACAGGAAACACAGTTTACATTCTCCAGACATTGTTACCAGTGATGCACTTATACACACATGCACACATGGACACATGCACACATGGACACATGCACACGTGGACACATGCACACATGGACACATGCACACATGCACACATGCACACATGCACGTGGACACATGCACACATGCTGCGTGGACACATGCACACATGGACACATGCACACATGCACACATGGCACATGCACACATGCACACATGTGCACATGCACACATGCACACATGCACACATGGACACATGGACACAGGCACCCATGCACACGTGGACACGGGCACACATGCACACATGCTCACGTGGACGCAGGCACACATGCACACATGCACGTGGACACAGGCACACATGCACACATGCACACGTGGACACAGGCACACATGCACACTTGGACACAGGCACACCTGCACACGTGCACACATGGGTACTGACACACCTGCACACATGCACACATGCACACCCTGCAGTATACACACAGAGCACTTCTGAGTTACACTACTGTTACTAGCATTATCAGGACTATTATAGGTTATGTTAAACACACTCACCAGCATGGATGGCCTGTCTCTGTAACCCTGGAGGGACCTGCAGAAAGGATGAGATTAATGTTAGTGGGCACATCTGTCCCATTGATATTGCATATGATACAGTGTACAGAACAGTCAGGTGTACATATGGCATATTACCTGCACGCTCCATGTCGTGCTGCTGTGTGGAACCAGCCTCCATCATAATGCAGGTGTACTGCTGTTGGTGTTCTGGGGCTGGAACCACAACACTTAGGAGTAGCCCCTCCAGTCTGGTGAGGGGGGGATGTGTGGCCACCCCACCTCCTGTGGCGACCTGTTGCCTGTGGATATCTGCTGCGCTGCGGACACTTCGGATTAAATCACTGCAGTGATGTCGTACCTGCTCATATGTCCTGTTATGCGTGCCAATTTCATTTACCCTACGGACCAGGTCTTGCCACAGTGCGGCCCTCTCCTGCTGGTTCTGACTGGTGCGGGAAAACAGGATGTCATACTCCCGCACCAGGCTCTGGTGGATCTCCTCATCCTCTGCAATGGAGTAGGCAGGGTTACGCTGTCGCGCCATCTTCCTGGAAGAGAAAACAGACAGGATATCAGCAGACCATGTCAGCAATGTATGGCACACATACTATACATGTTATGCATGTGTAGTGATATACTACTACTCCCATATGTTGCATGTGTGTGTCGTGGTGGATACACAGGTACATGGCCAGATATCAGTGCTCAGCCATTACCTGTGCAACAATACCTGCCACATTCCACACTACGTAGTAGCATGCCCATCGTTCAGCACACACTGACAGGTGCTATGCACAACCTCACTCTGGGGGTCCATCCCAAGGTACTGTATGTGGGACACCATCCACTACTCTGCTGTGGACAGACGTTACACGGCCTGGATATACATATCCCACCACCACCACCAGTACAGTAGACTACATTGATATGTATGTGGTTAGACAGTTATTCACTTGCTGGGACTGGGATGGTATCCATGCAGCACACTGGGCCAGTGGAAGCCACAAGCCACACTGCTGACCCCTTTGCAAATGCTTACCACAGACATGCTGCGGATTGCATGACACTTGCACACACATGTCTAACCCGGACCCTATGCACAACGGTTAGGCATCCTGTCCAGTGGACCCCAGACAGAGGCAAATTGTATAACAATAGCAGGGGGCTACTGCAGGACAGAGCACATTCACATTAAGAGTAGGCATCTGTGGTCAGCACTGGTACTACGCTACAGTCCGTCGTAACAACAGCCACAGCCTACTCTGGGAGGGTAATAGACACAAACACTGTGGATGACCACAAGGCCTTCTTCAGTTATGTTACACATACCGACCACATGCCTCGGATATGCTCTATGTTAGTCCACACCTACTTAACATTCACCAAACACACGCATATTGGCAACATTCCTGCAGACATGTTCGGTGCACATATCCCCCCTCCCTCTCCCTCACCTTTCAGATATTTATCACAGCTGGGTGTAACCTCCCTATCATCGCACATGTCCAGGTGAGGGCCGCCCTCAGCGGAGGAGAACACACAGCATCACTGTGACCTCGTGGTCCCCCTGGATGTGTGCTACCAGCACTCTGGGGGACATCCACCGCATGTAACAGTGATAGTTTATCTTGGCCGTGCTACAGGATATGTACCTGGACAGTGGCATACAGCAGCAGTGGTCCCACAACACTAAGGGGACACCTCGACTGACCCTGGGAATTACCATATCATATGCATAATGGGCCTGGTCTGCTACGCTATGGGGTACTGCAGTATGGGATGCATTTGCAGTGACATCAGGTACCTGCAGACACTTGTTCCCAGCCAGTGTGCCTTTGGGATGGGCTGATCCTGGCTTGGGGCCTGGCTGACATTTCAGAGCAGTCACTACAGCCATTGCTAGGCCAACGCACAGACACATGCTACCAGGGTCCTGGCCTATGCCTGCTTGACATGTGATGTGTGGTTGGTCATCCCCTTTTGTTGGAACTATGTACACACAACATATCACATGGACATACCTATGGATACAGACCTATGACACATTTGGAGGGTTCACAGTATGCACACTGTTAACCTGCTTCTTTGCATTACCTCTGTATGTCGCAGCTGGTTGCATTCCACAGCTTCTGCTTGCCGCTGCTATCCCTGTCAGTGCTGACAGCTTCAGGGTAGGGAGAGTCACAGTGTTTTTTTTATTTTGGTGCTCTCTCTCTCTCTCTCTCTCTCTCTCTCTCTCTTCCACTTCTCGGCCTCTCTTTGTCTGCTTCCAGACAATGCAATTAATTTATTGCATGTGGAGAGTGTTAGCACTGGATGCTTTTGTAGGTATTTGCATAGGTCCATGTGATGGCCTCTGCACCAATTGAGGGCCAGCATTTGCTAATTGCATACAGCTGGTTGTGTACTGATTGCAGTTCTCACTGTGATTTCAGGTCAGTGCTATAAAAGGGTATGTGTGATAGGTGTTGCCCTTTCAGATTGTGTGGGCGGGGACCATGCTGGTATGCTGTGGACAGTGTTCTGTGATTGTAAAGGTTAGTATCTCTCTCATGCTTCAGGCTGTGTTGTATATTCATAGTTCTCCATTCCTCTTTCATGTTCCCTGTAGCAAGTGTGTATGCACTTTGACGCCTACAAGTATATATATATATATATATATATATATATGTACATATGCATACATATACCTATGTACTTTAACTGACCTCATTATCTACAGGCTGCCAACTAGCATGGCTGTTTCTTTTCACACACTACTATTATGGATATCCATTGTTTGTGACATTTATTTTAAGCGGCATGCTTTGTGTACTACACATCCTATATTCCCTTTACATTCATCCCTACATTTACATGTTATGTTTATTTTAGCACAATGTGTTTGTATAAGACTCATGGCTTAGTGGTAGGGTGTACAGACTAGTGTTTCCAAGGTCCTGGGTTCGGGACTGACAGTGGGAGTTTGTTTTTCTTTTGAACTGAGTACAGGACCTGTCAATCACAGTGACTAAGGCACTTTTAAGCAGTTGTAACCGGGCTAGCGCTGGGTTGCGCGGAGCTCACGCATGCGCACTGGCGGTTAGCTCCGCGCACACCCGCTTACAACTGCTTAACGGTGCTTACTCTGGCGCACACCAGCTATTTTCTTTGAAAGAAAAGAAAATGGGGACACAGGAAAGTGGTGAAAAAGGGGTCACAAAGAGGGTAAGACAGTAGGGAAACAAGCTTGGGATGTGCAGGAGGGATGTAGGTAAGGCCCATAGCTGCCCATTTCTTCATCAGCAACAGCTGTGCATATGTATGTAATTTGGTGTGACATTTGAAACCTTCCAACCCTGGGAGAGGTGTCAGGACAACAATAATACTTGTTGTACAGCCAATTGTAATTGATAGGGTCCATGTCCAGTGGACATGTGTGCGGAATGGGCAGCTATGTATGGGGCGTGATTTTTTTGTGGGTACAGAGTGCCGTTTTTTTTCAGGTAAGAGTGGTATGTCAGGTGAAGGAAGTTGGTTCAGATGGGGAGGTAGGCTGGGTAGGTAAACAGACAAGACAAACAAGACGCATACAGGGGCGGTGTATGACACGTGTGGGGGGGTTACACAAATGACGGGGATGGAGGTTTGGATATCCAGAGCCCATGAGCCCACAGATGGCAACAGTGGAACTGATATCCCCACCCATAGGCAGTTGCCACTGTCCCTTCACTGCCCAGGACGGGGCTGTGCTGGGGTCTGTGTAGGTGGGGCAACGGGCATGCCCATTAGTTGCGCCACCCGTGCCTCGAGCTGGCGTAGGGGCTCAAGGACAGAGTCCCGAATCTCCCTACGCACCACAGTCCGGACACTACGGAGGGTGAGTGGTGGATCTCCTCCGCCACACTTGCAGAGGGGCGAGCCCCATCCTGCAGCGCTTCCACGCAGGTGGCACAGGGCCACCGGAGGAGGGTCCGGACTCGGCACTAGTGCCAGGTGCACTCGCCAGCTGAGGTGGGAGAGGTGGGTCCGCTGGAACCCGCCTTCCCTGTCGTTCTATGTTTTGCATTATGTCATGACAGTTTGGGTTAGTGACATATAATACCATTCACAGTTAGTTGTAACAGCATGCATTAGTATTCCCATTAACCAAACACCCAGATATTCACACCATTGAACAGGGTGCAAAACACATGCATAATTTGAACAGTAATACACAGTCCAACAACATCCAGGGTTGATTGATGGCAACAGGCCATCAGGTGTGGATGTATGAACAGGGCGGATGCATCAACAGACATGCAAATATATATGACCCAACAGGACAGACGTCCAGGGGTGTTAATTGTGATTGCACATACCATTTTCACGTGGAATGGGTTATAGGTGGTTAGAGGGTGGGGTAAATAAGGTAATATTAACACCTTCGAATACAAATACATATGCTGTACATTTCTAATAGCTACAGTTATATACACACTACTGTTCTAACTACAGTGTCCTATATGTTAACTACTTCACCTTGAAGATGGGACTGTTACTGCAACATCAATCTACATTTTATTGCTGTCCATACACATTCATATCAAGCTTTGTTCAGATACATCATCCTGTTACTTTTGCTTTATATACTTGTAGACAGGTGTGGATGTTTGGTATATCAGACAATCATCCTATCTGCGTATTTCAGAATGGGAGCAACATATCCAGATTTTGGGGTACACATTCCACATGCAGCAACACTTTGAACAGATTTTGCTGTTTGGTTCTGAGTCTCACATGCATTTAATTCTGCCCTGACTGCAGTATAGTTTATTCAGGGGTTATTACTACTGTATTGCTGTATTCCTGACACTTTCTCACACTCTCTCACTTGCTTTCATGTTACTATTCAGACTGGTACTTCTAGGCTTTATTGACATGTTTTAACAGTGGTTATTACAGTTCTTTCCAGCAGGCTCACTTCTGTCATGTTTCAGTATTTCCACAGGGATATATTTCACACATGTGATTTCATCCTCTTCTGCAGCTATACTTTACATGCTGCTGCAGGTTGTGTACTATTTTCTTACAGGCAGGGCATTTTTATTTCAAAATATATGTTGGACAGTTTCATGTTTAGTTTACACTTTCAGGCTGGGAACTGTTGTAATCAAGCAATACTTGCATACACTTTCACACTGTTACTTGCAGATTTAATTCCTTCCTGGCTACACTGCACTCTTTTGCTGACTGTCATGCATTTATATATCTTTACAGTTACTGGTAGTGGATTACTGACCTACCTGGTGGCGCAACCGCACCAGCCTATCGGCATAGGCTCTGCGGTTCGCAGAACGGACACCTGCAGCTGTAATATAAATGAAGTAATATCAGAATACACATCTCCATAATTTCAGGTAGTTTAACTTTCTACATACATAATTAATTGTTACTTACTCAGTGGTGGGGCGTTGGGTGATTGCCGGGCCTCCTGGATCCAAAGGTTCAGTTGGTCCTGCTTGCACCTCTTCAGGTCCGCATGGTGGTGACGGACCTGCTCACCTGTCCTTGGAATTCCTGTGGCACTGGTGAGTTCATGAGCCAACTGGTCCCACGCCTCAGCCCTGTACGCTCCCCAGAGGACCTGGCCCTGCATGAGTTGGGCCTCATGGTTGTGGACTAGGAGCCAGGCCATGTACATGGACTCCTCAACACCCCACCTCTGCGCTCAAAAGCGACTACCCTCTCCTACACCTGATATTCTGCCTGCAGGTCTATTCTACAATCGTTTATGCTGTGTATTCCCGCCTATGGGGCTTATATATTCCGTTTTTCCCGCACATATCTGTGATTGGCCATTTTGGAATTGTATCAACTTCAGCAAACCTGCATTGTCATGCTGTAGTTTGTATTCATTCCTATATATGAGCTATTATTGCATTTCTAGATACTGCTGTCATGGCTTAGTGGTTCTGTACCTTGACTATGGTGTATAGTATCCTGGGTTCGAACCTGGCCACTGCTTTTTATTTTTCATGACTGTCTAGACATGTTGAGGGGTGTGTCTGTGTAAAGGCAGTTTTGATACGGCTTGCTCAACGTTGCCCGTTGGTTAGCTTGTTTCCGCGGTGCGCAGCTCAGCATAAGCGAATGCGCTGCTTTAAGCCTCATTTGGCTATCGGCACACATATTCCACTCAGCTCAGTTAGGGGCACATATATTTAGCATGGTAAACCACTGCTCAGCTACGGGCACTCAGTTTGCACCAGTTGGACCAATGCTTATCTACGGGCACATACACTCACTCTGTTGAACTGTAGCTCAGCTATAGGCACATCTGGCAGTTTCTATTCATTTCTTAGCTCACATTTATTCAATATAAATGGGCTATTTCATTGCATTTTACATATATTCTGGTTTTATGTCTACATATGTGTCAGGGACTTTTTTCCTGCTTATTTTGCAAAAAAAAAAAAAAATGGTGTTGTGGGGGATCGAACCATGAATGCCTGCTCTACAGCCGGCATCTCTACCGCTACACTATTGCTTTCTGGCTTATTTTGCATATTTAGTTCTTATATACTTTCCCATTGACTGCTAACTGTAGCTGCGCTTACGCACGCCAGCATAACGCGCACTCACGGTTAAACATTTTTACTATTTAAAAAAAATATGACATGTTCATTTAGATTTCTTTTATGTTTAATAGTCTGTAGGGGCATGTGTTGTGTTGTGTTTATTCACATTTCCGTGGACTCTGTTGTGGGTGTCTACTTTGGACACCTTTACACTTATGGGGGCGTGTCCGCTTGCAGGGCTCAGCCTACGGACACGCCCCCAATTGTCTTACACGGACCGTGTTAGACTTAGGTGTGATTCAGCATGCTCTCATGAATATGCAGAGCATGCTGACATCACTCCGTTTAACTGCAGCCTCCGTGTATGAGTTATAACTCTTACACGGAGGCTTCGTGAATCCTGCCCATTGTCTTTTATCATCTCTTTGTGGTTGTCTATGATTTACTTATTTCCTGCTCACCCTTTTATTGTACTTGCTGGTCTTATCTTCATTCCCTTTGGAGTTTCAGTGTCTGCATTGCACATTCTCCCATTGTCATCTCTCCTCCATCTAAGGTGATTCTACCAGTCCATGTCTTACAGATGGTTCTGATGTTTACTGCCTCAGTTATGTAGCTGTCTTTCTAACCTTTGAACTTTTGAGCATCCTGTGTATTGTGTAGCCTGAGCCATTCTCTTCCCTGCTGTACTTTCAGAATTGCAGTGCATTTCAGTCATGTAGCTGTTCATTCATTCTTTGTTCTTTTAATACCTCCAGTAGAGCCCTCTTTCTCTTATAGACTGATTGTGAGAAATCCTCAGCCAGCTATATATTTAAACACCTTTGTAAGTGGGATAACTTTAAGTGTTCGCTTGCATTATTATTTCACTTTTTACAGCAAAGGAATGAAAACATGTCAAAACATGCCTGAGCCGCTTTCTGCTTCTGCATGCCACCCTTCCATTCTGTGAATCCATTCTATTAACGTTTCTGGGTTTAACACATCTCTCATATGTTGTGTCTTTTGGCTTTTCCCGGTTAGGGGTCACCACAGTGGAACTCTGGTCCACTAATGATTGGCAGTAGATTTTTACATGCCGAGTTGCCGGCCCTGATCCACAACCTTCAACGAAGGTACACCCATTCACGCATGTCTCCACACAGAAGACGATCTAGCTGAGAATCGAACAGGGCAACGTCTTACTGTGAGGCGACAACGCTACCGCAGCACCACCACCGCAGTCTCATATAATATCTGCATTATAAATTGCTCCCATTCACTGTTGTTCTCTCTTTCCTGATGTTACTTCTTGAGAGATTTTCAAGATCATACATTTTCCTCAGTCTTTCTATTACATCTGCTAGTTCCTGTATTCTGTGAATCTGTTTTTGTAGCTCAGTTTTAATTCCTGCTTTGTCTTCCTCCAGATCTTGCATCTTTCTTTGTAGCCTTTCCACTTCCATTTGTGGTTGTTCTGTTGTTTGTTTTAATGAGCTCACATCCAGGCTTAATGCAGTAAATTTTCAAAGAAAATGCATAATTGTTCCTTCTTATTTGTTCCCCTTAAAAGCAGAAATGTAACTTGGGTTTGATGAAGGAGGAAGCTTCTTGTGCAAAGTTTTAGGAGCAGTATGGAAATGAATTCTGGTACTGCCATCCTGCTTTTGTGGTCAGGAGTAAATCTTGCTTCAGCACTTTGCATGTAGTATTCATTGTAGCAAGCTGTTTGTTATGTTAGAAATTTAGCAAGTGGTTTGGTGCAGTTTTTAAAAGTTGAAAAGTTGAAGACCAAATCAAAGAGAATTGACCTTTTTTCTTACCTCAGCCTAGAGTCGAGGAGAACTAGATCAAGGAGCTGCTTTGGGTGCTAGATGAGTGACCTACAGCTCTGTGTACAAGAAGACATCAGTTCCAACTTTTGCTCCTGTTCAATCATTTTTTTCTTGATGGGTTGTTTTTCCTCTCTGGTGACACAATTTTTTAGTCAAATTTTTGCAGGCCCTGTCCATAGCTTTGCTATTAGGCAGCCATTTTGTCTGGGTTTCTCTGTTCATTAATCCAGGTAAATTTTATTATTGTGTCTTCTAAAAATGTATAAATCATTCACAGGTGCTAAATTCAACATGAAAATTACTATAATTGAAATATCTGAATAAAAACATATACTTGTTCTATTCAGAAGGCCAGCTTTTCACACTCCTCTGCATGTAATGTATTACTTCAGCTATTTACTCAGTGTACACACTGAACTTTGATTCCAGTATTTCCTTCTGAGGGATAATTAGGAAAATCAGCCAGTGGGTCTATGAAAACCTTTAATTTTTCTTGTTTTCTTGATTCTTACTGAAATAAAAAAATATTCTTCATTAGAAACAAAACAGTCTTTAAGTATTCATAAATGGTTATGCCAAGGCTACTTAAATCATCTGCCTAAGTTAAAACCCACAATCAAAAAACAAAATTAAAGTAAAATAAAGATGTTAGATTGTCTCAGAAAAGAAACTGCCACAATTATTAAATAAAAGATATCAATAAGATACTTTTATTACTCATGTTAAATAAGAAAAAGCTGCCAGCCTTTATACTTTAAACAAGAGCTTTAAAGTATATTTGGTTTACTGAAAGGCTCCATTTTGAATGAGGAACAAAGCATTACAGATTGGCTACTACTGTTCATTTAGAGACTACCCACATTTCTGGCAGCTAGACAAATATGGATAACTGTTGTGTGATAGTTTAGCAGTGCATTCAAATTTCCTGTAAAGAGATTGCCAAAAATTAATCACTTTCAGCATAAACATAGCTCCTGCCAAAGACGCATTGCACTGAAAAGCATAATTGCTATAGTTGGCTAGGCTTAGGAAAAGCAAATAAGGGATATCTGATCACAATCAGAAACATTTTATTAGGAAAGAATTGTGATCTTGTCTGGTAGGCACCTTGCAGGCCATTTGCTGACCACTAGAGAGATGACACTATAGAAATATTCTGTCTTAAGAAGTAGATTGCAGAAATACAGACACACTACATTGACTTTAAAATTCAAACTGTGAGGATAGGTTTTAATAGTAAGTGGAGGTTTTAAGTGTATTATTGGCAATATTTAACATTCTAAAATTATAATTTAAAATGTGGTGGTCTGTGTTGTTGTTCTTAATATTGTTACTACTGACTGTGACATTTGTCCCTTAGCAAAACACTGAATTAGAAAAAATGAATACTGTTATACACATTGTTTGACCACTAAAATACTGCTAAAGGAGAAATAATTGTTTCCCCCAAAGCACAAGATACACTCTAAATAGTTCCTTTCTTTTTATTTTTAACTGTATTAATATGCATAAAAATATTTCATTGAAAGGAAAGTACTGGAAAAATTAAAGATGCATATGACTGAAATAACCATTATGAGTCAAAAGTTATATCAGCTTGTAACATTAAATATCACACAACACAAATGTATATGACTCACAGCAAAGAAAAACTAAGTTCTAGCTCTTGAAATGATATATGTAAAATAGATACTGGGGGGTCAGAGCAAATGTTGTTGTCTTTCGGCTTTTCCCGGTTAGGGGTTACCACAGAGGAACTCCGGTCTGCTAATGATTGGCAGTAGATTTTGACGAACGCTGAGGTGCCAGCTCGACATTCAACCTTCAACGAATGCATGTCTTTTGAATGCCCACCCAACCGCGGGGACGATATGCAGACTCCACACAGAAGGCACTCCCTGCACTCCAGCCGAGAATCGAACAGGAGAACCTCTTGCTGTGAGGCAACAACGCTACCACTGCTATATTCACAGCAAACCAAACATGCCAGAGTAGCTTTGGGATAATCCAGGACAACTGCTAATTTTTATTTTTATCTGTGCACTTTTATACAAGAATCCAAGTATTAAAATACTGTTCAATACTGCTTTTTTACTGATGACCTTACACCATGCAACATAAATCTCCCAGTAGGTAAGATTTATCACTCGTTCATACTATCTGGGACATAAAAAATATAAAATAAAGTCATTGCTATAGAATTCTAATTAAAAACGATTACAGTGCCTATAACCTAGGTAACTTAAACAGTTATAAAATTAACAGAACTCACAAACGAACAAGCATTTTAAACAATGAGTAGCAATAACATTAGAGTCATAAAATATATTCATAGGATCAGAGGAGGCACTTATAAGCCTAGCCAAGAGTTTAACCCATGTTTAGACAAATCAGCACCTGATGCCCCTGTCCAGCAGGGACATGGGTGGAATCCCAGGGGCATATTTTCTGTTTCTCATCCAGTTATTCAGGTTGCACCTGAAAAGAAATAAAGAGGTACTCTGCTTGATGTGGAGAGGGAGTCTATTCCATAGATGGGGAGTCTTTGGGACACAAATCTATCCCGCCGACAATTCTTGTTGATGTCACAGACCAGTTTGAGGCCACGAGTGCAGGTTACTCGAGTGGAGCTTGACTTGCAGATATGCAGCAGTCCCATCAAAGTGGGGTCTGTGATCACCTTGTATGCCAGACAGAGGTCACTTCTGAGGAGTCTGTATGAAACTAAGTAGAGGGACAGAGCTTTTAGCCTATCTGTGAATGGTAGATGTTTGAGGCCCAGGATTCTCTGGGTGAGGAATCTCATTGGTCTCTCCAGCTTCTGCATGTGCTTTGCGAGGTACATGCCAAAAGGGCCATTGTACTCAATAATGGGCCTTATAAGGGAAGAATACAGATATGTTATGACCTCCTTGTCCCTGGATGAGATACCCATACTTATGTGGTGGGCCATGTAAAAGACTTTCTGTACAACGGAAGCAACATCGTGGGTAAAAGTCGGGTTGCTATCAACCTGGGTGCCCAAATCCCTCACTCTTGATTGCATGCTTAGGACATTGTTATTAATGTGGTAATTTGTGGGAATATCACTCTCCCCAAAGGGGATGATGTTGCATTTTTTGGTATTCAGCTTGAGGCAATGTTTCTGGCACCAGTCATTTGTCTGAGTGAGATCCTCTTGGAGGATGTCCACATAACTATGGGAATTGATGACAGCACCCAACTTGCAGTCATCTTCAGACTTGGTCATCCATAATCCACATTGGTTTTGGCCTGCACCTCAGAAAAGTATATTCCAAATAAGACAGGCTCTAAGACCGTACCCTGGGGTACGCCACTTGTTACAGGTTTACTGCTTGAGGTGGATTCCCCTATTTTGACAACATGGGTTATTTCAGTGAGCCAGTTTGCTACCCATCTGGTAACATATGGATTGATTCCTAGATGAGAGAGTTAATTTATTCCGCTTACAGGAACACCTTAGAGACATAAGAAAAGGTAGACAAGAAAGCCCAATTGCTTGCCATTTTCAAGATTTTCACCAAGGTGATAAAAGTGGATTAACTGCAACTATTTTACATCAGATAAAATGTGTTTTATATGATAAACAAAATGTAAAGAAAAAATTGTCATATAAGGAGACAGTTTTTATCTTGAAATATGATACCCTGGTTCCAAGGGGTTTGAATTTAGAATGTAGTTGGAAGGTTTTTATTTATGTGGAATGGAATCTAATTATCTAATTATAATTAATTGATGTTAATTAATTAATTAATGTGTATATATAAGTGTTTTTTTATATGTATTTGTTTTTTTTTTACTCTGTAAAGGCTATATGCCAAGGAGCTAAGAGGATTCTGTGTTTTATTAAATGATAGGTTTTGGAGAAATTTTGTGTCTTTTTGAAACTTGGAATCTATTAGGGTATCTGGAAGTGTGTGGTTGTTTTTTTTTTTTTTGGACTGTGGTATTGAAAAGTTTATTTACTATGCCTGAATGGGGAATACTGTCATAGACTTTGGCCAGGTCAAGGGTAGGTGATGTGCACCATCTTCCCTTTGTCCATAGCTTTGGTGACTGTCTCAAAGAAGTCAACCAAATTTAGTAGACATGACCTCCCTTTGATGAAGCCAAACTGTGTGGGATCAAGTGTTTGCAGGTTGCCAATGTCCTTGTTAATGAGGTCCATGATAATCCATTCCATGCCGTTGCAGATCAGGCTAGTTAGGCTGATGGGTCTATAATTTCCAAGATCAGTGGACGCTCCACCTTTGTGTAAAGGGATGACAGTGTCTGTCCTCCACTCAGCTGGAACAAAGCCAGTACTCCTGCTTTGGTTGAATAGGCTGCCTAATGGTGCTGCAAGTTCCTGCCTGAGTTAATGTCGGATGCAGCCTGGGATGTTACCGGGTCCCATGGAGGCTGTATTTTTTGCCTTTGAGAGAGGAGTGATGACCTGTTCTCTTGATATAAGGGGGAGGGGGCAGGTACTGGGGATGCCTTATTTACTGATGGGTGACAAGGGGGTAACTTTTTTGCTGAATCTGTCAGCCAGCAAGATTGCTATATCTATGGCATTTGTGTATGTGGTATCCTTAACCACCAGTTCTGAAAAGATCTGGGTGGTTCCTTTGAGGTTGTGGACATATGGGAAAAAGGCCTTATGGTTGTCTCTAGTAGATTTGGCCAATTTGGACTCATAGTTTGCTATGGAGGATTTCACTATTGCTCTTATGTGTTTGTTTAGGCTAAGGAGACATTGCTTCCAACTGGGCACCTGCTCCTCTTTGGTCTTGGACAGCAATTTTTTTTCCTTTTGTTATAGAGTTTATTTATTGCAGATGTCTACCAGACAGATTTACTCTTCCTTACGGAGGATGATTTAGTCCATGCATCTAAATAAATCCTTGTACAGTGCTTTAGTGTAGTTTTGAATATTGGTGCCAGTTCCTACAGAGGGTGAGGGGCTGTGAAGCTGTTTATACCTTCCCTCAGGAGGCTGTAATCAGCTTTGGAGAAGTTTTTATGTCTGATCCTAGCTAGATGGAGGTTGGGGAAAATGGTAACTTCGAAAGTGTCCCCTTTGTGGTCAGAGCTTACCAGGGAGGATGATATTATAGGGGGTGCTGCAGTGGTTACTCATGTTGGTTAATACCAAGTTCCAAGATATTATCACCTCTTGTGGGGGCATCAACTAGCTATTTCAAGGCATTTGCAATGACAAAATCAAGGAATATCTGGGCATTTGTGTCCTGGCATGACTACTTCTTCCAGTCTATGTTTGGGAAGTTAAAGTCACCCAAGATCAGGGTAAAGCAAAAGAAAAATGCAACTTGCAATACCAAACATATTTTTTACTTAGCTACATGTCTGAAATGCCCTGCATATTACATAGGAAAAATGTACTAACAATTTAAAGACAGAATCTTATGCCACTTAAGAGACATACATCATAAAGATCAAAAGAATGCTTTGGCTGACCATGTTATGCAATTTCCATCACATTCTTTTAATTTCAAGGCCATTGATTGTATTTTTGAAGGTTATAGGGGTGGATATATGAATCGTACAGAAATTAGTGAAGCAAATTGGATAATTAACTTCAGAGCTGATCCCCCACCAGATCTAAATGTTCCGCTTAAGCCTGCTTTGAAAGGAGATGAATTTCCATTCGTTAAGGTAGAGGTGTGTCACCTATTCAATGATCTGATAGAAGAATATCTGATTTGATGAAAAGAAGGTGTTGGCTAAAAATTAGGCTGCTGATTGCAGAGGTTTCCTTTATTCATGAAAAATGGAGCCTGAATAAATACGATCTGAAGGTTAAAGCTGAAAGTGCTTATCGTACTGAAAGAAGGTTCTTTTTATTTTTAAAAGATTTTATCGTTATATTAAAGTTTTTGTTTTTAACACATTTCATGGTGGTGTGTATTGGCTCATATCCTTAAGATCAGGGTAAAGGGCTGAATCTTGATAGATTCAAACAGGTCCAAATAGGTGGATTGGGCATCTTGAGTCAGAGTTGGGGGCCAGTAGCTAGCTATGATTTGAATAGGGGTCTTGCCAATGGATATCTGCACCTAGAGTGTCTCCTGTGCGTCATACTGTTTGACCAGCCTAGAGGTGTGTAGGTCTTTAATGTATATTGAAACTCCATTTCCATTGGCTGTATTGCCCACAATTTGGGGTCTGAATGTATGATAGGATGAGTAACCAGGTAAAGCTGGGATGCTCTCTGCAACTTTGAACCAGTTTCTGTGACTGCACAGATGTCAGAATTTTCCAGGGTTAGGAATGCTTGCAATGAGTGGAGTTTCATGTTTGGACTCCTAGCGTTTAGCAACATGACCTTTAATTTGTGTTTTGTTAAAATTTTTATGTTGGTAGTTTTAACCTCATCACTTTTCCTAAAACAAGGCACTATACGGGAGGCAAGAGCCTTCGCCAGAAGGCTGAAGCCCAGGTGAGGCAGATGCAGGCCATCATGGTCTGTCGGTCTTATTTTCCCAGGCTGTCAGGTATCTCTGGAATGACACCAGAAACTAAACCAAGTGTTAAAGTCAGTAATTTTCTGTTTGTATTGAGGCATCATTCTAGGTGATGGCAGAATGCTGCTTAAGGCTAGGGACATACCTGCCTGGGACACATAATCAGTGAGCTCAATCATGTCTCTCTTCATATAGAGAGGTACATCTCAAGTCATTCACACCAATGTGGACTATGACAGAGTCATAACAGTACCTGTTGTTGAGGGACTTGAGTGCGTATGGGATGTGGTGGATTCTGGCACCTAACAGACAACTAAACCTGACTTTCTCCTTATCCAGCCTGGTGAGAGGCATATCTGTGTGTCTCACAATGGAGTCTCCTATGACTAATATGTTGGATTTATGGTGAAACCTTAGTGGCTGTGAGGCACAGGTGTGTGGACTATGCATGGTATCTAATGTGAAAGGCTGTGTAGGTTGTGTGTATTTTTGCCTCGGCAGTCTCCTTTGTTTGGGTATGTTTATGTGGAGGACCTCCACATATGTACGTGTTTGTTGTGTAGGTGTACGTGGTGTTTGAGGTGTAGTTATTGTGTTGACAACCTTTTCGGTGCCAGATATACTGGGTTGAGGGGGAGAGAGCTTGGACTCTAGGTTCCTAAGTAATTGAATCTCTCACAAAGTGTGTTCCTAGATGGTAGTAGTAGATGGTTGTCTGTATACATGAGACAGTTGCTACACTGTCTCAGGATGCCCATATCAACCAGACTGGCAGGAGAAACTGTAGGAATCCATCCATATTTATCAGACTCTGAGGAAGAAAGGCCGGGGAGATCTAAGGGGTGGACCTAAAGCCTAAGTGCTTAAACCAAAATCTAAGAGTTTAGAATAACACTTAACAATAATGCAACAATTTAGACAGGCTATAAACAAGAGCAATAAATGCAATCAAAAAGATGCAGCTGAACACTTTAGAGAACAGTGCTTTTTTTTTTCTTTTTTCTTTTGTTTATGGAGTAAAAAAGAGAGAGAGCAGGAACAGAAGATAATTCAATGATAAGGGACAAAGGGGTTTATCCATCCCAAATGATCTCTTTATTAGGTAGAATGAGCATTGATTAATGCATGCTAAGACAATGAGCCTATTATGGTTCCCAGTCTTTGCAAACCTTCACAAAATTGTAAGCCTTAAGGCTACAGTTTAAAACCAGTCAGCATCACAGACTGCCATTCATAGACAAAAACCTCCTAGAATTCATCTGACATTTTAACTACCCAAGTATTCTTTTAGATCACATTGCCCTATGATGGACTGAAAAAAATAAAATAAACAAACAGCTCAGGGTCTCCAGAAAAAAAAAAAAAACATAAGAAGAAGAAGTCAAAACATGTCAGTCACAAGACATGAATTACCTGTGAAAAGGTATCCTAAATATCCAGACAGAATGCAACCTGACTCTAATCTCAGCAGCTTTCAGCTCCCACCATTTTGACCTAAAGAAAATATTGAATAAAATTGTACAATTTCCTTGAACAGCCAACTAAAAATTAAAAAAAAAACATGGCATGTATAGTTAAAGAGCTGACATACTCCTCTGTTCCTTGCTTTTCAAGTTATAAACTATGGGTGGTATCCATAATCAGTGTGCAAACACAGTAGGGTTATTTGGGATGTTTGCAATTGAGCTTGGTTAGCTAATGATTCATAGAGGCCATTTACAGTAGTGTGGGATCCCTGCAAATGAGTATAAGAAAATTAAGTATAATGAGATGTAAATGAGAAATTGCGTAAAGCAGTGTATGCTAATGACACGTTCTTGCGAATTATAGTCTAATAGGTGCATGGCATGCACTTCCATTCTTTAAAGCATTGCTGCATGTTTTGTAGCTGCTTTGCAGTCCATGAACCATGCATGCACAAGCACTTACATAAGCCAAACTGAAGTATTTCTTCCAGTAATCCCTTCAGTACTTTGTCCATTTATGCACAATTATTTCAACGATACCAAATGAATTATTTCCCCATGGATCTTTTCAGTATTTTCAGCATGTGTGCAGAAGCACTTCAGTGGTATAATTTTCCCATCTATCCCTTCATTACATTAACCATGTATGCCCTAGCACTTCAATGACACAGTTTCCCCATTGATCAACCATGCTTGCACAATGACAACATTTCTCCAGCTACCCCTATGCACAAGTACTAAAATTACATCATTTCCCCAGAGATATCTTCAGAAGTTAGATCATGTATTTACAAGCAGTAAATGATAAACATTTCTTGCAATTAAATCAATAATCTTAATAAAAGTTTGCATTTTCCAAAATAGTTTTCTGCAAAATTCCAGATATCCCAAGTTAATATGTAGTTTACTTGAGTAAATTCAGGCCCATTTGCATGCATTGTATGAAAATGAGCCACTTTTATGTTTATCTCTGTGATTTGCAGTAATACTCCAAAGTATAAGGCGCCTTATTCATGTCGCCCCTTAATGGTTATCCTTTTGCTTTAAGTAGGCATGTTCATCAACATGCCTGAATTTTTCTGTAGTCAGTGTGAATAACACACACTGATGACATTTGCATATGCACGTAGAGCCACTATTGGCAGATTAGCATTATGCATGAAAAGAGGGTAGGACTGTGAATACCATTCAGTATTAATATATGTTCTGTGGTTCTTAAATCATTTTATTTGCAAAACATATGCAACCTCATATCATGTGATTGAAGCAAACAACCTCCTCATATCTTTACCAGTTTGCAAATAAGGGACAGAATGATCTCTAGCCTTGCTTAAATCATATATATTCCTTATAAAATAGGGATAGAGCATTCTCTGATCTAGTCCAAGTAATATGGATTTCATTTCTTCTGCCTATATGCGAAACCAGTCTGATCAAATATGCATTATAAAGATATTTCAAGTGGAAAAGGTCACATACAATGACAGGATACATTGACACTGAAATTATTACATTCTTCAATTTTCCATAATGTAGCTAATGTCTACTATCCTTTATAGGTATGGTCACCGTCAGTAACATGCACTGCTTAGAGTGATCTTGATGACTTTTTATGCACAATTACCTCTTTATGAATCTTACACAGAGAGTGACATTTCCGTATGGACAGCTGGACAAAGTGAAATCATTCCTGAAGTCAAGGAGTTAAGCAGTTTAAAGAAAAGGAAGCTGAAGTTATAAATTTAGGCAAAGTTTAAACATATTTTAACTTGAAGATCTATAAATCTGGTTTTAATTAAGAAATATTAGGTCTATGTTTCAACCGCATGCTATCACTGAATTTGGGGATCTGGGTGGCTACCCATATGCACTTACTGACATTTGATTCTTATGGTTTATGTATAGCTCATACTTGAAAGGAGTTTGCAGATATAAAACAGACCTGTTTCAAAGAAAGTGAAAAGAAAAAAAGAAGAAAAGAAAAGAAAAGAAAAAAATAGAAAACAAGTATGATGATGCTGAAACAGTTTTTAATCATATAAGTTCTCAGGCAATAAGACATGCCTTGGAATTCAGAAACATGCTTAGTGTGACCACAAATTTCCTTCCACTGGTACTGCTCATAGTGTGATGAGGCCCAAAGTTCATTATCAATTAACAATGTGAAAACTTGCAGCTAGGTTTGCATCTATTAATCCTGTGATAAGACAGGAAAACCCACAGCTGCAGCTAGGAGTCAGATAAGGAAAATGAAGGCTGTGCATGTTTTTTTATTCATTGCTGCGCTACTGGGTGCCCTGCTACCATGTCTCTCAACTCTTCTGGTTTTGGACAGACATTTCTTATTTGTTCTCAAACTTTTGCACCATTACTCTTAAAATTAGGAATTATTTGAGACATTCTAAGTTAATAATACCAACATGTAAAAAGGATTCACAATTTAGGGCCACTTCCCAATTATGTTTTCCTTTGCAGTAACTTTAGAGGTAACAGTTGAAAAGTATACCTACTACACAAAGTGTCGTCAAGCATTGTAGCCATTCACTAGATCTCATTCTAGATAATTATGACTGGCCTCTCACTGTTGTACTTAATTTTTGGGGACATTTTGTGCAATACAGGGCACTTTAGTAGACCACCCTGTGGCAGGGTGTCCATTATGTAGCAAAGAAAAAGCATATCAGGGTAAGCATTTTTCAGAGGGTAAGTAGCCACTAGGTCTAAAATGCACATAGAACACACCACACCCTCTACAACCAGCACCCCCACCCCCTTCCTAAATATACCAACGCTGAGATTGCACTACAGTGGGGAAAAGAATAAATCTCCCCTTGTTGGCCCAGTGGTCACTTACCCTGGGAAACATTTTGTCAACTTGGACATTCGTGTATGTGAAGATTCGGCTTTTTCATCTCAGTTATTTGGTCTTATGTTATCGGGTATTTTGGGTATGTAAAGTAGACCCCCTAGAAAGGCATGCTCGTACTCCACAAGTGCTCAAGCAGGTGCATAAGTCCAAGAATTCCTCTTAGCACAACAACATACTTTGTATGGTGTGATGCACACAAAGAGTGATTCAGTAACATTCATGGGTTATTTATTTATTTATTTATTTATTTTATATTTGTTTACCAAGACAGTCTGACTGGTTGGTTATCCTGTTTTCAGCGGAGACCCGGGCAGAAATGCCCCGTTACACTCAGTCCATAGCATGTTCAAAATACAGACATTTGAAATCACAATTATGGTAAAAGATAGTAAATATAGGAGAATGCAATCATAACTTAAAATACTAGCATAAGTTGTACATTTAAAGAAAAAGTCACCTTGCTGATAAAAACTGGCTTATCTCCCACTGCATTTAACACATCAATTTCCTAAAAGGGGCTTATATTTTTCCCCATCCTGTGTAAACCTCCTCAATACTTTTTTCCACCATCTGTTTGGGATATTATGAAACAAGAAAAGGCCCCTTCTCCCCACTGTAGTGCGATCCTGGAGTTAGTATATATAGCTCGATGGGGTGAGGCACAGCCCCCCACAATGGAGGGTGTGGGGGCATAGACCCCACATATTCTAGTTTTATATTGTCCACTTTAAAATTCAGTATGTTGAAATTTAACATTGCAAGATTTCAGTATTATGGGTTTCAGTCAAGTGAATTTTCAGTATTTTGAAATTTCAGTCTTATTGTCTCAGTCAAATGAGTTTCAGTCATATGAAGTTTCTATCATCTGATAGGAATATATATATATATATATATATATATATATATATATATATATATATATATATATATATATATATATATTACACACACACACACACACACACACACACACACACACACACACACACACACACACACACACACGTCTGTTTGTGTGACTCTATGTGGCACAACATGCAGTGAAAACACTCGTGTTTTTCACTGAGGATGTACCTGTTTTTTGCCTGGAGGCAGTCTGCCTTTATACAGATTATGATAATTGTGCTACCTATAGTACCTACCCATAAAGATACTTTCAGTAGGTACCTAAGCAAACAGCCTCATGATGTTAACTGCATGACATATGCAAGGCCAGCCAAGGTCAATCATCACATAGATGTTCTGATGAAGTTCCATTGGGAGGAATGAAAGCAATTAACAACCATTATAGCTAATTGTAAATGTTGTTCTCATCCAGGTGCTGGACATTCTTTGCACCGCAGCAAGTGCTTTTGTGTTTAGAGTTTGTGTAGTCTTTGCTCAGGTTTATCAATTCATCATACAGATGATACTTCTTAGAGATGATTCCATGGAAACCCTTGTCTATTAATGTGAATTTCAAAAGGAATATAGCATGTATGCTGGCTGCATGTTTACCCTTGTGGGGAGGGGGGAGAGGAAACAATCTTACAAAGGTATATGAACAATTACTATAATTATAAAGGTATGTGTGTGTGTGTGTGTGTGTGTGTGTGTGTGTGTGTGTGTGTGTGTGTGTGTGTGTGTGTGTGTGTGTGTGTGTGAGTGTGTGTATATGTCTGTGCGCATGTATGCATGCAACTAATAGCAGCACAGAGGGCAGCAGACTGTGTAAGCTTATGAGTAATGAATGTACTGAAATAAGTATCTGCACACAAGTTATTCTCTCCTAACACAGCATTATACCTGCAGCAGGAAAGCAAGTACAGTTATGCAGAGAATGAGGTCTTATTGCAAGGCTTCTGTCTAGATGGTCAGCAGATCATCACCCATGACAAAACATGATTGGCCATATTGCGACTATGCCTGGTGTGATATGATTTATAATATTAATGCTATCAGTGGCCAAGGCAGGCACTGCCAGTAGGTGAGGTGCCAGGTCACAGGCATGATTAACAAAGCAAAAGAGCACACTGTTCACTTGGCATAAAATCTTAGGGTGATTGAAGGTGGTTTACTGGCCAAACCTTTCTTACCTCTCTGAATGGAGAATCAGAGTCATTGGTATCCCTTGGTGGGATATCAGATATTTGAACAGAACTGCAGTTGGCTTCTACATGTGTATCTGTAATATTATAAGTTATTGTATTTTGGACAAATGGGTATTATACTGCCTAAAATGAACATAGTTTCCTTTGTTATCTAGGAACATTAGGGCTTCAAAGTAGAAAACCAATTGTGCAAGGTAAGATCTGTCTTATTATATTCCATCATTATATGCAACATTTTGCATTCACTCACTGAGATTAAAGAACTGTGGATAATAGTAGCAGGGGAAAATTCAAAATGATAACAGGGTGTAGTGTCTATGCACAAGGTATTAGTGGCTGTGGGACCCACCCCTGATACAAGGGTACACTCTGAAGGGCAGGGAGTCACAGACAGATCTAACCAGGAAATGATATCTGTCCATAAACACCAGAACCAACTGGAAAAATGACTACAAACACCATAGGATCTGAGTCAACATGAAAAAAGTTTTATATATGAATAAAACCTTTTTCATGTTGACTCAGATCCTGTGGTGTTCGTGGTCCCCTTTTCCAGTTGGTGTTGGTGTTTATGGACAGTTTTCTTTCCTGAGGAAGAGGAGAGTATTTTGTGTTTATTTCAGGAAAGGATATCTCCCTTTGTGGCACAGTCCCCTTTAGTTGCTGCAAGTTCCACTTAGCATGGAGTGGACAGGGGTGGTCAGTGTTATAATGTCATTGGTACTGCCCTGCTTGAACTAGCTGTCTCAATGTCAGTAACCCAATAAGTATGCAGGGTCATTATAGAAGACAGGGTATCGATATCTCAGTGTTCACTGAGATAGTACATGTTTTACATCATGTAGACAACTCCAGGCTGCGGTAGTCCTTCACTCTTTCCACCTCCAGCATACTTTGACAATGTTCAGAGAGAAAGAAATAGTAAAGTCCATTTCTTAGGCCAAGATCAAATATATTGTTACCTATGGTATATAATCTAGTTATCTCTATCCAAAGCGGGTACTTAGTTTGCTTAATGTCATGTTTATGAACTGCAACTTGCGAATACTCTTATCTATTGACAATGTTCTTTTTCAGCTTGTTATAGCTGTCCAGATATGTGCAGTATCTATGTAGAGGTTTACACTGTATGAACTGAAGCTGAATTTTTACTTAGTTAATACATCATTCTTCTGTATTATACTTTGCAGTAATATTAACAACAACCATATTATGTCAATGTGGAGCTTTTCTTCCACTGAAAATGGGATATTAACCCAGTCAGAATTTCCTGGTAAACAAATGTCAAATAAAATAAATATGTCTGAGATAACCAGAAGGTTCCATATCCTGCATGTGTGATATACTGGGTATTTTTTCAAATATCTTGCATGACTGAGGTCCCCTGTACTCACAGGACAAGTGTCACATGGCTGCATCACTCCTGCCTCCAGTGTCGAGGTTCATGATGAGCAGGGAAGACCTAAGTCAGGCAACATGGTGTGCTACCAATTCTAGTCCACCATCAAGTCTGAAGATGAGTAGAGTCAGATGAGGATGCCCACAGGGGTGTGGAGCTCATCATGCCACAGACATGTGCAGCATGAAACATCACTCTCATTCATGCATCAGCCTACTTCTAGGCAAGTTCATGTTAGTGCCTGTGTACCTCCTAGGAGAGGGCACTCCCTTGGATGTGGAACACCTACACATTTTCAGTGGGTGCCCAGAACCTGCCAATAGAGCTCACCATAGTGCTGCAACATCTGCTGAGGCAAGGTTCCAGCCAATGCACACATAAAGGTCTCAATTGTTCACTTCCACATACATGTACATACATGTACATACATGCATTGTAACAATATTCCTCCCAGCAAAGTATATGTAAGCTCTCCTCCATATCTTATACACACACTCAGCACAAACGTTATCTCAGTTAGAATATCAGATACATGCATGCACTTCTGAGCGCGCACGCGCACACACACACACACACACACACACACACACACACACACACACACACACACACACACACACACATGCATTTCCTGTGGAAGACACTGCATACTGTGGCCCTCTCACCTGTGCAAATGATGATAACTATGCCCTGTCCTCTGTACTCTATTACTTGAGTAGCCTATGTTTGATGCACAGTATGGACACTCTATGCAACGGTGTGCACAGCTTAGTTGTAGATTTACATGCATTGCTTTAATTGTTCTGCATATGCTTTAGTCTGACCCATAGTTATCAGCTAGCTGCTGCCTCTCAACCAGTGCCATGTTGTACTACTCTTGTCTTTGCCTGGCTTGGTCCTCCCCTGTTTCTGGCTCTTCCTCTGTCTCTCATGGCTGGTGGGACATGTTCCTTCTGAATGTGTACTTTATGCTGCAACTATTTCCTCAATATTGCATTATGCAAAATACAGAGACTATCCAGGTACATGTGCTGGGGTCATACTGCAGGGCACCACCAGATGAATCCAGACAGAAAAATTAGGCTTCAGCAGGCTAAACATATACTCTAAGATGACACTGGTTTGTGACAGAGCATTGTTGTAGCCAATGTCTGCCACAGTCTGCATTTCTAATGGATGTTATCAACCATTATGACAGCTAATATCAGGCATCACCAATAAGATGATCCTGGGGGAACTTACCCCTCTCAACCCATTGATGTAGTTTGTGTGCCTATGTGTGAATCATGAGTACTGCTTGGATGGCCTACAGACTCATTATAGGTCCATAGGTGTTAGGCTAACAACCACAAGGTCGTTTTTAAGCGTAGGCATGCATCCCAAATCTCTGACAAGTTCTGATACCCTTGATAAGTAAGCAGGGGTTTGGAAGATGAAACATTTATAAGCTAGAGCATAGGAGATGAACCATTAACAGGTGCCTTTGTCCATTAGAGACAAAGATGCCAAAACAGGGATGAATTTCCTGGGATGAATTGTAGATTATATCATGTGGACTGCAGACTACCTGACAGCTGATGGTTGTATCTTCTTCTCAGTTTTGCAAGTAGGGGCTTTATTTCACAGCTGTTGGAGTCTATGACCCCCAGTAACTCAAGGAAATGGCTATGTCATAAAAGTCTCCTATGATGTTGTCTGTCTGTCTGTCTGTCTCTTTCTTCTGTGGTTTGAGGAAATATACTCCTCCACATGCTGTAACATGGCATGGAGGAACTGGTTTAGTAGCCTTGATGCAGATCATGATGTAAGGGATACTCCTTCCATGTCTCCTGTTAAATGCTGATAGGCCCCTGTAGCTAGTATTCTGACATCCACATGAATATTGGTATTCACAGAGATAGATACTCCATGAGTACTACAGGTGAGAATAACACATCTTGATCAACTTCTACATGGTGACTCTGTCCACCTGGCAGAATTCTACAATTTCAGGATTATGAAGGGCTTGACATTTTAGATATGAATAGAAAATAAGTCACCTAAGAGAATGACAATGAACAACATTGATGAGAACAGCCTGTTGCATATACAGGTTTGTTAATGTTGCAGCTCCCTAAACATCATTCCAATATTTTCCTCTTGTAACTCTGTAATTCCAGGATTTTATGGCAGTCAATCACTCTGGAGATTGTACCTTCAACTGCAAAATTTGTATGTTTCTTAATTGCTCTGCATATTGTTTTACTCTCATTTGCATCAGCGGAGTCCCCTATTTTAATACTGCTTCTCATTAGCATGTCATTGTACCACCACTGGCCAACAATGCAAGCAGCTAGGTTGCTCAAGGCAGCCTAGCTGCATGCCAAGACATTTGACATGATATTCCACTCGGACATTGTTGACAAGCTCAAGAGGTTAGGTACAAACCCGTATGTCACCTGATGGATAGCCAACTGGCTCACAGACAGGACCCAGAAAGTTAGAACTGGGGAGTCTACCTGTACAAAGAGGACAATCGCAAATGCCAAGAAATGCATAATTGTATCCTTTGGGAAGTCATCCATCCTTGGTAACTATCATATTGACAACACACCCCTTAGAGTTGACCCAGTAGTCAGGGACTTAGGGACATACATAGACAGCAATCTGGGTTTTGACCATCATGTGTCTACAGTGGTGAGGAAATCATTCTATGTTGCGCAACTTATAATCAAAGGCATGGCATCTAAGTCCAAGGAAGTCATTGTCCCACTGTATTTGGCATTCATCAGACCTATCATTGAGTACAGTGCCCCCTTTGGTATTTACCTAACCAGGCATATCCAACAATTGGAATGTCCACAGTGGTTCCTCACTAAAAGAAATACAGGGCATAAGTAAAATGTCCTATGCAGACCACCTCAAGGCCCTATCCCTCTATTCAGCCTCCTACAGTCTTTTGAGGGGAGATCTATGCCTGGCATACAGGGCATTGTCATACCCCAACCTGATGGACCTCGTGCATATCCACGAAACAAACAGCACCAGAATTCTAAAGACTTAAACCTTGCCTGTGATATAAATAGGACCTGCTGGAGAGATAGGAATGTATCCCAGAGACTACCAGCTCAATGGAACAGGCTTCCCATCCATGTGAAGCAGAGTTCCTCTCTTTTTGATCAAATAGCATGCTACACAACTCCAAAAAACTATTGCATGCATATCTTATCACAGGCTGTTTTGCATACCCCAAAACACTTCATATCGAATCAGCACTCAATCTGACAAACACACACACACACACACACACACACACACACACACACACACACACACACACACACACACACACACACACACACACAACACACACACACACACACACACACACACACACACACACACACACACACACACACACACACACACACACACATATATGTGCACACAAGCACACACGTACATAGGTTCATAGGTTCATAGGTAGGTACTAGGCTATCGGCCCTGGGGCCTATACAAGCCCAGCCAAAGAGGTACCCTGGCTTTTGCCACCCAAGAAAATTATTTTCTTGTTCCGCTGTCGAGCAGAGCCACAGAGGTGATCCCCGGGGTGAATTTCCTATTTCCCATCCAATCATCAAGATTTTTCTTGAAGAGTGCTAATGAGGAGCTTTGTTTGATATAGATAGGTAGTTTATTCCAGAGTATGGGAAGTCTCTGGGACAGGAATGTATCCCTCTGGCATGTTCTGTTTATTGTGGTGACAAGGTTTAGGTCCCTAGAGCGTGTAGCTCGGAGGGATTGGGATTTCTTTAAGTGGAGCATGTCCAACAGCTCTGGGTTTGACATAGCTTTGTATGTTAGGCAGAGATCACCTCTGAGTAGGTGATATGCGACGGAGTAAAGCTGGAGTTTTTTGAGACGGTCTGCGTAGGGCATCTGTTTGAGGCCAGTAATCCTCTTTGTGAGGTATTTCTGCGGTCTTTCCAGTTGTTGAAGATGTCTTGTGAGGTACAAAGTGGATGACATTGCACTTTTTGGAATTGAGCTTGAGGCCATGGCTTTGACACCAGGCATCTGTCTCAGTGAGGCCCTTTTGTAGGATGTCCACATCGTTAGGAGTTTCGATTATGGCTCCTAGTTTGCAGTGATCTGTGAACTTCATTATCCAAAGACCTTCTGTGTTAGACTGTACTTCAGAGAAGTAGATACCAAACAGGAGAGGACCCAGGACTGAACCCTGTGGTACTCCACTTGTCACTGGTCTGATGTCGGATTTGGAGTCTGCTACTTTCACAGTGTGGGTTCTGTCAGTGAGCCAGTTGGCAACCCATCTTGTGACACAGGGATTTATACCTAGTTTAGTGAGTTTATCTATAATTCTAGAGTGGGGGATGGTGTCTAAACCCTTGGCAAGATCTAGATAGGCTGTGTGAACCACCTTACCCTTGTGTACGGCTTTGTTGACTGCTTCAAAGAAGTCTATCAGGTTTAGGAGACATGGTCTGCTTTTTACAAATCCAAACTGGGTGGGGTCCAGAGTTTGAAGATTACCAATGTCTTTGTTTGTAAGTTCCATGATGATACATTCCATGGCCTTGCAGACCAGGCTCATCAGGCTAATGGGGCGGTAGTTCCCGGGGTTCGTGGTGGCTCTCCCCTTGTGGAGTGGGATAACCATCGCTGTGCGCCATTCAGCAGGCATAAAGCCTGAGGTGAGACTATGACTGAACATGGTACTTAGGTGGGGTGCCAGTTCGTTCTGTAGTTCGTGTAGAACACAGCCTGGGATGTTGTCTGGTCACATGGATGCTGTGTTCTTGGCTTTGGTGAGTGTAGTTTTTACCTGTGCAGCCGTGATTACAGGAACTTTGCATTCTTCCAGTATAGAGATGGGTTCTTTAGGGGGTGAGAGGGGGGTAAAGTTAGCACTGAACCTATCTGCCAGGATGTTGGCAATATCAGTTGGGTCTGTATATTTAGTGCCATTGTGCTGTAACTCAGAGCAGATCTGAGTGTTGCCATTGAGATTCTTGACATAGCTATAGAATGCTTTGTGGTTGTCTTTAGAATCAGTGGTGATTTTGTTTTCATAACTAGCTTTGGAGGATTTTATCAGGGATCACAGCTTCTTACTGAGGCTGACCAGGGAGCTCCTCCACTCATGGGATTTTACTCTCTTTTGCAACAGTTTCTTCCTTCTGTTGTACAGTTCGTTTATGGCAGGGGACCACCAGATTGGCTTCCTTTTATTGGAGGATAGCATCTTGGTTCTGTTTGGGATAGCACAATCCAGGATATTGTTGCCCCTGGTGGGGGTGTGGATAAGTTGATCCAGGGCATTGGAGTTTATGAATTCCAGAAAGCGTTGAGCGAAGGAATTGGTACATGAGTAGTTTTCCCAGTTAATGGTGGGGTAGTTGAAATCACCCATTATTAGGGTGTTTGGTTGAACCCTAATATTTTCCAGTACATCAAGAAAAGAGGAGTGGGAATCCTGGGGCATGGTGGGTGATCTGTATCAAGCTTCAATTTGGATTGCAGTTTTGCCCAGAGTTAGTTGCACTTGGATAACCTTGGCTGAATTATGCTGAGCAACTACCCTGGAGGTGTGGATATCCTTAATGAATATGGACACACCTCAGCCTTTGTTGTTCTGGTCTAGGTTACATGGCCGAAGATTGTGGTATGAGTTATAGCCTGGTAGTACAGAGGTGCTCTCTGGGGCCTTAAACCAGGTCTCAGTCATTGCACAGATATCAATGTTCTCCATTTTAAGGAGTGCCTCGTGTGAGTGCATTTTGAGATTCAGACTTCTAGCATTGAGTAGCATCACCCTCAGTTTTTGCTTGCCTTTTCCTTTTACGGTGGTGAATTTGTCATTTGAACCTTGCCTAAAAAAGGCACTACAGGGGTGGCAATAACCTTAGCCAGTATCCGGAATCCCAGGGGTGACATGTGCAGGACATCTCTGGCAAAGCATCGTGGTCTGTCGACCATGTCATCCCAGGCAGACAGATACTGGATCCCTTTAGAATGGCACCAGAAGCTTAGCCAATTGTTGAAGTCAATCATTTTGTCCTTGTACTGTGGCATCATTCGGGTGATGGCAGAATGCTACTCAGGGCTATGGTCATACCTGCCTGGGCTACAAGATTGGAGAGCTCTTCCATGTCTCTTTTCATGTAGTCCAGGGAGGTACATCTCATTTCTTTCATACCAACATAGACAATGACAGAGTCATATTTGAACTTGTTGTGGAGTGACCTGAGTGCGTGGGTTATGTGGTGGATCCTGGCACCCAACAGGCAGCTGACAGTAACCTTCTCCTTGTTTAGCCTGGTGAGTGGGACATCAGTGTGCCTGACTATAGAGTCACCTATGACTAGTGTGTTGGGTACATTGTTTTGCCTTATTGTCTGTGGTTGAGTGGCACACTGAGTCTGCAGGCTATGTGGCATTTGGTTTGTGTTGGGGGGTGGAAGTTGCTTGCATTTCTGCTTTGGAGGTCTCTGTTGCTTGAGCAGATTATTATTGAGAGCCTCCGCAAATGTTTTTGTGTTTCTATGTGTGGATATTGGTGGTGTAGATTTAGTGAGACTATGTGATGAGTGTGGTGTGGTGCATGTGTTTACCTTCTCCTTTTGACTTTCAAGTTCAGTCTTGATTGGAGAGAGCTTTACCTCCAGTTTGGCTAGATAAGTGCATCTCTCACAGGTTGTTGTGTTGGGTGATAGGAGGAGAGGGTCATCTGTGTACATGAGGCAATTTCTACATTGCCCCAAGATGCCCAGATTCATCAGATAGACAGGAGAGAACACTGGAAGCTGACCCTTGGACATGCCTGAATAAAAAAACTATTTTCCTCTAGATAAGTGAGGAAAGTGAGTACTAGAGCTGTTTTTCTCTAAGCAAGTGAGGAAAGTAAGTACCAAAACTGTTTTCCTCTAGGTAATGAGGAAGGTTGAGTGTTGTAGTAATTAGCCGGTTATTTAGTGCTTACAAGTTCTGAACAAGTGCTGGTCATGAATAAGCAAACTCAAGTGCTAAAACTAAGAATCTGTATTTGGACTAAACTAGTTACAGGAAAGGGAGGAAACAAGTGCAAATGTGGGCTTTTAAATCAGAAAGTTGAGAGAGATGGAAAAACTGCCCAAACGGCCAATAACTACAATTTCTGGGCCAGAACCACTCCTTATGTGGTAGATAGGTTACCTAGTGCTTACCACTCCCATTGATAAGCTAGAAAGCTTCCCTCCAACACAGAAAGCTCGGGGGGGCTCAGAAGCTTACATACAGCCCTGGATACAGCAAATCTGAATTTGGACTACACTAGTTAAAGGAAAGGTATATATATATATATATATATATATATATATATATATATATATATATATCTAGATAGATATATAAATATATTTAATGCAATTAAATTAAAAATGACTAAAAACAAGTGTAGATGGAGTCCATTAGGTAGAATGAGGTAAAGAGATAGGACTGGGGGGAGTGTCCCACTCCCAGATCAAATTTACAGTGGGGGCGGGCAACTGCAAAAGCCTCCAAATTTAAACAACAACACAGGCATAGGGAGGGTGAGTATGGGAAAACCAACACCTTCAGCAGAGATCTGAAAAACTATACAGTGAAGCAAAAATAACAGTGCACAACTCTGAAGTCAGCCAGCAATTATATAAAATTAGTCAAACAACAATTACCAATACACAACTCTGAAGTGCCAGAAAAATATACTCAGTTCTGTATATCTCCAGATAGATTGAAGAGCACTCTTTCAGGACACAGGAAGGCTCCAGCAATGACACAGCAGCATGTACTAAATTCGAAACCTCAGACATACTCTCTCCTACAGCACAAATAAAGAAACAATAACAGCACATACACCCTTGCAAATAACAGCTTTTTTTTTGCAGTGAGGGCAAGTACCTCTGTACCAATACATTTTATAATTTGATATTTATATCTATAACTAGTTGCATTTGTTGAAGCAAAATAACGTTGACTTTCCTAACACTGACCCTATAATGTCAAAACTGACACCTGTATGCTCATGCATCAGAGTTACTTCTCTGAACATGCTAAAGTGTACAACATGTTTTATTCAGGGGTGCAAGCCCCCCAGGACCCCCACGTTAATTATTTATACTATCTCTAGGAAAGGAACATATTCTACTTCCATGAGGATTGTCTGTTACTGTTCAACTGTCGATTACCTGCATCATTGACCAATGTGAATCAACAATGCAGAGGTCGATTTTAGCTATGATTGACCAATCTCATGAAAACTATATATAAATATCTCTCTCTATCTACACTCACACACACACACACACACACACACACACACACACACACACACACACACACACACACACACACACACACACACAAATATAACTATGAGACTACACAATAGTGTGGAATGGGCATATTCCTAATCTCTTCTGCACTGTGATCTTACTCATCAAACTTTCACATCTTAATTATCTGTGCATAGTGTTCGATAAAGAAGAGGACGAGGAGTGTGAGGGCAGCACCAAGAATCAAATGGTGGAAATTGAAAAAGGGTAATTGTGAGGTGGAGTTCAGGGATGAGTTAAAAAAGGCACTGGGTGGCATTGAAGAGTTACCAAACAACTGGGTAACTACAGCAGAGCTAGTAAGGGAGACAGCTAGAAAGGTGCTTGGTATCACATCGGGACAGAGGAAGGACGACAAGGAGACAAGGTGGTGGAATGAGGAAGCACAGAAAAGTATACAGGCAAAGAGGTTGGCAAAGAAGAAGTGGGATTGTCAGAGAGATGAAGAAAGTAGACAGGAGTATAAGGAGATGAAGTGCATGGCAAAAAGAGAGGTGGCGAAGGCTAAGGATAAGGCATATGAAGAGTTGTATGAAAGGTTGGACACTAAGGAGGGAGAAAAGAACCTGTACCAATTGGCTAGACAGAGGGACCAAGCTAGGAAAGATGTGCAGCAGGTAAAGGTGATAAAGGATAATGAGGGAAACATACTCACAAGCGAGGAGAGTGTGTTGAGGAGATGGAAAGAGTACTTTGAGGGCTTGATGAATGAAGAGAATGAGAGGGAGAGAAGGTTGGATGATGTAGGGATAGTGAATCATGAAGTACAATGGATTAACAAGGAGGAAGTAATGATAGCTATGAAGACAATGAAGAATGGAAAGGCTGTTGGCCCAGATGACATACCTGTGGAAGCATGGAGGTGTTTAGGTGAAATGGCAGTGGAGTTTTTAACCAGATTGTTTAATGAAATCTTAGAAAGTGAGAGGATGCCTGAGGAATGGAGAAAAACTGTTTTGGTACCGATTTTTTAGAATAAAGGTGATGTGCAGAGCTGTAGTAACTGCAGAGGGATTAAATTGATCAGTCACAGCATGAAGTTATGGGAAAGAGTAGTGGAAGCTAAGTTAAGAAGGGACATGATGATTACTGAACAGCAGTATGGTTTCATGCCGGGAAAGAGCATTACAGATGCGATGTTTGCTCTGAGAGTGTTAATGGAGAAGTACAGAGAATGTCAGAAGGAGTTGCACTGTGTTTTTGGAGACTTAGAGAAAGCATATGACAGGGTGCCTAGAGAGGAGTTGTGGTATTGTATGAGGAAGTCAGGAGTGTCAGAGAAGTATGTAAGAGTGGTACTGGATATATACGAGGGTAGTGTGACAGCGGTGAGGTCTGTGGTGGGAGTGACGGATGCGTTTAAGGTGGAGGTGGGGTTACATCAAGGATCAGCTCTGAGCCCTTTCTTATTTGCAATGGTGATGGACAGGTTGACAGACGAGATCAGACAGAAGTCCCCATGGTCTATGATGTTTGCAGATGACATTGTGATCTGTAGTGAGAGTAGGGAACAGGTGGAAGAGACCCTGGAGAGATGGAGATATGCTCTAGAGAGAAGAGGAATGAAGGTCAGCAGGACTAAGACAGAATATATGTGTATGAATGAGAGGGAGGATAGAAGAATGGTGAGGATGCAAGGAGTAGAGGTGGCGAAGGTGGATGAGTTTAAATACTTGGGGTCAATAGTTCAGAGTAATGGTGAGTGTGGAAAAGAAGTGAAGAAGAGAGTACAGGCAGGATGGAGTGGGTGGAGAAGAGTGTCAGGAGTGATTTGTGACAGACGATTACCTGTAAGAGTGAAAGGGAAGGTCTACAAGAGGTTAGTGAGACCAGCTATGTTATATGGGTTGGAGAGAGTAGCATTGACAAAAAGGCAGGAGTTTGAGCTGGATGTGGCAGAGTTAAAGATGTTAAGATTTGCACTGGGTGTGCCGAGGGTGGACAGGATTAGGAATAAGTATATTAGATGGTCAGTCCAGGTTGGAAGGTTTGGAGACAAAGCCAGAGAGGCAAGATTACGTTGGTTTGGACATGTGCTGAAGAGGGATGCTGAGTATATTGGGAAAAAGATGCTAAGGATGAAGCTACCAGGTAACAGGAAAAGAGGAAGGCCTAAGATAAGGTTTATGGATGTGGTGAGAGAGGACATGCAGGTGGTTGGTGTGACAGAACAAGATGCAGAGGACAGGAAGAAATGGAAACAGGTGATCCGCTGTGACGACCCCTAACGGGAACAGCCGAAAGAAAATGAGTGTTCAATATCATGTGCCTTCAGTGGATTTGATCACAACTTACAATTTTTGACAAACTGTGTTTTCAGTACTCTGAATGGCACCCATACATCATACCATACCATAGGAGCACATATGTGTGCAGTATTGAACTCCACCACCAAATGAAACCATCTTTAGGGACCTCTTTAGAACAGACCTATTTCAACTTGTAAAAGACCCATGCAAAATTCCCAGGAATCACCTGGAGAGGGACTCACCTGAGAGAGCTGCCACATATACTCCCAATTTTACCAAGATCTAAATAGATGTATAGAAAAGACTGTAATCCTCCAGCCTAAATATAATGGTAAATTCAGGAATAAACCTTTCTGGTATAATTACAGGTAATAAACTATCGATCAAAAAAAGTAAAATAATGAAAAGTTTTAAGAGATTGTCATCTCTCTACCTCACTACCATCCTAAAACATATCAAAGAATTAAAGAATCACAGAAAATAAATGGTTACAGAGCTATGTAGTGATTTATGTCTTGCTAATACTCACCCTCATACCTTACGGCACTTTTTCAGGGAGAGATAGTCCAGTCATGACAGGGTGAATTTGTGAATATCCATTCAATTGTCTAACTCCTTTTTAAAGGTAAATAGTGTGTTATACTGATTAAGCTTGAGTGAAAGTTTGTTCCAGAGAAGGGTTAGTCATTGCATGATGAGCCTTTCTCTCCACTGTGAATTGTTTATCTGCTGAAGCAGGTTCAGATCTCTAGTGTTAGTGTTAGCTGCACTGTTTGAGTTGTGGAAATATAAGATCTGGTGGATTACTGGATCCCTTATTGATCAAAAAGACACAGATCACCTCTAGGGAGTATATAGGACACTAGATACATTAACAGAGCCTCCAGCCTATTCTGGTAGCTCTGGTCTTTTAAGCCCACAATCCTTTTTTGTTAGGAATCTCTGGGGGGTTTTCCAACCACACAATATGTCTAGTAAGATATATCCTAAAGGGGCATTATATTTTATGATGGGTCTGACTCATGCTAGATATTGAGGGTTAATGACTTTTTTTTAATCTAGGGAAATACCTTTTACAGTCAGCTCTGCCAGACAAAAGTATTTCCTAACCACTGCTGTAACATGATGATCAAGAGAAGAAATTATCTTCCCATGTTCAGGGGGTTTACTATCAAAATGTGGAAAATCAAAGCATTTTTCCACAAAATAATTGACTTGTGTTTCTGAAGTTGTTAATACCAAATTAGCAAAATGTCAGAAATGGTAACCACATAATCGATATTTGAGCACTGGAAGTTCCAATGTTAAAAGTCTGTGTTACCGGTAACGTTTCCCCCCTGCACCCCCACACCCCCTGCATATTATAGATACCAACTCCAAGATCACAATGCAATGAGGAAAAGAGAGCATTTCCCAATCTGCACTGTATCATGATCTCAATTCAAAATGTCACTTCATATTTGTGAATGTGTATTCACTTTCGTTAATATGAAGTCATATATTTTCAGTTCAACATTATGAGTGATGGTATAGCACATATTCAACCAACCCATTTTTGTTGAACTGCATTTCCACAATTTGATTGTCAGCTGTTCCAGGGTCTGTCATAACATCTTCATTACCTATGTTCGAAGGTCTGTCATTACATCATTACCCATGTCCAAGGCCTGTCATAACATCTTCATTTTAGAGTGGGGTGTTGTTTGCACTATAATATGGGTTGAGAGACTGCTTTCCAAGTGCATTTCTTAGCATTTAGTTTTTAGCCCATTAACATGTGTAAGTTCAAGTTGTAGCCTCTGTATATCCAAAGGGGATTTGATGATGACATCCAGTTAACAACGTGTCTCCATTGAAATATTGAAATGTCATAACATTGAATGGCAGACTGTCAAAAGACAAAATATTGAACTGGCTTTTCATCGAAATGCAGGTATATCTTGGAATTGGAGCTTGGCATTTCTCCAATGTGAAGCAATCACTGAACTGGTATGTGTGTGTGTGTGTGTGTGTGTGTATGTGTGTATGTGTGTGTGTGTTTTCATATATATATATATATATATATATATATATATATATATATATATATATATATATATATACACTATTCAGGGGCACTGAGGGTAGGGTGCAGGGGCGCTTGGCCCCTTGCAAATAATGTCTTTTGTTTTATCAGCATTTCAGTGAAATGCCAGTTCAATATTCTGTCTTTTGATAATCTACTGCTCAATGTTTTGGCAGTTTGATATTTCAGCATGGACCTGTTTGCAATCATCTGCAAACATGGTTAACCAGAGATCCATTTTTTTTCATTTGGAGGTTAGAGAAGTATATGCTGCAAGTAGAGGACCTAGTATGGCTCTCCAAAGGACTCTACTGGTTAACTTCATGTTCTCTGAGAAAGCACCTGTTGTAGTCACTGTATACATCTGTCCTTCAGTCAGTTTTCTATCCACCTATCTATTCATTGTCAGTTTGGAGCACATTTAGCTTGCTAATTATGTTACCATGTAGTATGGCATAAATTACTCAAGGTCAAGATATGCTATATGGACAACACGACTGCTCTCTTTGATTTGTGTTACCCTCTCAAAAAAAGTTTACCAGATTCATTATCTACCTTTAAAAAAGCCAAGTTGATAGAGAGCAGCTCTTATAAAAGTTCTAGTATTGTAGATTATTAGGATAGTTATGACCCATTCCATATGCTTGCAGATGACGCTTGTCATTTTAATGGGTCTGGAGTTTCCATGGTCTGTGACTGTGCTGACCTTGTGAAGTGGCATTACAGATGCTGTGCACCATGCCATGAGGATAAATCCAGTGGCTGTACAGCTGAAGGAGTGGTTCTACTATCACTTATTTAGTGTTGTTAGGTGGGACCTTACCACATTGATGGAGGTGGTTTTGAAGAACAATTTTATTTATTTTGAGGGAGATTTACCATATTGATGGGAGTGGTTTTGAAGAAGAATTTTATTTATTTTGAGAGACAGTACTATAGGCAAACTCCTGCAGTGGCTATGGGAGTAGCATGCACCCAAAGTTTTGTAAATTATGTCATTGCTCAGTGGGAAGCTGAATTCATTTTCAGTAGTGAACTTGAGTGTTATTGGACACTCTATACAAGATATTTGGATGATATATTTATCGTATGGGTGGACAGTCTGGACAGATTACAGAAATTCCTCAGTTACATCAACAATACTGTAGAATGTTTGAGAGTCTCTTATAAATATGATGACCTGAGAATTTCATATTTGGATGTTGCAATATGTAAAGATTTAAAGGGAAACTGTCTTTATTTTCAAACATCTATAGAAAACCCACATTCTCAGACTCCTATTTACACTTCTCCAGCTGGCACCCTAGACACCAGAAAAAAACTGCAGTCAAAGGGCAACTTGTTCAGTTTGCCAGGATGGTATCCTCATTGGATACCTTTTATGATGAGTGTGAAGTAGTTTTAGAAATGTTTTGTAAAATGGGTTACCCTGAGAATTTTTTACAGGAGATCAATGAGGAAGTAGTAAGCCAAAGGAAAATGGCTTCTACCAACCTATTTTAAATCAATTGAATATTACATCTCTAGTCCAGAGTGAATGTGGGGAAAGGACATTATCTTACAACTGTGACACCAAAAATATGTTATAACCACCTACACACTGGATAGTAAAATTATAGGTGAGTGTATCAACAAAAATTGGAAATTGTTTTTGGCAGATAAGGAAATATCCAACAGATTAGGGGACAGACCTTATGTTACTTTTAATAAGGATACAGCCTTAAAACATATTTAGAATGTAATGAAAGTTCAACTGATGAGATTAGAAATCAAACAGATGGTACCTTTAAGTGCGGTTGTTGCTCACAATGTTCATTGATTAACACTGCTGACAGTTTCACCATTAGAGTAAAGATATTTAAGGTGAATGGTCAATTTTCATGTTATACACAAAACTTTGTTTATTTATCTCAGTGCCAGCTATGACCTGCCTTTTGTATAGGCAAAACTTCTAGAAAATTAAAACTGCATATTTACAAACATTTGTTTTTGTTGGTCATTAAGAATGGTAAAATAACAAACACCTTATATAAACATGTCAAAGAGTTTAACACACACAGTTTTAATTTTTTTGGTTGTTGAACAGGTGAAAAAGGATCTCCAGGGTCGTACAATTAGTGAACATTTGGATAAATGTGAACTTAAATTGCAAATAAGACATGATGCTACACACGACCCTGGTTTGAATGATACCTGTTCAATTAATTATTTTTTAAGGCTTACATTTTATGATGCCTTATAATCTTATGTGTTATAACATCCATTCCACACATGGCATTGTTCCAATAATATGTTTTTAATAGTGTCTCAATAGTGTTTTAAAAGTCTGTTTGAATGTTAGTTACTGTATGTTACTGGTTGATTTCTGGTCATATGATTTGTTTACAATATATTTAAATGTGTTTTTAATGCTCGTTGTTCTGATGAGGTTTCTAGTTTAACGGAATGAAAGCACTTAACCTAATACATTTTCTCTAGTTGAATTTTGTGTCAGTTCATAGACTATGACAGGTTTGGATTTTTCAAACAGATATAGTCATAACAGACTTGAGTATTTACATGGACAACTCTCACTCATTTGATCAGCACTTTTCCTCCATAGTCAGGAAATACTTCTTTCTGGCCTAATTAATTTCTGAGATTATATTTTCAAGATCCAGAGAAGTCATGTTACCACTCCACTCCTCCCTTAATAGACCACATCATCAAATACAACATTCAGATATCACTCAACAGGAAAGGCCCTGATGATTTTTAACTGAAAAAAATAAAGGCCTTAAGTCCTTCAACTAGCTCATTGTATTAACACAACTCTCTTTATATATAGCAGCCTACCGCCTGCTCAAAGATAAGATGTATCTGACTTTTGTCTTCTTTTGCCTCTTATTTCTTTGCAAAACATGTGGATCTATAAATGCTCATACTAGGGATCTAAATTTACACCAACAAATAAACTAGACTCGCTGGAGGGATTAGGTTCCTAAGTCGGTATACTTCCTGCCAACGGAAAAAGTTACTAGTACAGGTCATGTAAAGCAATACTTTGTCTGCCTTTAAGGATTAGAGACATAGAGAACTTTACAGAAGGCTTATTTATCACCTTGCTTGATTTGAAGGGTGGGCAATATCCAGTGCTCATAAAAGGTGCCAATGACTTATAAGTGTGTCTGCTTAACAGTGAATATGGTTAGGCCTGTTATAGTGCATGTGATTGCTTGCCAGCACTGTTCCTTGTGTTCTTTTGCAAGCGTGTTCATTTGCTATAATTACTAACACCAAGTTTCTCCAGTCATCCCAGACTCTTAAGTTCAGCTCAATGCTTAAATCCCACAGCACATTAAATATTTTGAACATTAGATCTTTTGGATTTACAGTTACTTTTTTCAGTACAATCATTGTATTATTTCTTGGATATCAAATAGTTAGGGAACAGAACATTTATATGGGAAATAATCTGTAACAATCTGAATGTATTGCCTGATTTATCCCTCCCACGAGTGCAAGTTGTCTCAAGGGATGTAATCACTTTATCATCTACCAAATCACTTGTTCAGCATGCCTAGATTTTCCTATCTTCATAACATGTGATCTGCTATCACCTGAGAAAACCTACTGTAATAACTGTAGGCCAAAAAACAAATGGTGTGATCTGAGAGTACAGCTCCAAAGGTAACTTCACTAAAAATTGCCATACAATTTAAAGATGTAATCAGGTAATTACAGATCCATAGCTCTGAACAGCCTTATATGCAAAGCCATGGAAGCACTTATCATAGAATTAATCAATGAAGATGTATGGAACCTCCAAACACTGGTTCCGTCTCATTTTGGATTTATCAAGAGCAGGTCATGTTTACTCAGCCTGCTAGATTTTTTTGATAAGGTCAGCACAGGGTTGCCAGATTTCCATCCCCCTAGGTAGGGACTAAAAAAAAAGAGAAGGTCTCTCACGACAAGTGAAGACCAAAAAAAAAAAAAAAAAAAAAAGGTCTTTAATTCTTTAATGCGGAACACAGTTCCACATTAAAGAACTGAGCTCACTCAGTAGCTCTGCACTAATGCACTAAACACGGAGCTTCTCGTGTTTAATGCATTGCAGTTCCGCATTCAACACAAGTAGCTCCGTGTTTAGCGATTTTTGATTGGCCGTATGCGGCATATGGGCCAATCAAAACACGGAGCTTCTCGTGTTTAATGCGGAACACAAGAAGCTCCGTGTTTAGCAATTTTGATTGTCCCGTATACCTGGCATACGGGGCAATCAAAAAAAAAAAAACAAACAAAGCGGAGGCTGGCCGGGATTTAAACGTGCAGGGCAGGACTCGGGATCAGGCTGCTGATCTCGGGACAGTCCCGCCCAAATAGGGACGTCTGGCAACCCTGGGTCAGCAAAGCAATGGATGAAGGCAAAATGGAAGACACCACAAACCTCAACCTGGCCAAAGCTTTTGACACAATTCCCTTTCAAGACTAGTAGAAAAGCTAGAAAAACTGGGAATAATCTACTATGTCACCCTCTAGATTGCCAACTGGCTCAAAGATAGGATGCAGATAATCAAAATAGGGGAAGTTAACTACACAAACAGAGCAGTCACTGGTGGAGTCCCCCAGGTTTCTGTGCTGGGAGCTCTCCTGTTTGCATCTACTTTTCTGGAATAAAAGCCAATACCAAGAGACTCTGGCTGACTAAGTTTTCAGATGACTGAAAGCTAGGAGCACTCATTGAATCTAAGAAGGTTTGTCTCAAATAAGTATCTGGTGTCAAAATCATGGTCTGAAACCAAATGATAAAAGATGCATTATTGTATCCTTTTGGAAGCCATTTACCCCAGGGAACTACCACATTGACAATACTCCTCTACGAGTTGTCCCAGTTGTTTGGGATTTGGGAACTTATCTGGACAGTGAGCTGACTTTTAACCAATATATGTCTGTTGTTGTAAGAAAGTCTTTCTATATTGAGCAGCTTTAAAAAAAAAGAGAAGCTGTGTTTAGCCATAGGGATGTCATTGCCCCCATTACTCAGGTCTCATTAGGCCAATCAGTAAATATCATGCCCTATTTTGCATGTATCTGTCCACAGAGATCATTACTAAAAGGATATAAGGCCTAAAACAACATGTCCAACATGGACCAATTCAAAGCCAAGTCACTGTACACGGTATTCTGCATACTGCTAAGAGGTGATCTGTGTCTGGCATTCAAGGCATTCTCTGACCCATTACTGATGGATTCACTGCACATCATCGAATCAAGTAGCACAAGAAGTTGTCGATCTATGGATGTAAATCTCTTCTGCAACAGCATCAAAATGGTTTGTAGGGACAGATATATTTCTTAGAGTATACTGCTGCTATGAAACAGACTCCCCATCCACATAAAGCAGAGTCCATTCCTGTGGATTTTAAACTGCAACTTATATCTAAGGATGGGAAACAGAATGTTTAACCCAGAACTGCTCCCCCTGTAATACTAATTGACAGAGGCAGCTCAGAAATGCTTTAGCCCATGGATGACTCCCCTGAAATTATGTATGATATGATCCCAGTTATTCATATTAGGGGTAACATATAATTATTGACCATGGGATGGTAAGGCCAATCTATAACCAAATGGGATAGGTTATTTCAAACACAAAAAGGGAAATTGTCTAGGCTTAAAATGGCCTACAAAGCAGATAGCTTAGTACTTACCTATGAACCTATGAAAAAAATCAAAAGGCGATATAACCAATAAAATTAGACCACTTTATTCACTTGAATGATTTATTACCAGAAGCACTTTTGTCCAACAAGGACCTCTTCACAGTGTCACACTTGCAGTCTGAGGAAGTCCTTGGAAGACGAAAGTGCTTACTGTGATGTATTATTCAGGTCAATAAAATGGTGTGATTTTATACAGTTTTTAGATTTTGTTCATTTGTGATCTTAGAGTAGTTTTAAATTTTAGTCCAGTTTTATGTGACTCTCAACCTTTCTTGTTACCTGCAGTTGTGGAGTACAAAGTCAATGCTCCACCATAAGTAAAAATATATCTTCTGCTAAGATTATTGTAGACTGGGTGACTTTACAGTTCTGATTTATCCAATAAAGCAAAGTGCTTGCATGTGAAGCTTTCAAATATGACCCCAAGTCCAGGGTACCCAAACTGCCTTCTGCATTTATACAAAAGAATAGAGATTTGCCCTCCATGTGATTCCATCTTTCAGATAATTAAAAAAATATATTCATGGTTGCTATAATCCAGTTGATGAAGTGTGAAGGAGGGCATGTGCTTAGTAGAATCATTCTGCAAGAAGTGTTTTTTACTGCTGGTATCCTTGACACATTAGGCATGGCCAAGTTATGACACTGACTTATAATCTCCTCTCATCTCTGACTTAAGTAATTATAATACTTTTGTCATGTGGCCTTATACCATCGAAGGTGCTAGAAGCTGGCTTATTTAATACATTCCTTTTCATGTTGAAGATGAAAGTAATCATTGATATTATTTTTTGAGGTCTTCTCATCATCACTGTGAATATCTATTGCATGTTTTTCTGTAATGTAAATAGAAAGAGGTTTATGTCATGATTTTAGTTTAGCAGGTCTCATACATTTCAAGGTGTGGGGTATAAAATATAAAAATATTTTACTCTATTGAGTGAAAGAACCAGAACTCCATCAGTCCCCATTCAGTATATGCAAATGAGGAATGCCACAGCCTTTGTCCAATTTCAAAGGAGACTAAGGCTTGCTACACCAAATTCAGAATTGTACATTTAAGAGGGAAGCCATTTTGGAAGAGTGAATAATTGAAGAAACCCATTAAACTTAATGGACTTCACAGCAAGGTGTAACTTGGCTATGTATTGCAGGCAGAACCTGATGGAAAGACAGACTGCCTGCAGTACTAACATACATGTGGAGCTGTACTGAGGTTATGAGAGCTGGAAATGGTGAATTTGGGACCACACACATGCAAGGATTGGTGTAGTTCTAGCTTTCCATGATCTGCTGTGCGAATGTTTCATGGTGTGCTTTAGTTCAACACACATTAAATTCCCTGATAGTCTTTTTTTGATTAAGTCAAATGTTTTGATGGTTTCTTAACATCCTAGATTCTGGACATAGTTAAAGTTTAATTTCTAGTAATGGCAGGATTATCTGCTATTATTTGTTCACTTCCTCTGCTTTTTCTTCTTGTGCAAAATAGATATGGATATTTGCAGACAATTGAGCCTGTGGTGTTTATTAGGTGGTTATTCATGGTTTTAGTGATTATATGCTAACCTAAAATGAAATGGTTATTGGATAATGGTGTGAAAAATCCAGTCCATATTTATTTTCTTTTTTAATCAACATATATTTACCTAACACATAAATTGTGGGATTTTCCACCTAGGTGCAGTTATATAATGTAACATCGATGTGAAAACATCGGTCAAATATTCTGACTCTTAGGTCTAGCAGGATGAAGTTCAGACAGTTTCTGAGATGGCCTGTGGTTAAGTAGCTGTTTGTGTTCTAAAACAACTAGGTTGTGGAGGTTGGGAATAAGTGGCACCCCATAATTACTCATGCTTGAAGTTAGTCATTAAACCTCTAGTTCTGTTTTAGCACTTTATTTCCAGATGTGATTTCAATATCTTCTTAAGCAGTTATCTTTCTAGTTGATTGAGAACAACTATAAGAAATACCCTCCAACATTCCACTATAAATTATTACTAAAGAACAGGTTGCCACTGCTCTGTCTAAAGCTAAAAACATGGCTTTGGCTTCCATGGAGCCTGATGATATACAAAGTTGTCTCTAAAACAGCTTAACTCAGTACTTATCAGGCCCATTAGGATCTCTATTTAACCACAGCTTCCTGACTGGTTTTGTCCCAATAGAGTGGAGGACAGTAGCAATCATCCCTCTGCATAAAGGGTGACCATCTACTGACCCAGGAAATTACAGACCCACAAGTGGCTTTGGAAATAATAATCATTCTTTCATAAAGTCACTGAGACCATGGATGATGGTAAAACAGTATATACTGCCTACCTCAATATGGACAAGGCATTTTACACAAATCCGCACTTGGGTATTGCAAATAAACTAACAAAACTGGGCATAAATCCCTACACCATCAGATGGCTAGCCAGCTGGATCGCAGACAGAACACATGGCTAAACTGGGTGAATCCAGATCCAGAAAGAGGTCAATTACTAGTGGTGTGCCACAGGGCTCATTGCTGGGACCACTCCTGTTGAGAATATACTTATCTGAAGTCAGGGCTAATGTGGAAGGCTTGTGGATAACAAAATTTGTCAATGACTATAAACTGGGGGCAATCACTGAATCCTCCAACAATGTAGATGTCCTTCAGGAGGTTCTAGATCAGATAAATGATTGGTACCAGAACCATGACCTAAAACTAAATGGGAAAAATGCATTATCATACCCTTTGGTAAGTCAAATACCCCTGCAAATTATAACATAAACAGTACATCCCTAAGGGTATTCTCAGAGGTGAGAGATCTAGTTACACAGATAGTAGCCTGAACTTTGATTGTCATATGTCCACAGTAGTGAGGAAATCCTTTTATGCGGCACAACTTGAAAGTAAAGGTAAGGCCTTCAGATCGAAGGAATTTATAGTCCAGCTGTACTCAGCCCTCATTAGACCAATAATCGAGTACAATGAGCCATTTAGCATGTACTTGACTTGGCACTTACAGCAGCTGGAGTGACCTCAGAGGTTCTTCACAAAGAAAATACAGTGTGTAAACATTAACTATGCAGATAGACTAAAACCCCTATCCCTTTACTCTGTCTCTTACCGACTATTAAATGATGACCTATGCCTGACTTACAGGGCATTCACAAATCCAGCCCTGATCGAGTTGCTACACATCCACAAGTCAATAGTACAAGGGTCACCCAAACTAGGAATCTAAACTTAGTGAGCGACTCAAACAAAACATGCTGGATAGACAGATATGTGTCTCAGAGGTTGCCCCTTCTTTGGAACAGGGTTCCTAGTCATATTAAGCAGAGTCCTTCACTGGTCCTCTTCAAACACAATTTGGATCAATGGATGGGGAATCACAGCACACCTGATGTAGTGCATTTGTCCCTTATAGATAAGGGCAATCTGCAGGACACTCAATGGACAGGCACAAATCCATGCCATCCTTTTGCCCCTAGTTGCCATATAATGGGTAAAATCAGGTTATATTGGCTATTAGTGTAAGGGCTCTTAAGCTATTAGCCTAGTACTCTTCTATGAACCTATGAACTATTTTCTCAAATTTAAACATTAGACCCCCTCTGCAGAACTTATAGTTTCCATAAAAGAAAACAAAAGAAAAGTTAAACTATATTTCTTTCTTTCTTTGTTGTATGAGATTCACACAAATCAGCTTCTTGTAGTAATTCCTGTTAGTAACACAATTTGAAAGTCAGTGTGAATACATTTCTGAAATGCTTTTACTTGTTCATAGATAGTTACTAGGAATGAGGCCTAGGATACCATTAAGGTTCCTAGCCCAAATTACTAATTACTTCAGAGCATCATAGGTAGTTACTAGGAATGTGGACCAGGTGACTATTGACACGTCTAGTCTAAATTCTCCAGCATACTATCTGATAAGGTGACTTGCTCAAAGACACCTTTTAGGCAAATGGAGGCTGAGACAATGAAACCCTGGCCCACTGGAAACAGTTCACTAATAGCTCACTGCCTTAATCCCTTGCACTGTAAGATAAGTAGTGTTGCATGATGATTAATTAGTTAAGTGATTTGCTTAGAGTTACACAGTAGCAAATGAAGTCTGAAGGAACCAAATACCATACTAAATGAAGCAGCCCTACCGACTCAGTGTAGGCTATCATTATTGACAATGATATTGCCCCTCTCCCCATGACACTGTCGCTGTCTACATATAGCATTAGCCACTCAGTCCCTTGTGGTGTTGACAGCCTTGTGCCCATATATCCTCTTTTGCAAAGGTGCAAATGATGATGGCAGTGATCTCACCACTCTCCATTCCGTATGGTGTATATGGAGATGTCTGAATCACAGTGTAAATCAACCATACTCTGCACAGCATTTGCATTACATAATACTGCATATGTAATTTTATGTGACACTCATTGGCACTGTATACATGTCAGGTCTCATATAGGTGGACTAAACATCACTGCTTTAATTCTGCTGCTGTATACTGTGGATGCCAATATCTGAGGAGTATGGTGAAGTGGATGTCTTTTGCTACCACTATAGTTACTACTGGATAGTGCGTTCATGTTTGCAATAGGTCCTACTGCTACCATAGTGGAGAATCCTGGTATTGCAGCCTGGCTTGCCTGCTTTCAAAAGATAACATTATGGACCATACAATAAGCTAAAAAGAGCTAGCAGGCTGTGGCAGTGCTTCTCATATGTGTCTAGGAAGTGAAACCAGGAATTAAGTAAGACAAACACATGCTGTATTCTATTCCTGGTTTTGGACTGTGCAGAGTTCTATTGCTGTTCAGGCATGCTTTGTGGGGGTTCAGGCACCTAGGCAGTGAGACGTTTCCCTGTGGTACATTTGACTGGGGGCACATGGCTGAAGTGACATTCAACTGCAGAGAAATGTGGCTGTTTGCAAATTCTCTGTGGGCAAAGAGAAGCACACACTGCCATGCTCACAGCTTTAATAACCAAATGCATGGCATCAGAAGAAGTAATGAGTGTTGTCCTCAGTGTACAATATGGGTTCTGACACCTAGACTGTGAGACATTTCCTTGTGGTACATTTGACAGGGGACACATGGCTGAAGTGACATTCAGCTGGAGGGAAATATGGCTGTTTGCAAATTCCCTGTGGGCAAAGAGAAGAATATGTTGTCATGCGCACAACTTAATGTCCATGGTCCCCAAGAAAGCTTGAGACAGCAGGCAATATGGCAGACATCAGCAGCAGGCTGGCCAGAGTGCATGTCAGTAGCAATAAAAATGAAGTACACAATGGGCAGCTTTATAATTGGAGTGTGTGGACCTCTACCCCCTTCACGGTGTCTAAGGAACATTACCTTAAATGCATACTGAAGCATAAATGTGACTACAGTAGCCTACAGGATTTACTCCACACTGCAGCACACTTCTACATGTTGTAATTACATAAGTATGTACTGTACACTGAGGACAACACTCATTACTTCTTCTGCTGCCATGCATTTGGTTATTAAAGCTATGAGCATGACAGTGTGTGCTTCTCTTTGCCCACAGGGAATTTGCAAACAGCCATATTTCCCTCCAGCTGAATGTCACTTCAGCCATGTGTCCCTAGTCAAATGTACCACAGGGAAATGTCTTGCTGCCCAGGTGCCTGAACCCCAGCAATAAATATAATCTGTATGCCACATGTGGGAAACATGAATACTGCATGGGTGTTGTAGACAAATATGGGTTATTAGCCTCTGTTTGTTGCATACTACAACATAGATGATGGAATGATAGTCTTTTTTTAATGATGTATTGTTGTCTGTGGACACCATAAATGGCCTTTACTACCATGTGAGTGCAAACAGTGGCTCATAGTGCTTTTTGGAGGCCGATATACTCATTGTGTCTTCTGTTTGTCACTGGAATATCCATGTAACTACTATAATAAAAGCTTCCCATGTCTTAGCATCCATATGGATAGGGAGTGAGTGCATTCAGTATGTATGTGGGCCATATATGACCCATAACACCCATATAATAACTCAGTGATCCAGTAAATGGTAATCTGTAAGCTGCTAAGATGATACCTTCTGCTGGTACTGCTTCTATTGGTGACTTCCACCATGCAATGCACCTAATGTTTTATAGGATTAAATTAGCAGATGGTTCTGCACTATCGTTGCTGCTAATCAAAGCATTGTTGATTTTATAACATTGACATTTTCAGGGTTATTCTTGTCCTTACATTCACAAGCAAATAGTTGTATCATTTTCCTTCTGCAACTAAGAATCCTGCATACCCTATCCTTACTTGGGTGTCATTATATAGTCATTAGACTGTGCATCTTCATTTGCATGTCATTATGCATTCATTTACACAAAATTGGTACCTGAAGAAATTTTAAAAAAAAATGTGTAAGTTATGTTTGTAAATATTTTGTTTAATTACTTCAGTTGAATTTGTTTGGCATGTTAACAACAACTGTATGAATGTTGGACAAACTGCCAATTTATATGAGCTACTTTGACACTCAGAAGTTAGAGTTTCTCATTTTTATTTTATATTGTTTAGCAAGACAGTGATAACCAGTGATACTTTGAAGGCCTGAGTCATCTACCAAACCGTCATGTTAAATATTAGTGTTAGCTATTTCCTGCTTTAAGTTTTTGTTTTCTGATTTTTAGATCAGCATTGGTGAATCCCTTGAGGTGAAACCATCCCCGGGATTCATGAAGCTCGGCGCAAGGCCGGCGTAAGGGCTGCGCCGGCGGTGCAGTGAATAGCCTGTGTAGTAGCGCCATATGCATATTAATGAGAGTGCACCGCAACCACAGACACGTGCGTAGTGTACGTGAGCGAGCCCAAGTAGGATGCGTCCGGAGGCGTGGCCAAGCCGGCATGCGGTGATCAACCTAATGTGCTGACTGCCACGGTCCGCCCATAATAGTAATGGCAGCAGCCAGGGCCCGTGCAGAATGAAACGCACGTAGAGTATGCAACATAGTACCCGTCCCAACTAAACGGAGAAGCAAATACAACCCACGAAGGCTTAAGTGTACCCGTCCAAGGAGCAAAGGATACGCATGAGACCGCGTTCGGTCCGCAATGCACCGTCAGTGGTTATACGCAGAGAAGGTGTACAGCAGCATGTCAGCGCGCCGCACCGACATAGGAGTAGCGACTAAGGTCACCACCTGTCCCACTTTGCGAGGGGCAGTCCCTCTATGGGCAGTTGTGTCCCGGAAAAAATATTAAAAATGGCAAATGTGCTTAGATAGTAGGACATAATGATATCCCGTATTTAATGTAATGGTAGCATGCATTGGTTATTTCTGTAACTGAAGTACCTAAATGACACAAGAAACAGAATAAGCAACCAAACTGCCACAACAATAAGCTTTTATTTAGGCAAACAAGTGAAGTCCTATGCTATATAGTGACCGTGTGTATGTGTCGGTCTGTAAACTCAGATGTGAGTCCCGGAAATATCCCACCTTGGCAACTGGGAAAGGTGGCAACCCCAGTAGCGACATGGGCATGGTCACCAGGGTTACCAGCTGTCCCAATGTGCCGTGGACAGTCCCTCATTGGACAGTTGTGTCCCTGCAAAATCGAAAAATGGGAAATGACCTGAGATTCCCTGCCCAAAATATTCCGCAATATACATGTAATAGTAGCATAAAACATATAATTGTATATGAAACACATACATGGCATAAGAAACTGAATAAGGAACCCAAATGCTAACAGAATAAGCATATATTATGGCAAACAAGTAAAGTCCTGTCAACTCCACTTACTGTGGGTATGTGTTGTCCTGCAAAATCCGATGTTCCCACAAAACATGTCCCACTATGGTCATTGGAAAAGGTGCCAACCAAAATGGTCACAAGCAGTAGTGACAGTACATAGCCGGGTAGCTGAGCTGACATAACAACAGGAAGGAACCAAGATACCTTAAACACAGGCAAACATGTGCATAGCAGCATATCCCACACCCAGCAACGTCTCTGTCGCATACACTGGACGGCATATGTTGAAGTGTAATATCCAGAAGCAGAACCCATGCATTCAGATGTAATACACAATAGCCTCATTGTAGCATGTAAGTCCCACCCATGTACACCTGTGCACCCAAACCTGCTAGCATCCGTGTGCAGCTATACACCTACACACAATGTGCATACCTGAAATGTGGTAAGATGTTTGTGTTAGGCAGTGCCACGCGGGCAAATCATTACCCACATGTCACCAACCCACCTCAGGTACAGATATGGAAATGGCTGCATGTGAATGTGTCTGCAGAATGTGTACATCCCGCATGTGGTATGTACCCGTCGAAACCATATAGGTTTGCATACAACACGGTGCACATAACTGTACACATGTAGACAAGTCGGGTTGTCGAACCACCGCATCGATGATTAGCTATGCAGAGAAGTCGAAGACATATAGCGGAACACGTGCCTACCAAACAGGAAGTCCTAACAGGGTGCTACAGGCAAAGAAGGGGAAGGTGGGACATCACATGTGGAGAGTAGCATTGCCGGATGGTCAAATACACACGGTCAAGGTAAAGGACGGAACAACATGCATATGGCCGGATGGATGTTGTTCGAAAAATATATATAGAAACACATATGAAGTGCCAGTTTAGACTCGAAATACTATATAATGCATTGAATTGTACCGTACAATATGGCAGTAGAACTGATCCTGCATGTAATTGGTGAAGCTAAGCTGTAGTGTGATGGAAGTCTGACCCTGGCAGTAACCAGTACAGCAGGCTTATGTCTCTCAGCATTAATTATCTGCTGGGTTACAGAACAATAAATGTATGTACATGCATAACATCACCCCTTCCTCTGAGGAGGATGGCCTTGTGAGCTCTATCAAAGATAAGAGTACAACTCCTTACCAGAGAGACAAAGCAACGTATTAAGAAATTAACTGACTACTGTATCAGAACAGTCCAGGGTCCTTGAAACAGCTACAATCACAGAAGGACACTGTAATTGACCAGGTGCCTTGCAAGGCTGTGTTATTCACATGGGAAAACATTTTAAAAACACGACCCCAGCACCCACGTATGTATAGACTATTGCGGACCATAGTGATGGAAATGCCCTGTGACCGTCCACGTCAGTGAGGTGGGCAAAAGCTGATTGTAAACACTATATAAAGAAGTTGCTTACTGTATAGAGTCAGACAAAACTCTCATACTTGGACTGTATATTATTTTGCTTGCCTGTGTACACTACTAAAACGTTGTGAACCCGAGCCTCCTGTGTTATTGACTGTCACTTAGAAAAGCCTACTGATAACTACAGTCTGGTTTTAACAACTTAATTGACATTGTGATCCTTGTAATCTGGAATTCCCTTGGTAAGCTACAGGTCAGAGTGCATGGGTGGTTAGACATCTGCGCAGGAGAATTTGCCTAAATGGTTCTTCTTGAATGAAAAGACCTCTGACTGAATTGTTGTGTGTAAAGAGGCTGTCCACTGTCTGATCTGTGGCTGAAAAGTGGAAAACTGGATCCCAAGAAGAAAACGTGCAGCCTTAAACAGGAGGCTCATGTAAGGAGTGTTTGCCTCTTTGTCTCTATTGTAGATCAGGGACCAGACTACATTGTGTTTCTGTTAACAGTTGTGATAGCGGGTCGAAGACCAATCCAAATAGTGTTAAATCTGAACATAGGTCAGGGGAACACAGAGCAGAGTAAATAGTCATTGTAGACACAACAGTGGATACAGGGAAGGAGATACCATGTGGTATGAGAGAAGGGTACGTAACAGTCGTGTAGAGGATATGGGAGATTAGTGAACAAACACATCATGTGATCCACGTTTGACGGGTGACGTGAAGTATATGCAATCGCAGAGAGCACATAATGTGAGATATTCAGCAAAATGGGGTAATAAATATGACATTGATGGTATATTAGACAAAATATCGTTACTGAAACATTGTAATCTCTGAAAATGTGATGCACATGTTCTAGGGTAACCACCTGTCCCACCCTGTGAGGGACAGTCCCTCTTTGGCCAGTTGTGTCCTGCAAACAAACCGAACACATGGCAAATGTCCTGATATCTCAGGACAAAGATTTCCCAGATATCTTTTCAAATGGTAGCATAAAACACTAATATTGTATCTGGAACAACAAAATATCATAATAAACAGAATAAGCAACTGAAATGCTACAAGAATTGGTAGCTCTCCTGGCAAAAAGTGAAGTCCTGTCCTATGTACTGGCCGTGGGTATGCTTTTTCCAGGCAAAGTACACGTTCCGAACACTAATGTCCCATATTGTGCATTTGAAAAGGTGGCAGCCCTAAGATGTGCAGGCGACAAAACAGCGACAATGGGGTATCCGTCAAGCACACAGGTGGATTGAGGTAGTGAACCAAAGGGAACAGAACACTACAAATGCGAAAGCATCATACGTACACAAAGGAGATAATAATACAGTAGTAGCGACAGCCCCCCCCTCTACCACCTCCGATACCACATCCAGGATATGAAGCAGGAGGGCAGGCTAGTCCCCCCCACATTATCCTGTGGCAACAGAGGTATCACAACGACCAAATGTAAGAGAAGCTATTGAAACCACATCCCGAACTCGTAACATACCTAGGGACACTCGAGTAAGAAGACAGTCACTAGAACAGAGTGAGGATATCTGTCAATTAATTTAAGTACCGAACCCTCATGCAGGACAGGAAGGCCAGGACCCAACCCCCGTAGTGTATAGACCGTGGACACCAGATGATATCTGTAAAGTCACAGAGTGAATTCCCCATCTACAAAGTAATCGCTATTCACCATGCAATACCCCTGTATCTTCTGATCAGAAAACAAAGGGGGAATGGCGGATGGTACAGGATTTACAAGCTGTAAATCATGTAATAATACCTAGGGTACCGATGGTGCCAGACCCACACACAATATTGAATGCTATGAACACGCCACAGAAGTATCTCACCGTGGTACATATAAGCTATGCTTCCTTTGCAATACCTATACATCCAGATAGTCCGTATTGCTTTGCATTTACATTCAGGGTAACAGATACAGCCATACCCGGCTATCGCAGGGATACTGTGAAAGTACAACGATATTCCCACAGGAGATGGCTAGCTACATTCCGGTGTTTACTACACCCGGGGCCAGTCAAGTTCTACTTTATGTGGATGATATTCTGCTTGCGGCCCCTACCCAGCAGCAATGTATGGAAGATACAATAGCATCATTGAGATATTCAGCAGAACAGGAACATAAAGTAAGCAAGCATAAATTGCAACTACAGAGAATACAGGTCAAGTACCTGGGATATGTGGTATCCAAGTAGGGTAGAACATTACATGACGATAGGAAGGTAGCAATTTCACAAGCACCCAAGCCAACTACCAAGAAGGGAATGAAGTCCTTTCTGTGCCAACTAACATTTGTCAAAGCTGGTTACCAAACAATGCTTCTGAATCTGCTGTATTGTCTGCCTTAATCTTTAATACACCTATGGCAGCACAACACATACTACACTGGATTACAGTAGCAGAAACAACTTTCTGCAGACTAAAATGATTGATAGCTTCAACATCTGTATTAGGTCTCCCGAATAATCATAACACATGTTGTCGGACTGTAGATTGTAAGCGGAGATATATGACGTCAGTCTTGATGCAACAGCATGGAAGTAAGCAACGCTACATAGCTTACTACTCATTGCAGTTGGACACTGTGGCATGGTCAGTGCCACATTGTGTACAGGCAGTTGTTGTAGCACCCATGACAGTACAGGCCCCGGCCTCAATGTTATCATACCACCCTCTCACTGTGAGAATGTCTCCTGCAGTTGCGATCATTCTGCTGCAAGAGAAGATAGCATTCCTGACCCGTGCTAGACATTTGTCTTGTTTGACCATACCACTGAGTCAACCTCATATGGTGATTGAACGTTGTACAACATTAAACCTATCAACGTCACGTCCGACACCTGTGTATGGCACACCACACAGTTGCCTATACGAAATGGATGAAATAACTACACACAGACATGATATATCACTGATATACCCTTAGATGATGCAGAGGTGACAGTTAATGTGTACGGATCATGTAGACAGAGTCCCACAGGAACAAATCAAGTAGGTTATGCAGTAGTTATTGATAATGAGATTGTAGACGCACAACCCCTGCAGCATAACGTGTCTGCTCAAGCAGCAGAATAGATAGCTTTAACACATGCTTGTACTGTGGCGAAAACCTGATGTGTGGACATATGTCCCGATAGTCAGTATGTTGTCTGTACAGTGCATGTTTATGAGCAGCAGTGGAAGAATAGGGGAATGATAACATCCACCGGTAAACCGATTAATCATGCGCAATTGATCCTGAATGCATTACATTCCATTCAGTTACCCACTAAAGTAGCTAATTGTAAATGTGCAGGTCATAGATAGCCACAGGATAACAGTAGGAAAGGTAAGGCATGAGCTCATGCAGCTGCAAAACAAGCAGCCTCACAGTTGGAAAGTGTATGTTTGAGTGAGGAATGACAATCCTCAGACATTTTACATGTAGAAATGTTACAAACAATGCAAACACCAACTACGAAAGCAGAAAAGCTGACGTGGGTATGACGAGGAGCAATCCTTGAAGACGGACTGCACATATCCACAGTGAGAAAGCCAATATTAACGTCTAATGTAGTCAGATATGCGGCTTTGTGGAGCCATGGGTAGAGACATGTCTCAACAGGGGGGATGGTACATTCGGTTAACAGAATACCCCTAACATACGGAAGTAGGAACCACATACAAACATCATGAGCAGCGTGTCACATTTGCAGTAGATATCATGCACAGGGAGCATTTAAACCGAAGGGAGTGTGTTTACCTACACCACCATAACCGTTCCGTACTATTTGTATGTAGTTCATACATCTGAATAAATGTGAAGGGAAGAAATACTGTTTAGTGATTACACATATATATAATCAAAATGGGTAGAAGCATTCCCAACCATGAATCCGGATGCAGCAGCAGTGGCAAAGGTGCCAGTAAATTAAGTATCCCGAGATCGGGCATACTGTAAAGAAGCTACAGTGACAATAGAACACATTTAGTGAACCAGACAATCACGCAACCTGGGGGATTAATTTGTATTCCCATGAATGTAAATTGCATGTACAACCCACAGTCAGCATGACTGCTGGCGCGGTACAATGGGATCCCGAGAAATAAGTACAGGAGGTTGGTGGGTGACACCCAGACGAGTTACATTTGCTGTCTACCTCTAGCATTGCTGAGCATGACAACAGTTCCAAATGTAAAGTGTTGCACCCACTTCGAAGTAGTATGTGGAATGGCATATCATGTGCCAGAGTGAAAGGTTGTCATGCCTGCAGAGCCGGAGGTCGATGGCTCATTAGCAGGTGACATGAGAGGATTGTTAACCAATAACACTGTTTTGCAGTTAAAGTCTTTTACAGATAAAGAGCAAGTGAAGCCGGACGCATAGCTGACACCAGTATCCTGAGTGTATGTCACTGTTATCCAAACAAGATAATTGGCAAGTGGAAAGTGTGAAGGTCTGTACCAGGTACTGTTGGCAACGCCTACTGCAGTAAAGTATGCTGAGAGGTCGTCTTGGGTTCACCTCACAGTTTTCAAACCGGTAAAGGATATCAAGTCTGATCAACATCTTGTAGCTGATATACCATAGAGCCTGAATCACCCAGGCCAGACTGTATAACAATACAAAGCAACCCCAAAGACATTTGGTTTACTGTCATAATGATTATACACCTATTAACCATGTTTGTGTTTACTTTACATTTGCTGGGACCTTACCTGCATATAACTACACGGATACAAATAGTGATACGTGATGAACTGGCCACAGAGTGTCTTCCACACTTCAACAAATACCTAGGCATGACGCGTGTGCATGTACACACTATGAACATTTTAAATTGCTGTGTTTGTACTGCCATACCTACATCATATGGAGGACTTCTGATGTATGGTGTCCCCTTGGGGATACATTGAGACTTGTGAATATTTACACTTTGATACAGGCTCTGTGAGATCACAGGACAAAGTGGCACTGTACTTACCTGTTACACAAAAAGTAATTGTATGTTGTTATAAACATGATACAGTTCAAGTTGGTGGGAGTATTTGTAACATAACTGTGTCTTACAAATGTCATATAACAGCCAAAGATCACAGTACTACTTGTAGCACCATTCATTATCTGTATTTAAGCTTCATGAGAACAACGTGGAAGGATGTGCAGAAACATCCTGCATTGTATAAACAGTCCTCTGTTATAGACAGGCAGATGTTACATGCAGAGGTAACCCGCATCAGTAGTAAAGTAGAATATTGTTATTTTGTTTGTGGGAAAGAAGCATATCAATGGTTACCTGAGAATTGGTCCGGCAGTTGTTATTTGGGTTATCTGGCTCCAGTCACATGACATACTGCACAATTGCCTCTGGGTACGAAACGAACTATAACACACATAGCTCAAAGAACTGGGAACACAGTCGAGAAACCTACTAATCCAGTGGGTGAAATGGAAGCTGTTCTGACATTCCAGTTTTCTGCAAGAGATAAAGGAATATCGATCCATATGGACTTGAGTGACAGCGTCATAACCTGGGCTGGAACACTCCCAGCTTGTGGAGTAGTGAAATCAATCAGGAACAGAGGAAGTTGTCAAAACCTGTCGGAGGAATGATGAATGTGACTTTCCGCTCCTGAACTTGTGACTGATGAACTGGATGCAATGAGAACTGTTGTGTCACAAAATGTAATAGCGACGACTGCACCCTGCCGGAGAATTGGTACGTCGCTCATTAAAGAAGATCGCTGTGTCCAAGTACCACATAAAAGACCAGAATCAACGCCCACCTAGAGGTAATACAGCAGGTGTCATCCATGGCGGAACCAGGCCCAAACCCACTGACGAACCATTTCCACAAACCATTTGGTGGATGGGGTTCAGTCATACTGAATATCATGATTGCCATTTGTGTTGTTCTGCTCATATTGGGAGCATGTGTCTATTGCGGGATACTTTGCATGTAAGTATTAGTCAGGGACTCTGTCGACGATCTGTACCTGAGACTATGTATCAAGACCTGTAGTGGTATTTGTCAATACAAAATGCAATCCTTCTTGAAATGTACAACAAATTACTTGCCTAGTTAAACGTTCCAGAGAGGAAGAGGCTAGTTATAGAAATAATGTGGTATATGTTTCTGGATAGAATAGAAGCAATCAAAGGAGGGAGAATGTTAGCAAAATACATACTTAAACATATATATGACGTGCAACTTTAGAAGCAATAAGTGTATAATGCATATTATTCTATCTTACAATATGGCAGTAGAGCTTATCATGCATGTAATTGCCTGTAGTGTAGCTGCAGTGTGATTGAACCCTGACCCTGGCAGTAACCAGTGCAGCAGGTGTATGTCATTCAGCATTAGTCATCTGCTCGGTTAGAGAATAATAAATGTATGTACAGGTATATCTGTCATCCTTCCACTGAGGAGGATAGGCTTGTGAGCTCTATGTAACACAGAGTACAGCTGCTCACCAGAGAGACAAAGGAACCTAGTAGGAAATGGAGTGACGACCAGATCTGAACAGTGTTGGAACCGTGACAGAGCAGAATTTACCGAAGTATATTCTAATTGACTATGTGGCTCGCAAGGTTTTGCTATCCTCATGTGAAAACATTTAATAAGCATTACCTTAGCACTGTTGTAGGAATACAACATTGTGGACTATAGTGATTTAAATGCCCTGTGACTGACCACATCATTAATGTGTGCAAAAGATGATAGTATACACAATGCTTATACAGCTGTAACATGTATAGAGTAAAACAAATGTCTAAACTTGTACTGCATAGTTCTTTGCCTCCTGCTGCACAGTAGTAAAACGTTATTAATCTCAGCTTACTGTGTTATTGACTGTCATTTTGAAAAGATGAAGGAGTGTTACAGTTTGATTTAAACAATGTAATTGACAGATGTGTATGTTCTAGCATGGGAATAGGTCAAGCCAACCATCACAATGTCCATGTGTACCACATACAAACAGCCAGTAACACGCAGTAGTAGTGCATGCAGGCATACACGACTGTGGGAATAGTACAGGACATATGGCACATGCCAATTGCAGATGCATGACACAAACCCCAGGATGGGTGTCCCTGCAAAGAGGAACATGTGCCAACCACACCTCCCACAGATGTACCAGCAATAAAAACACATGGCAAACACACAGAAACACTACCGTCCAACACACAACTGCAACGGAGCCTGGTCAGACACCAACATGAAGCATGCACAAAAAGATCATCTCTACTTGACTCCAAGTAGACTTTTCCCTATCTGTTAAACCTAGCACTTGCTCCTACAGTACTTATTACCTTGATACGGCACTCTTATAGATAGCACCCCAAAAAGGCAAACCCCCATTTCTCGGTAACCCACGTCCCCCGGAATCTCTTTTACAGTTGTTTGTCTAGTCCTTCTAGCATGTCGAGGGATCAGTTGCTAGTGTCCTGTCCTGCTCAGCTGGTGAACCTGGGAATATTGAGGCAATGTTACAATTGCCTCATGTACACAGACAACCCTCCCCTCCTCCCACAAAACACAAATACATGCGAGAGATGCAACTATATAGCCAAACTGGAGGCTGAGCTCTCTCAACATAGGACTGGCAAGACCAATCAGGAGGAGAAGGTTACCACACACACCATAGACCCAGTCTCACATAGTACCATCACAACCTCAAATCATACACATAAACACACAGACATACTCGGCGGCTCTGATCAAAAAACTACCAAAACAGCAGAGGCCACCAAAGCATACACCCAAACAACCACCACCTCAGAACACAACACCTGCAACACATATACCTCACAGTCAGAGTGTCAAACAGTCACAGCCCTTAAGGCCAAACACAATGCCAGACACACTAGTCATCAGTGACTCCATAGTCAGACACACTGACGTCCCGCTCACCAGACTGAGTAAGGAGAAGGTCACAGTAAGCTGCCTGTCGGGTGCTAGAATCCACCACATAACGCAAGCACTCAGGTCTCTCAACAGCAGGTACAAATACGACTCAGTCATTGTCCACGGTGGTGTAAACGACCTGAGACGTACCTCCTTGGACTACATGAAAAGAGACATTGAGGAGCTCTCTGATTATGTAGCCCAGGCAGGTATGACCCTGACCTTGAGCAGTATCCTACCTTCACCAAGAATGATGCCACAATACAGAGATAGGATGATCAGCTTTAACAATTGGCTTAAACTCTGGTGTCATTCAAAGGGGATCCAATGTCTGTCTGCCTGGGATGACATGCTGGACAAGCCACGCTGCTTCGCAAGGGACGGCTTGCACCTGTCACCCCTGGGATTCCGGATATTGGCAAAGGGTCTTGCCACCCCCATAGTGCCTTTTTTAGGCAAGGCTCAAAGTCTAAACCTACCACCCTAGAACACAACAGAGGAAAAATAATGAGGGTAATGCTGCTCAATGCTAGAAGTCTAAATCTCAAAATGCACGCACTCGAGGCCCTTCTCAGTATGGAGAACATCGATGTCTGTGCAGTGACAGAAACCTGGTTCAAGGCTCCTGAGAGCACCCCAGCACTATCAGGTTTTACCTCTTATCATGCGTTCCGGCCCCAAAATCCGGACAATACCAAGAAAGGAGGGGGGGTATCCATATTCATCAAGGACACCCACACCTCAAGACTGGTGGCAACGCACGATGCATCGGAGACCATCCAGGTGCAATTAACCATAGGCAAGACTGCTCTGCAAATTGTAGCATGTTACAGGCCACCCTCACAAACTCAGGAACCTCACATGGCCTTCCTGAAAACACTAGAGGGGATAAATGTATCACCAAACACCATCATACTAGGTGACTTCAATTACCGTAATATAGACTGGGAACACTACTCAAGCCCAAACACCCTAGCCCACAAGTTCCTGGAATTCACAAACTCAAATGCCATGGAACAACTAGTCACCATCCCCACAAGAGGAGAAAACATACTTGATCTCATCATCACGAACATGGGAGCACAATGTTCAACACCGGAAGTATACCCCTCACTGGTGAGATCAGATCACAAACTAATCTCGCTGGAGGTCCTCATCCCACCCCCACCTGAAATAAAAAAGACCACAGTAAAGAACCTCAAGAAAGCAGACTTCACACTTCTAAAGACTAGTGTGGTCACCTTTAAGGCCCCCGAGCCAGCGGAAAACAGTACTCAAGCCGCTGAATCACTTACAAATGCCTTCTACCAGCACCTGCAGGACTGCATGGATAAGGCAATCCCAAGCAAAACAAAGACTCTTTGTACCAAAGGCAAGCGTCCAGTCTGGTGGACCCCAGCCATAAACAAACTCTACAACAAAAGGAGGAAGCTACTACAAGATAGAGCAAAATCCTTAAAAGGTAAGACACCCTTGCTCACTATAAGTAAAAAACTAAGAGCTCTCATAAAATCATCCAAAGCAAATTCTGGGAGAAAAATAGCTAAAGACTCAAAAGACAATCATAAGGCCTTCTTTAGCTATGTTAGAAACCTGGGAGGAAACTCCCAGATATGCTCAGAACTAGTTCAAAATGATGTGAAGATTACTGATCCTACAGACATTGCCAACATACTGGCTGACAGGTTCAGTGCAAACTTCACCCTCCCAAAAGGAGAGATATCTATACCAAGCGATTGCAGCCCCCCAAACATCTCCAACGCCCAAGTGAGAACTGCTCTCTCCAAAGCAAAAAACACAGCATCCATGGGACCTGATGGTGTCCCTGGCTGTGTGCTGCACGAACTCAACGAGGAATTAAACCCACAGCTAGGACAGCTGTTTAATCATAGTCTTACCTCTGGATACGTACCCAGGGAGTGGTGCACTGCAACTGTGGTCCCACTTCACAAAGGCGGTGCCTCCACCGACCCTGGAAATCAATGGCCCATTAGCTTGACAAGCCTTATCTGCAAAGCCATGGAGAGGATCATAATGGACCTCATAAATAAAGACATAGGGAATTTGCAGACTTTGGATCCATCCCAGTTTGGCTTTGTCAAAGGCAGATCATGCCTTCTAAACTTGGTTGACTTTTTCGAAACAGTCACCAAAGCCATTGATGAGGGAAAGGCAGTCCATACAGCCTACCTCGATCTGGCGAAGGCTTTCGATACAATACCCCACTCGGGTATCATTGAAAAACTCATCAGCTTAAATGTTAACCCATACATCACAAGATGGGTTGCAAACTGGCTGAGTGACAGAACCCACAGGGTCAGAGTTGCTGGCGCCATGTCAGACTCAAAGCCTGTCACAAGTGGTATACCACAGGGCTCAGTCCTGGGCCCACTCTTGTTTGGCATCTACTTTTCCGGTACAAGCAAACACAGGAGGGTTATGGCTGACAAAGTTTGCAGATGACTGCAAACTGGCGCCATAGTAGAAAACATCTGACACAGATATCCTTCAGAAGGGTCTCACAGAAATGGATAACTGGTGCCAGAGCCATGGCCTAAAGTTAAATGCCAAAAAATGCATAGTCATACCCTTCGGCAAAAACAAGGTTACCCCTAGCTACCAAATAGGTGGCAATCCACTGAGCACAGAAGAAGTTATCAGGGACCTGGGGACCCAGGTTGATAGTAGTCTGTCATTCGACACCCATGTAGCTAAAGTAGTTAGGAAGACCTTCTACATTGCCCACCTTATCATGAAGGGATTCCCATCTAGATCAAGGGAGGTCATAGTCTCCCTATACTCATCACTCATCAGACCAATGATTGAGTACAATGCCCCATTCAGAATGTATCTGACCCGACACTTGCAGCAGCTGGAGAGGCCACAAAAGTTCCGCACCAAAAGGATAACGGGTCTCAGACATCTGTCCTATGCTGCCCGACTGAAAGAACTCCAGCTCTATTCAGTAAACGCTTGCTCAGAGGTGACCTTTGCCTAACATACAAGGCCATGTCAAACCCAGATTTGATGAATATGCTTCACCTCAAAGAATCTAGATCCATCAGAGCCACAAGGGCGGGAGACTTAAACCTCGACACAGCTATTAATGGGACATGCTGGAGGGATAGATTCATCACCCAAAGACTCCCTATGCTGTGGAATAAAATCCCGGTATATGTGAGGCAGAGCACCTCGCTGGCCTTGTTCAAGAGAAATCTTGACCAATGGATGGGAGATCGCAGATATACCCCAGGGATTACCTCAGTGTCACTGCTCGACAGAGGCACAGCAAAATAATGGGTATAGTTCCCCATACTAAAGGGGTGGCGTAAGCCACAAAACTATGGGCTAGGCTTGTAAATGCCCTCGGGCAGATAGCCTAGTATGAACCTATGAACCTATGAACCTATGAACATACAGGGACTTGTGTAATGTTTGCCTTAACACCCCCCCATAGGCCAAAGAAGAATAGAATGGACATATGCATGTAATGTTGTGAAGGATGTGCGGTAGTCCTCAGTATCACAGTGTTAGGGACACAGATACACTGTCATCAACTGTGACGTATGTGCACTGTACACAGCATACCTGCATGTAATACAGAGGACAATCATGTGCCACAGAAATATACACTGGAGAAAGAGTATAGGGGATAGACAAGTGTAAATGTGACAAACTATGACTATAGGTTCATATGTCCATAGGTACAGGGTAGGCCATCGTCCCAGGCTCAGCCATAACACTACACCATAGTTAGGATGACTTTGCCAGCCTTCTGTGCTTCAGATAAAATACTCATGATATTGCTGTACCTCCGTCAAGCAGTGATAATGATGTAATCCCTGGCCTATACCTGCAATTCTCCATCCAATGGACAACATACCCGTGAACAAGGCTAGGAAGGATCCCTGTCTCACATGTACTGTGATGTAGATCCACAGCATTGTGAGTGTCTGGGTGATATATGTGTCACTCAAACACATCCCATTAATGACCATGACAAGGTTCATGTCACCTGCCCTAGTGGTTCTGAGGGATGCAGATACAGTAGGTGAAACATACACATGACATATGGGTTGACATGGCCTCGTATGTCAGGCACAGGTCAACACTAAACAGCAGGTATGTGACTTAATGGGGCAGGGGTCCTACAAGTGGGGCAGCATTACACAAAATGATGTCATCCTGCATCTGTACGACAATTAACCTATGAGGGCTTCCCAGCTGCTGTAGGTGTATGGTCAGATACAGTCTGAGTGGGGCAATGTAGTAAATCATAGATTGTAACACGTAATGGGTACAAGGAGACAATGACCTAGCCTGATGTAGATGTGAATCCTGCACAAACAGGTGGGCAATGTAGAAGTCCCTAGAACCACGATAACAACGTGTGTGTTGAATGAATGGTGACCGACAAACTCTGTCCCTGATCCTGGTAATCACCCCTGTGCTGAGTGGACAGCCACCTATATGCTGGACAGGGGTGACCTAGTACTTCTCGACAGGTATGATGTTGCATTGCCAGCATTTAGCTGTGGGACATGTCCTGACAGCAGATATGCATATCTGGGGAGCCCCTTGAAGGATATCTGTGTCAGATGTCCGTCCCACTATGGCACCTGTTTTGCAATCATCTACAAACAATGTTGCCCATAACACCCTGTGTGTGCCTGTACCGTGGAAATGTAGATGTATGACAGGAGTGGACCCACGGAAGGGCCCCAGGGACACCACTTGTGACAGGCAGTAGGTCTGACATGCTGCCAGCAACTATGACCGGGGGGTGGACCCATGTACACCTGTGCACCTAAACCTGCTAGCATCCGTGTGCAGCTATACACCCACACACAATGTGCATACCTGAAATGTGGTAAGATGTTTGTGTTAGGCAGTGCCACGGGCAAATCATTACCCACATGTCACCAACCCACCTCAGGTACAGATATGTAAATGGCTGCATGTGAATGTGTCTGCAGAATGTGTACATCCGCATGTGGTATGTACCCGTCAAACCATATAGGTTTGCATACGACACGGTGCACATAACTGTTCACATTTGGACAAGTCGGGTTGTTGGACCACCGCATCGATGATTAGCTATGCAGTGGAGTCGCACACATATAGCGGCACAGGTGCCTACCAAACAGGACGTCCTACCAGGGCGCTACCCGCAAAGAAGGGAAGGTGGGACATCACATGTGGAGAGTAGCGTTGCGGACGGACAAATACACACGGTCAAGGTAAAGGGCGGAACAACATGCATATGGCGGATGGATGTTGTTGAAAAATATATATAGAAACACATATGAAGTGCCAGTTTAGACTCGAAATACTATATAATGCATTGAATTGTACCGTACAATATGGCAGTAGAACTAAGCCTGCATGTAATTGGTGAAGCTAAGCTGTAGTGTGATGGAATTCTGAACCTGGCAGTAACCAGTACAGCAGGCTTATGTCTGTCAGCATTAATTATCTGCTGGGTTACAGAACAATAAATGTATGTACATGCATAACATCACTCCTTCCCTGAGGAGGATGGCCTTGTGAGCTCTATCGAAGATAAGAGTACAACTCCTTACCAGAGAGACAAAGCAACGTATTAAGAAATTAACTGACTACTGTATCGGAACAGTCCAGGGTCCTTGAAACAGCTACAATCACAGAAGGACACTGTAATTGACCAGGTGCCTTGCAAGGCTGTGTTATTCTCATGGGAAAACATTTTAAAAGCACGACCCCAGCACCCGTATGTATAGACTATTGCGGACCATAGTGATGGAAATGCCCTGTGACCGACCACGTCAGTAAGGTGGGCAAAAGCTGATTGTAAACACTATATAAAGAAATTGCTTACTGTATAGAGTCAGACAAAACTCTCATACTTGGACTGTATATTATTTTGCCTGCCTGTGTACACTACTAAAAGCGTTGTGAACCCGAGCCTCCTGTGTTATTGACTGTCACTTAGAAAAGCCTACTGATAACTACAGTCTAGTTTAACGCTGCTGACATTGTGATCCTTGTAATCCAGAATTCCCTTATTCTTCTAAGGTCAGGTATGGGTGGTTGAACATCTGCTTGGGAGAATTTGCCTAAATGGTTCTTCTTGAATGAAAAAGACCTCGACTGATTATTGTGTGTAGAGGCTGTCCACTGTCTAGTCTGTGGCTGAAAAAGCGAAGCTGGATCCAAGGCGTGCTTGTAAACAGGAGGCTCAGGTAAAGGAGTGTTTGCTCTGTCTCTATTGTAGATCCAGGGACCAGACTACATTGTGTTTCTGTTAACAGTTGCGTGTGAATTGAAGACCAATCAAATAGTGTTAGAAATCCAGACATAGGTCAGGGAACACAGCAGAATATAAATAGTCATTGTAGACACTACAGTGGATACAGGAAGGAAGATACGATGGTATGAGAGAAGGGTCGCATTAACAGTCGTGTAGAGGATAGCGAGGAGATTAGTGAACAAACAGATCATGGTCGCGTTTGTGAGTAGCATTAAGTATATCTGTCGCAGAGAGAGCATATAATGTAATGAGATATTCAGCAAAATGGGGTAATAAATATGACATTGATGGTATATTAGACAAAATATAGTTACTGAAACATTGTAATCTCTGCAGTACTGATGCACATGTTCTAAGGCCTTACTGTCCCACCTGGCGAGACAGTCCCTCTTTGGCCAGTTGTGTCCTGCAAACAAACCGAACAAATGGCAAATGTCCTGATATCTCAGGACAAAGATTTCCCAGATATCTTTTCAAATGGTAGCATAAAACAGTAATTTTGTATCTGGAACAACAAAATATCATAATAAACAGAATAAGCAACTGAAATGCTACAACAATTGGTAGCTCTCCTGTCAAAAAGTGAAATCCTGTCCTATGTACTGGCCGTGGGTATGCATTTACCTTGCAAATTACACGTTCCGAACACTAATGTCCCACATTGTGCATTTGAAAAGGTGGCAGCCCTAAGATGTGCAGGCGACAAAACAGCGACAATTGGGTATCCGTCAAGCACATAGGTGGATTGAGGTAGTGAACCGAAGGGAACAGAACACTACAAATGGCTAAGCATCATACGTACACAAAGAAGATCATAATACAGTAGTAGCGACAGACCCCTCTACCACCTCCGATACCACATCCAGGATATGAAGCGGGAGGGCAGGCTAGTCCCCACATTCTATCCTGTGGCAACAGAGGTATCACGACCAAATGTAAGAGAAGCTATTGAAACCACATCCCGAACTCGTAACATACCTAGGGACACTCGAGTAAGAAGACAGTCACTAGAACAGAGTGAGGATATCTGTCAATTAATTGAAGTACCGAACCCTCATGCAGGACAGGAAGGCCAGGACCCAACCCCCGTAGTGTATAGACCGTGGACACCAGAAGATATCTGTAAAGTCACAGAGTGAATTCCCCATCTACAAAGTAATCGCTATTCACCATGCAATACCCTGTATCTTCTGATCGGAAAACAAAGGGGGAATGGCGGATGGTACAGGATTTACAAGCTGTAAATCATGTAATAATACCTAGGGTACCGATGGTGCCAGACCCACACACAATATTGAATGCTATGAACATGCCACAGAAGTATCTTACCGTGGTACATATAAGCTATGCTTCCTTTGCAATACCTATACATCCAGATAGTCCGTATTGCTTTGCATTTACATTCAGGGTAACAGATACAGCCATACCCGGCTATCGCGGGATACTGTGAAAGTACAACGATATTCCCACAGGAGATGGCTAGCTACATTCCGGTGTTTACTCCACCGGGGCCAGTCAAGTTCTACTTTATGTGGATGATATTCTGCTTGCGGCCCCTACCCAGCAGCAATGTATGGAAGATACAATAGCATTATTGAGATATTCAGCAGAACAGGGACATAAAGTAAGCAAGCATAAATTGCAACTACAGAGAATACAGGTCAAGTACCTGGGATATGTGGTATCCAAGTAGGGTGGAACATTACATGGCGATAGGAAGGTAGCAATTTCACAAGCACCCAAGCCAACTACCAAGAAGGGAATGAAGTCCTTTCTGGGCCGACTAACATTTGTCAAAGCTGGTTACCAAACAATGCTTCTGGAATCTGCTGTATTGTCTGCCTTAATCTTTAATACACCTATGGCAGCACAACACATACTACACTGGATTACAGTAGCAGAAACAGCTTTCTGCAGACTAAAACGATTGATAGCTTCAACATCTGTATTAGGTCTCCCGAATAATCATAACACATGTTGTCAGACTGTAGATTGTAAGCGGAGATATATGACGTCAGTCTTGATGCAACAGCATGGAAGTAAGCAACGCTACATAGCTTACTACTCATTGCAGTTGGACACTGTGGCATGGTCAGTGCCACATTGTGTACAGGCAGTTGTTGTAGCACCCATGGCAGTACAGGCCCGGCCTAATGTTATCATACCACCCTCTCACTGTGAGAATGTCTCATGCAGTTGCGATCATTCTGCTGCAAGAGAAGATAGCATTCCTGACCCGTGCTAGACATTTGTCTTGTTTGACCATACCACTGAGTCAACCTCATATGGTGATTGAACGTTGTACAACATTAAACCTATCAGCGTCACGTCCGACACCTGTGTATGGCACACCACACAGTTGCCTATACGAAATGGATGAAATAACTACACACAGACATGATATATCACTGATATACCCTTAGATGATGCAGAGGTGACAGTTAATGTGTACGGATCATGTAGACAGAGTCCTACAGGAACGAATCAAGTAGGTTATGCAGTAGTTATTGATAATGAGATTGTAGGCCCAACCCTGCAGCATAAGCGTGTCTGCTCAAGCAGCAGAATAGATAGCTTTAACACGTGCTTGTACTGTGCGAAAAACCTGATGTGTGGACATATGTCCCGATAGTCAGTATGTTGTCTGTACAGTGCATGTTTATGAGCAGCAGTGGAAGAATAGGGGAATGATAACATCCACGGTAAACCGATTAATCATGTGCAATTGGTCTTGAATGCATTACATTCCATTCAGTTACCCACTAAAGTAGCTAATTGTAAATGTGCAGGTCATAGAAAGCAACAGGATAACAGTAGGAAAGGTAAGGCATGAGCTCATGCAGCTGCAAAACAAGCAGCCTCACAGTTGGAAAGTGTATGTTTGAATGAGGAATGACAATCCTCAGACATTTTAGATGTAGAAATGTTACAAACAATGCAAACATCAACTACGAAAGCAGAAAAGCCGGCGTGGGTATGACGAGGAGCAATCCTTGAAGTTGGACTGCACATATCCACAGTGAGAAAGCCAATATTAACGTCTAATGTATTCAGATATGCGGCTTTGTGGAGCCATGGGTAGAGACATGTCTCAACAGGGGGGATGGTACATTTGGTTAGCAGAATCCCGCTAACATACGGAATTAGGAACCACATACAAACATCATGAGCAGCGTGTCACATTTGCAGTAGATATCATGCACAGGGAGCATTTAAACCGAAGGGAGTGAGTTTACCTACACCACCATAACCGTTCCGTACTATTTGTATGGAGTTCATACATCTGAATAAATGTGAAGGGAAGAAATACTGTTTAGTGATTACACATATATATAATCAAAATGGGTAGAAGCATTCCCAACCATGAATCCGGATGCAGCAGCAGTGGCAAAGGTGCCAGTAAAATTAAGTATCCCTAGATCTGGCATACTGTAAAGAAGCTACAGTGACAATAGAACACATTTAGTGAACCAGACAATCACGCAACCTGGGGGATTATTTTGTATTTCCATGAATGTAAATTGCATGTACAACCCACAGTCAGCATGACTGCTGGCACGGTACAATGGGATCCTGAGAAATAAGTACAGGAGGTTGGTGGGTGACACCCAGACGAGTTACATTTGCTGTCTACCTCTAGCATTGCTGAGCATGACAACAGTTCCAAATGTAAAGTGTTGCACCCACTTCGAAGTAGTATGTGGAATGGCATATCATGTGCCAGAGTGGAAAGCTGTCATGCCTGCAGAGCCGGAGGTCGATGGCTCATTAGCAGGTGACATGAGAGGATTGTTAACCAATAACACTGTTTTGCAGTTAAAGTCTTTTACAGATAAAGAGCAAGTGAAGCCGGACGCATAGCTGACACCAGTATCCTGTGTGTATGTCACTGTTATCCAAACAAGATAATTGGCAAGTGGAAAGTGTGAAGGTCTGTACCAGGTACTGTTGGCAACGCCTACTGCAGTAAAGTTTGCTGAGAGGTCGTCCTGGGTTCACCTCACAGTTTTCAAACCGGTAAAGGATATCAAGTCTGATCAACATCTTGTAGCTGATATACCATAGAGCCTGAAAGACCGAGGCCAGAGTGTATAACAATACAAAGCAACCCCAAAGACATTTGGTTTACTGTCATAATGATTATACACCTATTAACCATGTTTGTGTTTACTTTACATTTGCTGGGACCTTACCTGCATATAACTACACGGATACAAATAGTGATACGTGATGAACTGGCCACAGAGTGTCTTCCACACTTCAACAAATACCTAGGCATGGCGTGTGCATGTACAGACTATGAACATTTTAAATTGCTGTGTTTGTACTGCCATACCTACATCATATGGAGGACTTCCGATGTATGTTGTCCCCTTGGGGATAGATTGAGACTTGTGAATATTTACACTTTGATACAGGTTCTGTGAGATCACAGGACAAAGTGGCACTGTACTTACCTGTTACACAAAAAGTAATTGTATGTTGTTATAAACATGATACAGTTCAAGTTGGTGGGAGTATTTGTAACATAACTGTGTCTTACAAATGTCATATAACAGCCAAAGATCACAGTACTACTTGTAGCACCATTCATTATCTGTATTGAAGCTTCATGAGAACAACGTGGAAGGATGTGCAGAAACATCCTGAATTGTATAAACAGTCCTCTGTTATAGACAGGAAAATGTTACATGCAGAGGTAACCCGCATCAGTAGTAAAGTAGAATATTGTTATTTTGTTTGTGGGAGAAAAGCATATCAATGGTTACCTGAGAATTGGTCCGGCAGTTGTTATTTGGGTTATCTGGCTCCAGTCACATGACATACTGCACAATTGCCTCTGGGTACAAAACGAACTATAACACATATAGCTCGAAGAACTGGGAACACAGTCGAGAAACCTACTAATCCAGTGGGTGAAATGGAAGCTGTTCTGACATTCCAGTCTTCTGCAAGAGATAAAGGAATATCGATTCATATGGACTTGAGTGACAGCGTCATAACCTGGGCTGGAACACTCCCAGCTTGTGGAGTAGTGAAATCAATCAGGGAACAGAGGAAGTTGTCAAAACCTGTCGGAGGAATGATGAATGTGACTTTCCGCTCTTGAACTTGTGACTGATGAACTGGATGCAATGAGAACTGTTGTGTCACAAAATGTAATAGCGACTGCACCCTGCGGCGAGAATTGCGTCTTGGCTCGCTTATTAAAGAAGATCGATGTGTCCAAGTACCAAATAAAAAGACCAGAATCACCGCCCACCTAGAGCTAATACATCAGGTCTCATCCATGGCGGAACCAGGCCCAAACCCACTGGAACCATTTCCACAAACCATTTGGTGGATGGGGTTCAGTCATACTGAATATCATGATTGCCATTTGTGTTGTTCTGCTCATATTGGGAGCATGTGTCTAGTGCGGGATACTTTGCATGTAAGTATTAGTCAGGGACTCTGTGTGATATCTGTACCGAGACTATGTATCAAGATCTGTAGTGGTATTTGTCAATACAAAATGCAATCCTTCTTGGGAAATGTACAACAACAAATTACTTGCCTGATTCTAGCGTTCAGAGAGGGAAAGAGGCTAGGGAATGAAATAATGTTATATGTTTCTGGATAGAATAAAACATCAAAGGAGGGAGAATGTTAGCAAAATACATATTTAAACATATATATGGCGTGCAACTTTAGAAGCAAATAGTGTATAATGCATATTATTCTATTTTACAATATGGCGGTAGGGCTTATCATGCATGTAATTGCCTGTAGTGTAGCTGCAGTGTGATTGAACCCTGACCCTGGCAGTAACCAGTGCAGCAGGTGTATGTCATTCAGCATTAGTCATCTGCTTTCGGTTAGAATAATAAATGTATGTACAGGTATATCTGTCATCCTTCCACTGAGGGAGGGATAGGCTTGTGAGCTCTACTATGTAACACAGAGTACAGCTGCTCACCAGAGAGAGACAAAAGGAACCTAGTAGGAAATGGGTGTGACGGATCTGAACAGTGTTGCAGGAACCATGACAGAGCAGAATTTACGAGTACATTCTAATTGACTATGTGGCTACTTGGGTTGTGCTATCCTCATGGGTAAACATTTAATAAGCATTACCCTAGCACTGTTGTAGGAATACAACATTGTGGACTATAGTGATGTAAATGCCCTGTGACTGACCACATCATTAATGTGTGCAAAAGATGATAGTATACACAATGCTCATACAGCTGTAACATGTATAGAGTAAAACAAATGTCTAAACTTGTACTGCATAGTTCTTTGCCTCCTGCTGCACAGTAGTAAAATGTTATTAATCTCAGCTTCCTGTGTTATTGACTGTCATTTTGAAAAGATGAATGAGTGTTACAGTTTGATTTAAACAACGTAATTGACAGATGTGTATGTTCTAGCATGGGAATAGGTCAAGCCAACCATCACAATGTCCATGTGTACCACATACAAACAGCCAGTAACACGCAGTAGTAGTGCATGAAGGCATACGACTGTGGGAATAGTACAGGACATATGGCACATGCCAAGTGCAGATGCATGACACAAACCCCAGGATGGGTGTCCCTGCAAAGAGGAACATGTGCCAACCACACCTCCCACAGATGTACCGGCAATAAATACACATGGCAAACACACAGAAACACTACCGTCCAACACATGACTGCAACGGAGCCTGGTAAGACACCAACATGAAGCATGTACAAACATCTCTACTTGACTAAGTAGACTTTTCTATCTGTTAAACCTAACACTTACCCCGCTCCTACAGTACTTATTATTACCTTGATAGCGGCACTTCATGCTTGGTGGTGCAAGCGGCTTTATTTCTGGTCTTTTACGTCCCGGAATCTTTTTAAAGTTTTTTTTTTGTCTAGTCCTTCCTAGCATGTCGAGGGATCAGTTGCTAGTGTCCTCTCCTGCTCAGCTGGTGAACCTGGGAATATTGAGGCAATGTTACAATTGCCTCATGTACACAGAACAACCCTCTCCTCCTCCCACAAAACACAAATACATGCGAGAGATGCAACTATCTGGCCAAACTGGGCTGAGCTCTCTCAACATAGGACTGGCAAGACCAGTCAGGAGGAGAAGGTTACCACACACACACTATAGACCCAGTCTCACATAGTACCATCACAACCTCCAAATCATACACATAAACACACAAAGACATGCTCGGCTCTGATCAAAATCTACCAAAACAGCAGAGGCCACCAAAGCAGACACCCAAACAACCACCACCTCAGAACACAACACCTGCAACACATAGACCTCACAGTCAGAGTGTCAAACAGTCACAGCCCTTAAGGCCAAACACAATGCCAGACACACTAGTCATTGGTGACTCCATAGTCAGACACACTGGCGTCCCGCTCACCAGACTGAGTAAGGAGAAGGTCACAGTAAGCTGCCTGTCGGCGCTAGAATCCGCCACATAGCATAAGCACTCAGGTCTCTCAGCAGCAGGTACAAATGCGACTCAGTCATTGTCACGCTGGTGTAAGCGACCTGAGGCGTACCTCCTTGGACTACATGAAAAGAGACATTGAGGAGCTCTCTGATTATGTAGCCCAGGCAGGTATGACCCTGACCTTGAGCAGTATCCTACCTTCACCAAGAATGATGCCACAATACAGAGATAAGATGATCAGCTTTAACAATTGGCTTAAACTCTGGTGTCATTCAAAGGGGATCAATGTCTGTCTGCCTGGGATGACATGCTGGACAAGCCACGCTGCTTGAGGGCGGCTTGCACCTGTCACCCTGGGATTCGGATATTGGCAAGGCTCTTGCCACCCCATGAGTGCCTTTTTTAGGCAAGGCTCAAATTCTAAACCTACCACCCTAGAACACAAAAAGGAAAAACTAAAGGGTAATGCTGCTCAATGCCAGAAGTCTAAATCTCAAAATGCACTTTTCGAGGCCCTTCTCAGTATGGAGAACATCGATGTCTGTGCAGTGACAGAAACCTGGTTCAAGGCTCCTGAGAGCACCCCAGCACTATCAGGTTTACCTCTTATCATGCGTTCGGCCCCAAAATCCGGACAATACCAAGAAAGGAGGGTATCCATATTCATCAAGGACACCCACACCTCAAGACTGGTGGCAGCATACGATGCATCGGAGACCATCCAGGTGCAATTAACCATAGGCAAGACTGCTCTGCAAATTGTAGCATGTTACAGGCCACCCTCACAAACTCAGGAACCTCACATGGCCTTCCTGAAAACACTAGAGGGATAAATGTATCACCAAACACCATCATACTAGGTGACTTCAATTACCTAATATAGACTGGGAACACTACTCAAGCCCAAACACCCTAGCCCAAAGTTCCTGGAATTCATAAACTCAAATGCCATGGAACAACTAGTCACCATCCCACAAGAGGAGAAAACATACTTGATCTCATCATCACGAACATGGGAGCACAATGTTCAACACGGAGTATACCCCTCACTGGTGAGATCAGATCACAAACTAATCTGGCTGGAGGTCCTCATCCCACCCACCTGAAATAAAAAGACCACAGTAAAGAACTTCTCGAAAGCCGACTTCACACTTCTAAAGACTAGTGTGGTCTCCTTTAAGGCCCCGAGCGGAAAACAGTACTCAAGCAGCTGAATCACTTACAAATGCCTTCTACCAGCACCTGCAGGACTGCATGGATAAGGCAATCCCAAGCAAAACAAAGACTCTTTGTACCAAAGGCAAGCGTCCAGTCTGGTGGACCCCAGCCATAAACAAACTCTACAACAAAGGAGGAAGCTACTACAAGATAGAGCAAAATCCTTAAAAGGTAAGACACCCTTGATCACTATAAGTAAAAACTAAGAGCTCTCATAAAATCATCCAAAGCAAATTTTGAGAGAAAAATAGCTAAAGACTCAAAAGACAATCATAAGGCCTTCTTTAGCTATGTTAGAAACCTGGGAGGAAACTCCCAGATATGCTCAGAACTAGTTCAAAATGATGTGAAGATTACTGATCCTACAGACATTGCCAACATACTGGCTGACAGGTTCAGTGCAAACTTCTCCCCCTCCCCAAAGGAGAGATATCTATACCAGCGATTGCAGCCCCAAACATCTCCAAGCCCAAGTGAGAACTGCTCTCTCAAAGCAAAAACACAGCATCCATGGGACCTGATGGTGTCCCGGCTGTGTGCTCCACGAACTCAATGGAATTAAACCCACAGCTAGGACAGCTGTTTAATCATAGTCTTACCTCTGGATCATTACCCAGGGGTGGCGCACTGCAACTGTGGTCCCACTTCACAAAGGCGGTGCCTCCACCGACCCTGGAAATTACCGGCCCATTAGCTTGACAAGCCTTATCTGCAAAGCCATGGAGAGGATCATAATGGACCTCATAAATAAAGACATAGAATTTGCAGACTTTGGATCCATCCCAGTTTGGCTTTGTCAAAGGCAGATCATGCCTTCTAAACTTGGTTGACTTTTGAAACAGTCACCAAAGCCATTGATGAGGAAAGGCAGTCCATACAGCCTACCTCGATCTGGCGAAGGCCTTGATACAATACCCCACTCGGGTATCATTGAAAAACTCATCAGCTTAAATGTTAACCCATACATCACAAGATGGGTTGCAAACTGGCTGGTGACAGAACCCACAGGGTCAGAGTTGCTGGCGCCATGTCAGACTCAAAGCCTGTCACAAGTGGTGTACCACAGGGCTCAGTCCTGGGCCCACTCTTGTTTGGCATCTACTTTTCCGAAGTACAAGCAAACACAGGAGGGTTATGGCTGACAAAGTTTGCAGATGACTGCAAACTGGGCGCCATAGTAGAAAACACATCTGACACAGATATCCTGCAGAAGGGTCTCACAGAAGCGGATAACTGGTGCCAGAGCCATGGCCTAAAGTTAAATGCCAAAAATGCATAGTCATACCCTTGGGAAAAACAAGGTTACCTAGCTACCAAATAGGTGGCAATCCACTGAGCACAGAAGAAGTTATCAGGGACCTGGGGACCCAGGTTGATAGTAGTCTGTCATTGACACCCATGTAGCTAAAGTAGTTAGGAAGACCTTCTACATTGCCCACCTTATCATGAAGGGATTCTCATCTAGATCAAGGGAGGTCATAGTCTCCCTATACTCATCACTCATCAGACCAATGATTGAGTACAATGCCCCATTGGAATGTATCTGACCCGACACTTGCAGCAGCTGGAGAGGCCACAAAGTTCCTCACCAAAGGATAAAGGGTCTCAAACATCTGTCCTATGCTGCCCGACTGAAAGAACTCCAGCTCTATTCAGTAAACACGCTGCTCAGAGGTGACCTTTGCCTAACATACAAGGCCATGTCAAACCCAGATTTGATGAATATGCTTCACCTCAAAAATCTAGATCCGTCAGAGCCACAAGGCGGGAGACTTAAACCTCGACCACGGCTATTAATAGGGCGTGCTGGAGGGATAGATTCATCACCCAAAGACTCCCTATGCTGTGGCATAAAATCCCGGTATATGTGAGGCAGCGCACCTCGCTGGCCTTGTTCAAGAAATCTTGACCAATGGATGGGAGATGCAGATATACCCCAGGGATTACCTCAGTGTCACTGCTCGACAGAGGCACAGCAAAATAATGGGTATAGTTCCCCATACTAAAGGGGTGGCGTAAGCCACAAAACTATGGGCTAGGCTTGTAAATGCCCTCGGGCAGATAGCCTAGTATGAACCTATGAACCTATGAACCTATGAACATACAGGGGACTTGTGTAATGTTTGCCTTGTGGGCCACCCCCACTTGGGCCAAGAAGAGATAGAATGGACATATGCATGTAATGGCTTTGTGAAGAGATGTGTAGTAGTCCTCAAGTATCACAGTGTTGGGGACACAGATACACTGTATCATCAACTGTGTGTCTGCACTGTACATGCCATGTGTAGCCACAGAGAGGACAGGATAGGCATGCCGCTGGAGAAAAGAGTATGGGGGATAGACAGAGTGTAAATGCAAACTATGAATATAGGTTCCTCGTCCATAGAACAGGGTAGGCCGCCGTCCCAGGTTCAGCCATAACACTACACCACGTTAGAGACTGCCAGTGCTTTAGATAAAATACTCCTTGATATTGCTGTACCTCAAATCAGCATTGATATTGATGTAATCTGTGCCACCTGATTCTCATCAATGAACAACATACCCATGGTTTCTAAGGCTGAAGGATCTGTCTCACATGTGCTGTGATGTAGATCCACAGCATTGAGTGTCTGGGTGATATATGTGTCACTCAAGCACATCCCATTGTGAGCCGCGACAAAGTTTCATATCACCTGCCTAATGGTTCTGAGGGATACAGATACAGCGGTGAAGCATACACATGACGCTGGGTTGACAGCCTCGTATGTCCAAGCACAGGTCCAACACTAAACAGCAGGTAATAATGACTTAATAGGGCAGGGGTCCACCTGGGAGGTGAGACAGCCACAAAATGATGTCATCCACGCATCTGTCGACAATTAACCTGTAGGGCTTCCAGCTTAACAGGGTATGGTCAGATACACGTCAGATAGGGCGATATAATGCGTCATAGAACATAACGTATTTTGGTACAAGGAGACAATGACCTGGCCTGATGTAGATGTGATCCTACTGTGGGTGGGCAATAAGTCCCTGGGAACCCACGATATGGCGTGTGTGTTGAATGAATGGTGACGAGCAAACTGTCCCCTGATCCTGGTAATCACCCCTGTGCTGAGTGGACAGCCACCTATATGCTGGACAGGGGTGACCTAGTACTTCTCGACAGGTATGATGTTGCATTACTAGCATTTAGCTGTGGGCCATGTCCCTGACAGCAGATATGCATATCTGGGAGGCCCTTGAAGGATATCTGTGTCAGATGTCCGTCCCACTATGGCACCTGTTTTGCAGTCATCTACAAACAATGTTGCCCATAACACCCTGTGTGTGCCTGTACCGTGGAAATGTAGATGTATGACAGAGTGGACCCAGGAAGGGCCCCATGGGACACCACTTGCGACAGGCAGTAGGTCTGACATGCTGCCAGCAACTATGACTGTGTTGGCTGTGTCACATAGACGATTTACAACACATTGTGTGATGTGCGTGTTCACATCAGCCAATGGGTTTATCAATGATACCTGAGGGGTAATGTGATGAAGGCCTTTGCCAGGTCGAGGTAGGCTGTATGGACTGCAACACCCCATCAATGGCCTCGTGACTGTCGAAAATGTCAACCATGCTTTAAAGGCATGAACCGACCCTGAACAAGACAAACCGTGTTGGATGCAAAGTATGTATGTCCCCTATGCATTCATGCGAGCAGTATGATCCTCCCCATGTCTTTGCAGATAGGTCTCCTCATGGTAATGGGACAGTAATAACCAGGCTCAGTGGCGGCATTGGCCCTGTGTCGTGGGACTACAGTTGCCATGCGACACAACCTGGGTACCTTACCTGAGGTGAGGCTACAAAGAAATAGCTGTCCTAACTGTGGGTCTAATTCCTCAATGAGATAGTGGAGTACACAGTGGGGTCACCAGCTGGTCTCATGGATGCTATGTCCACTACCCTGGAGAGCATGTCCCACCTGTGTGTCACAGAACATTTGGTGACCACAAACCGCTGGTACAGACATCTCCTCATGTGTGGGGGAGGGTGTGGAGATGTCCTCACTGGACTTGTCAGCCTGTATGTTGGCAATGTGTGTATGTTGAGTAAACTCCACCTCTTTGTGAACCCAGTCAGAGCATATGTGGGAGTGACCTCCCAGGTGTTGAGCATAGCAACTGAAGGTGGTATGATTGTCAGCCAGGTCCATGTAGGTATATCTGTGGAATGTGCCCTGGACCATGGCATGACAGTGTGTAACTCTACACATATGATGACCAAGGGTGTCATACCTCACAAGGTGTCTGCTCCACCTTGTAGTAGCCACCTCCTCGTGTTGTACATCCTGTGTATGGCTGGGGTACACCACACTGGATGCTTGGCATTGGTACAATGAACCACAGTTGGGTAAGTGAATGCCTGGTTCATGCAGTCCTGTAGGTACTGGTAGATGGCAAATGTGATTGATGCAGTGGCTGCAGTACTGTCGACCACTGGCTCAGGGTCCTTAAAGGAGACCACAGTAGTGTGCAGAATTTTGTCTGCCTCTGAGCAAGCAATGTGTATGGTAACTGGCAACACTCACAGCAACGGATGCCAATAGCAGAAGCCAATGTCCAAATAACATAGATTAACTTCTGCATGACAATATGTCTTATCATACATGTATTGACACGTGTCTGCTAATTACAATTGCAAATGGCGGTAAGACTGGCCTAAGGTTCCGTGATTTACACAGTCTGGAGGTGTTGTTCCGATAATAAAGTGGCAATACCTCCCAATCGTGACCTCTGGGTATTAAAGTGGTTGTTAACCTGCAACATTGGATGTACACCATTGGGTTCTGGTGTGGAAAACATGGTTCCTGTAGCACTACACAGTATGGGTAGTCAAGCAGACATCGCGATTGTTGAACACACAGCATCAGTGAAACCCACTGCTCACAAGGACACAGTCCGACAAGCTCTACACTTTACATATGCACAGTGGTGTCCATTGTAGGACCCAAAATTGTCTAAAGACAGAATGATGCCTTATTTCAATGCGTACCTGAACTCATTGTCGTCACAGGTACACATATGCATAGCGTGTTTAATGTTGATGATAGCTGTCCATGAAATGCAGCACAGATGCACAGAAATACCCAGGGTACGGGTCCATAGAACTGCGTCCACATCACAGTCCGCACACATGAAGGATGTGTAATGGGTACTGTCGATTGTTGCAGTCAAGGGATTCTGGGTATGTAGACTCTGGGCTCGGTGTTGTTTGCAGGCAATCCTTTGTCCGCCCGTGGGAGGGATGTGCGTAGCACCTGCCTTACTCTCCGCTAATAATGCAAACCATCCACCGGAGAATGCTAAATGCAGGTGCGAAATGTGTACAGCCCTATACTAGTGTCCAGTAGGCAATTGTCATGGATGGACAACCGTATGTAGATGGCACCCACAACTGCAAACCGGGAAATTACACAGCGGTAAGGCATAACACAGGAAATACACATAGGGACTACAGTTGACATTCCACATACAAAGTTGGACCGCCGTGCCAACACCGGCGTACACAGCACTCAATCTGCCAGCAACAGAATGAGGAGCACCCGCTACCATACAGCGGAACAGATGTGCGACCTGTGGAACACATACTAATGGCACACCCACGTCAAGTAAGATATGTAAACTATGGCATTCCCACCTATGAAGACAACATGGTTAAATGAATACATAGGTGATCAACATGTTCCGGTGGTGTTATGTTGAAAATACAGTGGCGGATATGTCCCATTGGGATGTCTGAGGTTTATATGAAGCAGTTGCTAACCAGCATGTTTGGATGTATGACATTTGTTCACAGTACTAAATCACCTGGTTATGTAGCACCATGTAGAATGGGTAGTCAAACAGACATCCGCGAATGGGGAACATACACCAGCAGTGAAAAGCACTGGCCAGGTGGACACAGTCCAGCAACATCTAACCTGACATATGCACATTGGTGTCCATTGTAGGACCCAAAAATTCCATTCATTGAATGCCTGCTAGCTTCCTGCATTACCCCGTGAACTCATTGTCGTCACCGTCACAGGTACACATATGCACATGGCGTGTTCAATGTTGATGATAGCTGTCCATGAAATGCAGCACATATGCACAGAAATACCCAGAATGGTCCATAGAACTGTCCACATCACAGTCCGCACACATGAAGGATGTGTAATGGGTACTGTCGACTGTTGCAGTCAAGGGAGTCTGGGTATGTAGAATCTGGCCTTGTTGTTTGAGGCAATCCTTTGTCCGCCCGTGGGAGAGGATGTGTCGTAGCACCTGCCTTACTCTCCGCTAATAATGCAAACCATCTACGGAGAATGCTAAATGCAGGTGTGAAATGTGTACAGCCCTATACAGTGTCCAGTAGGCAATTCTCATGGATGGACAAGCATGACCAAGATGGCACCCAACTGCAAACCGGTGGAATTACACTGCGCGGTAAGGCATAACACAGTAATATACATAGGGACTACTTGACATTCCCATACAAACACATGCAAACAGACTGACAGCACCAATCTGCCAACAACACAATGATGTACTGTGGAACAGATGGAGCGACCTGTGCAACACAAAGTAATGGCACACAACAACAACTGGGATATGTAAACATGGTTCCCACCTATGAAGACATGCTTCAATGAAGACATAGATCTACATGTTCGGTGGTGTTATGTTGAAATTACAGTATGGATATGTCCTATTGGAGTCTGAGTATTTGAAGCAGTTGCAACCTGCATCTTTGGATGTACACCATCTGTTCACAGCTGTAAATCACCTGGTTTAGCACCACGAAGAATGGGTAGTCAAACACATGTATGAACATACAGCAGCAGTCAAAAGCACTGGCCAGTTGGACACAGTCCAGCAACATCTACCTTTACATATGCACATTGTGTCCATTGAAGGACCAAAATACCTTTTCACATATAATTTCAACAGTATATGTCTGGCACAGTTAGTACATATGCACCACCAGCGTGTTTAAGGTTGATGACAGTTCATGAAGCAGGACATATGAACAGAAATACAGATCGTGTCCATACATTTGTCCACATCCAAGGCATGAAGGATGTGTAATGGGTACTGTGATTGCAGCCATGGATCTTGGGTATGCAGAAATGGGGCTGTGTTGTCTGGCAGATAATCCGTTGTCCTGCCCGTGGGAGGATGTGTGCATAGTACCTGCCTTACTCACACTACTAATGCAATGCATCCACCGTGAATGCTAAATGCTGGTGTGAAATGTGTACAGCCCTATACCAGTGTCCAGTAGGCAATTCATGGATGGACAAGTATGACCAAGATGGCACCCATAACTGCAAAGGTGGAATTACACTGCGCAGTAAGGCATTACACAGGTAATACACATAGGGACTACATTGACATTCCCCATACCACAGACAACCAGCTGAAGAAGTCCAAAGCAAAGGACATGTGTGCAGTCAGCGACCATGCACCAGGAATTAAATGCAGTCACCATAGTTTATGAACTCTGTCTGCTGCATAAGCAGACTTATTCAGAATACATACTGCAGTCCAACCTATACATTTACCCATTGGTCATTAATTAGATGTGTGTATTAATTATCCTACGCAACCAAACTTTACTTGGGTTACAGATTCACACTGAGTCATCTGACATTGCTTGAGGTACATTCTTCATGATAGAAATATATGTATATATATGAAAGAAGAACCAACATAATGTTTTCATGATTGACTGTTTAGCACATATATATGTTCTGGTTGTGCCAATATATTGCTACAGACACCTGTAATATAAATGAACCATATATATGAGATAAACTATGATTATGACTAATGTATGACCACATATTTCACAATGTGGTAAAGTAAATATTTAGAAGGTTAGTTGATCATTTCAGACATCCTTGTCAAAATACTAACACAAGGCCAGCGAGGTGGTTGCACATGTACTGGGATGTTGTACCACAGCATAGTGTGTCTGGGTGATGAATCTGTCCCACCAGCAGTTCATTAATGACACTGTGAAGGTGTCACCTGCCCTTGTGTTCTGAGTATTCTTTGGTGATAGCATGTCATCTGGGTTCGACATGGCCTTGTATGCCAGGCACAGTCACCTCTGGGCAAGTGGTATGCTGTACAGCTGGAATTCTTTCAGTGGTCAGCATAACACATATGACCAGACCCTGCATCTGTCTGTCGATGAATGTTGGGGCCTGTCCAGCTGCTGCAGGTGTGTCAGATTCTGAGGCATTGCCATCATAGGTCTAATGTGTGATGAGTACAAGGGGACAATGACCTCTGATCTGATGTGAATCCCTTCATGATGATGTGGGCAATGTAGGTCTACCAATACGTTAGCGTGTGTGTAAATGAGTCAACAACCGGGTCAGATTGGTAATCTGTGCTCAGTGGTTGCCACCTATATGGTAGCAGGGTAACCTTGTTCTTCAGGGTATGACTATGCATTTCCTGGCATTTGCTGTAGGCATGTCTCTGGCACCACATCCATCTGTGACTCTGAGCATATCTGTGTCAGATGTGTCTCTGACTATGGCACCAAGTTTGAGTAATCTGCAAACATTGTCATATAATGTGTGCTTGTACTTTGGAAATGTAGTGATGGTGGACCCAGGACTGAGCATGGGACACCACCTGTGATGCTGTGAGTATGACATCCAGCAACTATGACCTGTGGGTTCCGTGACTTAGCGGTTTGCAACCGATATGGCGATGTATGGATTCCATTCATGATGGGTTTATCAATGATACCAGGTATTGTAAGGCCGTTGCCAGGTTGAGGTAGGCTGTATGGACTGTGACCCTCAGCAATGGCCTTGGTGACTGACCAAAGTCAAACACGTGTAAAGGCATGATCTGACTGACCAAGCAAACTGGGTTGGATCCAAAGTATGCATGTCCCTATGTCATCTATGGGCATTATGATCCTTCTCCATGGCTGCAGATAGGCTTGTCAAGCTAATGGGATGGTAATAACCCAGTGGAGGCACCATCCTTGTGAATGTGACTACAGTACCCTGTGCTACAATAAGTATGAGTGAGGCAGATTAAACAGCTGTCCATGTGGGTAATTCCCCGTTCATAGTAGCTGGACACCATGGTCCCATGGATGCTGTGTACTGCTGTGGAGACAACACCATGTGTGTTACAGATGTTGATCACAATTCTCTGGTATAGATACTCTCCATGTGGAAAGCACTGAACTGTCAGCCAGTATGTTGGCAATGTGTGTCAGCATGAACATCATCTGAACCCAGTCCAGCATATATGTCCTCAGGTGTCCAACATACAAAGAAGGCCATATGTGTCTGTGAGTCCGTTAGCTCTGTTGAATGGATGACATGACAGCGTAGTCACATATAATGAGCATGTGTAACCACAGGTACCTGTAGTAGCACCTCCTGTGCAGTAGATGTTGCATGGCGGGGTACCAGACTGGATGCACATGCAAAATGTATGGAATTGCCTGATCCATGCATCCTGTAGGTGCTGGTAACATATGCGTGACAGCGGTGTAATGTCACCACTGGCTCAGCACCAGGGGACCACAGTATGTTCGAATGTGAAATGCGGTGGGCATATGTATGGCCGACACTGTCACATGGAACATCATAACATGAAAGGCATGTATCTGACATACCCACGGTAGTGCATTATGCCACCACACATACATGGCGGGAATAGGCTAGTGTCTACACAGACCTTTCAGTGGTGTAGGTAGACCAGGATACATAGTCAAGTGGACTTCTGCCAGAGCATCACGGCCATCTCCATGTGAATACAGCAGGCAGGGTCATGCTAGTATGATATCATCTATCAGAAACATATATTAGACATAATGGCACAGCATAATAATGTGTGTCAAACATACACCCGGCATGCGGACATATGCAGATCCGTTACCAATGTACATGTCTAGGAAACAAACTCAACATAGCGATTCAATACTACAGCGGCGGAGACATGTGTACTGAGCTGTTCAACCTGTTCATGTAGATGTGTGTAGCAACACAAACAACACATGTCTGTGGCTCAGTGAAACATGCAATGTAAACCCATAGCAGGTCATACATACCAGGTTAGTAATGGAAATGTTCCGCACCATGTGCAATTATAACAAGATCTACTTACACAATACTGGTATGAATATGGTGTGACATGGTATCATAGACGGACAAAGTGCCCATGTGACTCATCTAACATTAGACATGGTCAGCAGTTGTATGGTGGACAAGACCAAACCCAGCACCACAGGAAAACCCTGACAATGAATGTGTGGATATAAGCACCTGTGATCTGAACATCGTCACGACATGCATCCTGGGCCATGGCAGAGGGAATAAGGAATGTTTAACATGCAGTACCGTTTCCAGGAGAATGGATGTGTGGCGTGCGTATGGATATGTAAATGTAGCAGTACCATGGGTATGCTAATGACACCAACAGCTACATGTAGTGGTCACAGTAACGGCAAGCGTGACAGTGTTTGAATTTGACTATAGAACATATGATGAGCATATGCGTATGTCCATGCTGCAAAGACTGTTACATGTATAAAGGTGTATGCGTTCTGCGTCCGTCAACGGATCATAGATGTTGCGGAATGGTAACTAACACAGCGTAACACAGACCCAGTAAACATATAAACAGAATACGGATATGCGTAATGTAACCCACAATCAGAAATGTGTGTGGGTGTGATCCACCAAGCAGGGAAGGTTAAGGATGTGTCCTCTCAACATTCATAATGTAAGATATATGCTTAAATGTACTTATTGAACCATGCTTTGGAATCGTAATGCTACAATTATACACATTGATATAAAATATCAGTACACCACATTAAGGACTCACAACAATTATCAACTATGCAATATACTGATTGTATGACCAATAGTATTTATATTAACACATGCGGAAAAAGCCAGTAATGTATGCAACACTGATCTGTATATGTCACATCAAGACTTGGAGCACTGTCCACAACATGAGCAGGTTTATTGATTAATTGACAAACTGACTCTGAAGGAAGTGTATAAGGACTATGTAATGTATTTATACTCCGATGCCCCATGTTAGTATGAAAGAGCTCAGTATCATTTGACTGTGGAGTGTATCGGTCATTGTCTGTGGCGATATATGTTCAATAATGTCATGAAGTTGCACCAAGGTTTGCAGTATTTCCGCTTACACCGTGGTATAGATAGGCCAAGTAATACCTAATATGGGTAGTCAACAGACATCGCGATTGGGAACATACAGCGGCAGTCAAAACCACTGGCCAGATGGTGACAGTCCAACATGTTCTACACTTACATATGCACGCCGGTGTCCATTGTAGGACCCAAAATTGTTCCTTTACAGCGCCAGCTGTGATGACTCAGACAGAGTGACAGCCGTGACTACGGCACAGCTAACATATGCACCACCAGCGTGTTTAAGGTTGATGACAACTGTCCATGAAATGCAGGACATATGAACAGAAATCCCCAGATTGTCGTGTCCATAGATGTCGTCCACATCCCATTCCGCACACATGAAGGATGTGTAATGGGTACTGTGGGGGTTGCAGCCATGGGATCCTGGGTATGCAAAAATGGGGCTCGGTGTTGTTTGGCAGATGATCCGTTGTCCGCCCGTGGGAGGCTGTGGGTATAGTGCCTTACCTCCCCACTAATGATGCAAAGCATCCACGGAGAATGCTAAAAGCTGTGAAGCTGTGTACAGCCCTATACCAGTGTCCAGTAGGCAATTCCCATGGATGGACAATGTACGACCAAGATGGCACCATAACTGCAAACCTGGTGGAATTACACAGCTGCGGTAAGGCATAACACAGGAAATACAGATAGCGACTACAGTAGACACTCCCCATACAAGTCAGACCGCCGTGCGAATACTCGCCTACACAGCACACAATCTGCCAGCAACAACATGAGGATCACCTTCCATACTGCGGAACAAATGGGCGACCTGTGGAACACATACTAATGGCACACAACAACCTCAACTAGGAAGGTCACGATGTTTACACTATGGCGTTCCATAAGAACATCCTTCAATGAATAAATAGGTATGCATGTTCTGGCTGTTTTATATTGACAATACAGTGGTGTATATGTCCTAGTGGGCCTTCTGAGGATTACCTAAAGCCGTTGCCAACCTGCAGCATTACAGTAATACCATATGGGTTAATTGTAGAACATGGGTTCCGTAGCACAACATAATATGGGTAGTCAAACACATCCGGACTGGGGAACACAGCGGTCACAACCACTGGCCAGATGGACACAGTCCAACATGTTCTACACTTTACATATGCACATTTGTGTCCATTGTAGGACCCAAAAATTGTCCTATTACAGCAACCGGTGCGGCGGAAGACCAAGATGAACTACAGCCGCGTCTACGGCACAGCTAGATATATGCACCAGCGTGTTCAAGGTTGATGACAACTGTCCATGAAATGCAGGACATATGACAGAAATCCACAGATTGTGCAGTCCACAGATGTGCGTCCTCATCCCATTCCGCCAAACATGGAGGATTTGCAATGGGTACTGTCGAGGGTGGCAGCCATGGGAGCGTGGGTATGCAGAAATGGGTGTTGGAGATGATTGGCAGATGATGCATTGTCCGCCCGTGGGAGGATGTGGGTACATACCACCCACCAATAATGACAATCATCCACGGAGAATGCTACATGCAGCTGTGAAATGGGTACAGCCCTACACCAGTGTCCAGTAGGCATTTCCCATGGATGGACAAGCGTCGGACAAGATGGCACCCATATAGCAAACCTGGTGGAATCACACAGCTGTTGTAAGGCATAACCAGGAAATACAGATGGACAACAGTAGACACACCCATACATCCATCCTGCTGCGAATCCGGCGTACACAGCACCAATCTGCCAGCACATATGGGGATCACCGCTTCCATCCAGCGGAACATGGGTGACCTGTGGAACACATATTAATGGCACACCAACAAGTCAACTGGGAAGGTCATACTATGGTCAAACTATGGCGTTCCCACATGAAATAACATCCTTCATGAATAAATAGGTTCTACATGTCCGGCTGTGTATAATGACAATACAGTGGCGGTTAGTTCACAATGGTACCTCTGGGGATTACTTAAAGCAGTTGCCAACCTGCAGTACTACAGTAACACCATATGGGTAAATTCTGGCAGGACGCGGGTTCCGTAGCGCAACATACTATGGGTAGGCAAACAGACATCGGGACTGGGAACATCGCGGCAGTCAAACCCACTGGCGAATGGATACAGTCCAACATGTCTACACTTTACATATGCACATGGTGTCCATTGCAGGACAAAATTTCTCCAGTGTTGGCAACAGGCTGCGTGTGACCCAGAAGATGACAGCCGTGACTACTGGCACAGGTAGATATATGCACCAAAGCGTCTTCAAGGGTGATGACAACCGTCCATGAAATGCAGGACATATGAATAGGACTCCCCAGGTTGCTGCGTCCATGCGTGCGTTCATCCCATTCGCACACATGAGTGCAATGGGTACTGTCGAGGTTGCAGACATGGGATCGTGGGTATGCAAAAGCGATCGGTGTGGATTGGCAGATGATTAGTTGTCCGCCCGTGTGCGGAATGGCATATCGTTACTGTAATAATGCATCATCCACGGAAATGCAGAATGCAGCTGTGAAATGTGTACAGCCTATACTAGTGTCAGTAGGCAGTTCCATGGATGGACAAGCGTCCAAGATGGCACATAGCTGCAAACCTGGGGAATCCACAGGTGTTGCAAACATAACCCAGGAAATACAGATAGGGACTACAGTAGACACTCCCCATACAAAGCCAGACCGCTGGGCAGATGCAGCGTAGACAGCACTCAATCTGCCAGCACATAAATGGGGATCCTGCAGCTTCCAGGTGGAACAGATGGGTGACCTGTGTAAACATACCAATGGCACAATATCAGCGTCGGCTGGGAAAGACATACGATGGTCAAACTATGGCGTTCCACAATGAAGACATCCTTCAGTGAATTAATAGGAGTGTTGTCAATAGACCATGTCAAACACCCAATGAACAGGGGAGACTTGCTGGCACCCTATGGCCACAAACCATGTCACACATAGGTAGATGGAACAGTCAACTGAAACATGTCCCACAGGTGCATATGGTATCCAAAGGTTCTTCATAGACATGTATGCTATCACCCGTAGGCATGAGACTTACACATAACATGGAAGCATCCAGGCTTTAAATATCCACCCTTACACTTCCATTTGTCACTTTCTATGCGAACAATGAACATGTAGCACAGCATAGAAGCACAGGCGCACTGCTAGCGACACACACATGTCAACATCTCAGAAAGCATCCTATGAACACACATTACATGATATTGTACTATGAAAAACAAACAAACCAGCAACCTCGGCAGAATAGTCCCTGTTGACACAACACAAGTCTTCTTAACATTTAAACAGTTATTAAAACATGCAGCGTTGCCACAACTTCTGCAAAGCAATTCTAAAATGTTCACAATCAACACTGTGAGTCTTAACGGCTTAAATCATTGTTAAAATGGCTAAGCAGCCAAGAGTTGTACACACACACACACGGAAGGGATGGAGCGAACCTCGCCTATCTACATCTACTCACTACTGTTTGAAGCATTTACAGAGCAGCTGCGAGTTTACTGAGCAGAGTGGTGTCAGAGGCATACATGTAGGCTGCAGACATGACCCGGAAGACAATAGGTGGCAAAAGCCAAGGTATGTGTTGCGGCGTCTAAAAGCATGTTCATCGCAGAGGCAGCTGGAAACACACACACACACACACACACACACACACACGGAAGGGCGGAGCGAACCTCGCCTATCTACATGAACTCACTACAGTATGAAGCATTTACAGAGCGCTACGAGTTTACTGAGCAGAGCTGTCAGAGGCATACTTGTAGGCTGGTGACATCACCCAAGACAAAAGTTGGCAATAGCCAAGGTATGTGTTGCGGCGTCTAAAAGCATGTTCATTCACAGAGGCAGCTGGAAACACACACACACACACACACACACGGAAGGGGGAGGCGAACCTCGCCTATCTACATGAACTCACTACAGTATGAAGCATTTACAGAGCAGCTACCGAGTTTACTGAGCAGAGCTGTCAGAGGCATACTTGTAGGCTGGTGACATCACCCGCGACAATAGCTGGCAATAGCCAAGGTATGTGTTCGGCGTCTAAAAGCATGTTGTTCGCCAGAGACGGCTGGAAACACACACACATGGAGGGATGGGAAGCCAGGAGCTACATATATCTACATGAACTCACTACAATTATGAAGCATTTACAGAGCAGCAGCTACGAGTTTACTGAGCAGGGCTGTGAGCATACTTGTGAGCTGGTGACATCACCGCAAGACAATATTTGGCAATAGCAAGGCAGCGGCTGGCTGGGGTATAAAAAGCTTTTATGCTCGTGTTCGCGAGGCAGCTGGAAACACCACACACCGCGGAAGGGGCCGGAGACAAACCACATATCTACGCGACACTACAAAGCCATTTACAAGATCGCAGCTACGGAGTTACTGAGCAGAGAGGCTGTCAGAGCATACTTGTAGGCTGGTGACATCACCACAGTGCAACCAGGTTGCAATAGCAAGGTATGTGTTGCCCAGCGATCTAAAAGCATCTATTACGCAGAGGCAGCTGGAAACACACACACACACACACACGGAAGGGCGAGCGAACCTACACCTATCTACACATGAACCACTACAGTATGAAAGAAAAACATTTACAGAAACGCTACGAGTTTACAAACGAAGCGCTGTCGAAGCGTAGGCTGGTGAGCATCGCCCGCAAAGACAACCGTCAACATGCCAGAGTATGTGTTAAAGCGTGTCACAAAAGCATCATTAGCAGGATGGCTGGCGGAAACACACACACACACACACACACACACACACACACACACACACACACACACACACAGAAGGGACGGGAGGCAGACCTCACAGCCTGCTACATGAACACACTACAGTATGGGAAAAAGCATTTACAGAAGCAGCGCTACCGAGTTTACTGAGCAGAGAAGCTGTCAGGGAATATCCCGATGGGTGGTAACTACACAGAGGCAATCGCCCGATCGAGAATTATGTCAGAGTCGCATGGCAATACATAGCCGATATTACCATCTGGGAGTCACATTATTTACGATTAATTACTGCAGTCCCGGACGTTTTGACACTGGCGTCTTTGGCGTAACGCGGCATTGAACTGAACAGGCATCCCGCAGGACACTGGTAAAGTGTGCATGCTCTCTAACAGCAAGCGCATTATAGGTGACATGAACCACGCCGCATACATAGACTGGGGAACATTACCCATGGCACAACCACACTCATACACACCGGTCCCAGGTGTTCTCACCTGGCCACTGTTAAACAGCCATGCACCATACACACTGAGGGGATGATGCGACAGTTCTGCCCACATCACACATGGTGAGGATATGCTCCCACAGGATATTACAGCCACTCAATGTGGTGATGCCGGGACCATATAGGTGGATCGCACTGGTAAATCCATCCTGCGCCCAACTTGCACCCTTAAGGGGACCTAGTGACAAACCTCTCCACAACTAAACCACACACATCGCATCGACCGGTGTGGTGCCTACAAGTCACCTCCATGCCGAGTGTTGAACACAGGCCAGACTGCCAACCGCCCCTAGCAGAATGCCTCTAGGCACCCATGCATGTCTGCACAGGCAGCCTAGAATGCCTTCTCTGAGCACATGCATGTCTGCAACAGTCTGCAACACACATGATAAGATCAGGACCTTGTCCACCACAGTAGGCACATGGTGTGGTGGACCCCAGCCACTGACAAGCTGTACATCAACAGTTGGAGCTAATACATGACAGAGCATAGTCAGTACCAGGAAAACCATCTCCCATTCATCCGGCGTCACCATCGGCCACACATACAATCATCCACGGCGGCTTGTGGGGTGGTACTGCAGAGGGCATGAGACAACCAGGGCCTCCCTACTGTGGTAAGGACATGGTTGCACACAGACTTGGCTGGAAATGGTCCAGAATGGTACAACAGTCACTGCACCCACAGACATTGTCTGCAAACCAGCGGACATGTTCCAAGCATACATCCACCAGAGGGACATATCCATCCACCAGAGTGTAGCCTCACATCTCATATGGCCTGGAGTGATCCCATATCTCTATGGCGGTTGACACAGCACCAATGGGCACTGATGGTGTCCCTGGCTGTGTGCTACCCATCCTCATTGAGGCCCTCGGCCCACACATGCGGCCACTGTGTCATGTTAGCCTTACTATGGGCAATGTCCCCTATGGATGGGATATGGCATCTGTGGTCCCACTATGCCAGGGTAGTGCTCTTATGGACTGTAGACAGCCACACCCTATCAACTTGACAAGCCTTGTCTGCAAAGCTGTGGGGAGGTCCATACAGCTGACCATGGATACAGTCAGCGCTGTACAGCCACTACCCGAACATACCCACAACAACATAGTCGACGGCGGATCCTGCCTCCGAACCTGCTCGTCCTGTCTGGGTGGTCACCAAGGCCATTGATGGGGATAGCGGGTTTGCACACAGTACCATGACCTGGTGGGGCGTTCAGAGCACACTCCACATGGGACTCATGGAAAGGCTCGCCAGCATACATGTGGGGACATATGTCACCCGATGCTTCTCAGAAGGTTGGAGGTCACACCACACAGGGTTGGTGTTCCTGGTGCCTTGTCACACTCATACCGGTCACCAGTGGAGGCCCACAGGGCTCAGTCCTGGGCCCCCTGCCATAGCATTCGACCTTCAATGTGCATGCAATCATAGGGGATTGTGGCAGACAAGGTATGCAGATGACTACACGGCCACCATACCCAACACCCATGTGACACGGACATCCACCTAGGCGTCATAGACATGGATAACTGGTGCCAGAGCCATGGCCTGCTACTACATGCCAGAAGGTGCAGACCCAGTGTGATGGACATGTTGCCCAATGTCACATGTAGGTGGTAGCCATTCAAGATGGTGGACATGTTCATGGATATGGCTACCACACCTGTCGGTAACCCCTGTCACACACACAATGGCAATGTGGGTGTGAAGACATTCCACTGTGGCCTCCTGGTCTGGAAGGATCGCATCCACATCAGGGGTGTTCATTGTACCCTGTACATCACACACCAGCAATGACTGGTACAATGGCACATCTGGCCTGTAGCTAACCTGGCACCTGCAGCACTGGAAGGACCAACATTACACAAGCGGGGATGTGGTGCTAGGACATGTGTCACAAGCTGCATGACCAAGGGACTCGCTGTAACCTTCCAGCACATCTGCTCTGTGGTGATCTGTGCCTGGCATACACGGCCATGTCTGACCTGGGTGACATGGGCATATTCCATCCTGGGCTCCAGGCAAACCACGGGCACAGAAGCGACTGTCAGACACATCACCACAAAGATGAGTGGGGCGTGCTGGGGAACAGGGTCAGCGCAGACCCTACAACGTGAGGAGTGCCAGCCCATGTGAGGCCCTGACTGCCTTGTGCAGGAGTGATAATGGCATGTGGATGTGTGAATATAGTTATCGCCAGGCATCATCTGTGTGTCAGTGCTGGACGGGGACTGGGGACTGATGGATGTGGCATCCCCATCCTGAGGGGTGTTAGCAGCCACACACAGTCATGCTAGGTCCACACATAATGCGGCACATACCCTGTTATGTACATGTGCCTATGTACCTATGTAGGGGTCCATGCGGTTGCGGGTACCTGTGCTATGCTGATGTTGCCAGACATGCCTGTGGGTACCCACTACGTGGGGAACTAATTACAGTGCTCCCAGTAGGCACATGCAAGTACACCATCATTGTCATGCGGGTTAACTGAACCAACATGGTGCTACATGTAACCACCGCATACAGTGTACACAGATCAATGAATGCTGCACCTGCACTGCATGGTATGTCTGCTGCATGATGTCAGTGCACAACCCACATCACATACACACCTGTCACCAGCCATACACACACACCACAACATACACATCACATACTATGCGGACACAGGTATCACATACACCTCTCACTATCTTGTCCACCCTGTGCATCAGAATATGTTTGCATAACCGTGCACTGATGGTGTAGCTCACAGTTATGCGGCAGAGACTTCATCATATGCACAGGGTGATATGTGTGCCACAGGCATGGGCTGTACCAATGGATGACATCATGTGTGTGTGTAAGGGCCTGTGCATTGACTGGGCATGACTGTGTAGATTGCATGTGGGTGTGGTGGAGCCCTACAGTCGTGTTTGCTGTGTGTGGGTTTGTGTGTACACAGTTCAGTCATCTGTGATGCCTACACGTATGCTTGGCAGCCCCAGACTGTACAGTGCAGGTGTTTGGCTCACTGTGTCGCCTGCGGCGTGACCGTGCCTGCCTGGGGTCATACCACACGGGTGGAGGTACGGACTGTCCACTCTCCGATGTCACATGTCCGCTGGAAAGCGTGCACACGCCGTCCAGGGCCCGTCCCGTGGCCTGCTCTGTCCTGCTGTGGTTGGTGTGGTAGCAGCTGGACTGCTGCTGCTACGACTACTGTGTGGGTGGGCATGGTGCTGGCACACAGCGACCTGCACCAGGTGGTGTTGCTGGCCATGTGCCCTATGCCTCACCCCTACCTGGTGTTCCTGCGGACAGCCCACAGCCGCGCTCAAGGATGGCCATGCCTCGGTGGAGGATAGCAGCGATCTCACCCAATCTCGTATGCAGAACATCGGCAAGATGCTCTTGGGCATTGGCCAATGCCTGCATCTTGTCATTCAACGGATTGCAGACCTCTGGAGCCTCCGCCCCTCCTGGTTCTGCGGTTGGCCACGTCCCTCCGCCGCCATTACAGTCTGGAACATGCGTCTGGTTATACCAGCTGCTGCGCATGTGCAGGTGTATGTCTGGCGGTGCTCCCCTCGAGCAGCACCTGCCACATGCCTGCGTGGCACTGCACCAGTCATTACACTGGCAACATGGTGTGTACCCACACCTTCTGCAGCCACCACATTCCTGCTCGGTGCCAACAGGCTGACTGACCGTCATCTATGGGCAGCGGTGTTGGGGTATGTGTCGGCATCTGAACGTGTGCAGGGATGAAGGGCCGTAAGTGTGATGTTCTCCAATGGCACAGTGTCTGCCTGTGACGACCCTGCCTGTGCCTCATGCACATGGTCATCACCACTAGTATCTGTGGGGACACTAGCATCAGATGGACGCGGGAGGGAACTCACCTACAGCACCTGTCAATACAAAGACATACCATCGGTTACAATACAGACACACACACACACACACACACACACACACACACACACACACACACACACACACACACACACACATCATGCATGTGATAATGCAGGTGGCATGCAGCATTCGCACACCACAGACCAGTGAATGTAGACCAGACATTCATAGTGGCAGTATGCACACTGCCCTGGTGGGAACAGTACAACAGGCAGGTGTCTTTTAGTAGGCATGCAGTACACACATTCATGGTAGTTTGCATGCATCACCGTGATACACCGTGTGGCCGCGAGGCGAGTTGACAGTACACATGGCTGCCGACACTATGTCATGTACACGCACATGTGTGGTATCATGTGGACATGTGACGATGGTGTCCCACTGCATGCACCACATCACAATGGCTGTCACAGTGCAGTGTTATGTGTACAGTCTACAGATACAATGTATGGGTAACAGGGATGTCTGTGCAGGTGCGGTTGGTGTGAGCTGTGTACATAGCTGTACAGTGTGGAGTGCGGGCACTGTGCCACTGCACAGTAGCAGGACACAGTTATGTTTCTGTGCGATGCGTGACCTGGACGCGTTACATTGCCATGTCTGTAAGTCAGTTCAGCTGCCCAGCAGCACGTATATGGTGGACATTGGAGGCACCTGTAGTAGCTGTGGAGAGGCATTCCATGTCACTGGTGTACTACATCGGATGTCCAGGGGGTCCACTACAGTGATGAGCCCACTATGTGTGTACAGGGTGCAGCGGTGACTACCCACTGTGGATGTACTGTGTGGCAACATGCCTGTAGGTATCGACCATGGCCTTGTCTGTCTGGGTCATTGACAATTGTGTGTGGTGGACAACGTGCACACGGCCCTGTGGTGGCCCATGTGACATACAACCATACTAGTGTAAGGTGTCACATTCCCTACAGATATGCAGACAGTGTGGATGTCTTCTATATGCGTCATAGGTCATGTCATGGTGTGAAAATGTTGCAGCCAGACATCCGTGCATGGGACATGGCATGTGCCATGTCATGTGCACACCGATGCAGGGGCATAGCTCACATTGGTAACACCTGTGCTCTGGCAGATCACAGCTCACTATGTGGTACTGTGTGCATACTGCAGAGGCATACCGATGCATACTACACATGCAGCCATTGTGGAACACCTACACCATTGTATGCATAGCTGAATGCGTAACACACCAATAGGTGTGTGGTGTCATGCCACTCTACGCCGCGGTTGTATCTACTGTACATGGGTGGTGTGTGTGTCGGGTGGTGCAACCTGTATACCCGTGACTGGGGCACACACAGGTGTGCATGTCATGCCTGGACACATGTGGAATATCTATACACCATATCATGCCTTTGACTAGCAACAGACTTACCTGCAACAGACCCTTGTGTGTTTGCGACCACCAGGCATTACCTGTAAAGGGATGACACAAAGGTATACACATTATCCATTACTATCGCCACGGTCAGCACTGTGCATGTCACATCATGCATTTGTGTCTTAGCATGTGCTATGCACATGTCTGCTAACACAACATAGCATACTGTAGTATGTGGCCATATACCTGGCATGTATTGCTATATTATGTGTTGTAGTATGACACCCACCCCAACGTCACTCATCATAAAAACATGCAACACTGCCTTACCAGGCAGCTCCAAGCTCATTGTTCGGGAGACACCCACCTCCAGCGTGGGCGCATGGGTTTCTGCGTGTTGTTCCGTGGGTGTCCCCAGACTGGCCAGGAGCTCCTCCGTGGCTGTGAGTGGGGGCTGGGTTGGTGGCCCACCACCTGTCCCACGTTGTTGTCTGGCGATTGTGCCCACACGCTGTCTTGCATGCTGGATCAGGTCTGTGCAGTGCCTGCGGATCTGCTGATAAGTGCGGTTGTATCCGCCCAGGCTGTTCACCCTCCTGCACATCTCCTCCCACATCTCCTGTCGTTCCTGTGCCTGCTGTGGCACATGACTGAATAAGAGGTCATGATTAGTATGGAGGTATGGGATGATCACCTCCTCCTCCTGTCGACTGAAAGCGGGAAGCCAGGAACGTGGCATTATCTGTAAGACATAATGATGGTGGCAGGTCACATTTACACTGCTGTGCTGGCATACTGTTGGAAATACATTGCTATGACATGTACGACATCTGCACAGTAATCTGTGAAAGGCATCGTGGCAGTGACACAGCTGATGTGTTGGCTTCACACCATTGAGCAGTGGGTGTCACATCATATCTGTGTGCCACCCCATCACACTGTACACGCACCATGTAGATGTTAGCCTGCTGTGGACATGTGTACCTGGCTGCACCTGTGTCCATATCACTTGGCATAGGTCCCCATGTGACGTCGGTGCTACTGTTCACCTGGGCGCTGTGTATATGTCAGTACACATCACGTCTGTAGCCATTGTGAACGTCAGCAGTGGCACTGTACACATACACATGGACACCTGCACATGCATGTGTTGTGCCATGTACATCCACACAGCACTATGCGGTGTTGGACAACTTGCCACAGCTCACCTGTGTTGCACATGTGATAGACATGGAGCAATGTGTAACCATGACACATTAGCAGGAAAGGCCATGCATAGCATGTACACACACACATTGTCCAGAGCATCACACAGCACCTGTAACACCACAGGGTGCATCACCACATTACTGCTGTGTATGGTTGATAGTGAGTGCCTTTTGTCCATTGCACCATGTAGGACTGTGATAGCTCATGCAGCCTTGCTGGGCAGGTCTGCATGGTATGGCAGGGTATGCCACATACATGGCACTGGGTTGTGATCCACCTGGGGTTGATGATATTGGCAGGGTGGCTGTCCATTCCATATGTCATATGTGTATATGGACATTCAACATGTCTATCACCATGGTGTGGACACTGGCCTCAGCGAGGTATGCTGCAGCTGCTTGCTGAGGGTGTGTCTGGTGCATGCAGGTATCACACATCCATGCATACACTGTAACCCTGGCAGGTGCTATGTGCTGGGATGTGAATTGAGACAGTGCTGTATGTGGACACACACGCTATCCGTGCACATGGATTGGTTCACCTGCACTGATGTGGGTACACATGTATGTACATCCAGTGCCTGCTGCTTTTACATGTCTGCTGCTGCTGCAGCCTGCACATCCTCCTCTTAGCGGATGTGGTGTTGCGTTTTGGCACTTAAGGCATCTATAGGGGACGGGGATGTTCACTTAGCAGGGTCACTGGTGGTATCGTCGATCTGACCGCCTGCATTATGGCCAGCCCCTCCGCACACATACAACCCATTCATGTTATTCTGACGGTGGCGCAATATATTGCGCTGTCGGAACATTCACGGCTACATACATACCTGATGCATGCATCCATCTGTGGCATGGCCTGGACTATTGGTGTGGTTCAGCACATAACATGTTTGACTGCAGCTGGCACAGACCTACTGTGCACATGTCTGCACGGTAAGCCTGTTCTACAGTAGGCATCTGTGATGTGCTGTGCACATCTCATATCTGCACATTTGATTGGTGTTGATTGCTCATTACGGCTCCAATTACACTGCTTCCGCATTTCCTCATATTCTCCGCATTACCTTCCTATATCCATGGTTGTTGACGGGGAGGCCGTCACATGACTGGGTTGGGAACGTAGTCATCCTCGTGCACATGCATCTATGTGGGCATTATGTACTCTCAGCGCATCTATTTCCTCACACGCCAATCCTGCTGCTGTGATGTGCATTGTACAGCCCATGTTTGCTGGCCTCCAATGTGCTTCCTCCTACAGTGGCACACCCTCTGCGATTGACATGTATCCCGTAGGCCACTCCTCAGTGTACTACCGCTCGCCGTTGCTCCATCCTTCCACGGCGCCGTTTTGCGATTCACTATTATCTGCCTCATTTGCATGGCATTGACTGCTAATACATGGTTACGGCGCTGAACACTGCCGCCACTCCTTGACAACCCTTGCGCTGGGGTTGAGGCTTTCCATACATACTATGGTGTGTGGTGGCTGTGCATCTGATGTGTATTATACTGCTCTTTTAGGACATTCTCATATTATTTAATTGTTTTGCACCTTCTGTGCACATATCCAGGGGTTCTGCTGTGGTTTCTGCGTACATAACATTTATGTCATTATTTACAGTTTGGGCATGTTTTCTTTGGACATTCTCGGTGCCTTTCGCCATTGGCATATTGCACCTGTATGATACCTGACGTTGACAGCCTTCCATTACTCCTTGGTCATGTTTGGCTAAATGTAAACTGTTTTTTTTGGTTTACATTGCCCTGCGCCTACGCTACGCCTGCCCAACTTCGTGGATCGCTATTTGCCTTCATTTGCATGGTGCAATACCGCACACAGTGTGATTAGCATACCTACGCGGGCGGTCCGCACGCCGGTAGTGCACGTGGGATTGCTTCATACCTGAATCGCTCGGTGGCCATATTTGGCTTTATAACGCCGACGCAATGCGGGCGCCTGGCGCAAGGTTCATGAATCCCGGGGCATGTGTTTGTGGATCTAAGAAATAAAGGAAATTATTACAACATATGGTGATGGTTTTATCTTTTAAACTGGCAAAGCACCTGCTCTGTCCATGCATTCTTTCTTTTGGATAGATAGATAGATAGATAGATAGATAGATAGATAGATAGATAGATAGATAAGCAGAAAGATAAATTAATATAGAAATAGATTTAGATATATAGATATAGCTCTCTCTCTCTCTCTCTCTCTCTCTATATATATATATATATATATATATATAGAGAGAGAGAGAGAGAGAGAAATAGATATGAAATTTACTACTTAGCTCCCCTGCCAGAAAAGAGTAGATGGCTTTTATGACCTATTACTTATTCTGTTATATTTTTCATGCATCATTATGTAACATACATATTAGGAACTCTCTTCTATCCTGTATATAATATATTGTCAACTTTATTGCTTACTTTATATTTTGCTTATTTTCTTTTACTGTATTCACAAATTGTGTTATTTTGTTATTGTCTTAATATTTGTAACCATTGTTCGATTTTTTATTTTTTAATTCTGTTTAATGTGTACTGTGGAACTTTTCTCCCTCGGCCTCTGCTGAAAATGGACTCATACCGAGTCAGACTTTCCTGGTAAACAAATGTCAAATAAATAAATATGTATATATATATATATATATATATATATATATATATATATATATATATATATATATATATATATATATATATATATATATGCACACACACAGATAGATAGATAGATAGATAGATAGATAGATAGATAGATAGATAGATAGGCAGAGAATATATAATGTGCAATGTTTTTTTTCCAAGGTCACAAAAAAAATTTAAAAAAATAACAGCCCACTTAGCTCAAATTAAAAACAAAACGTTACCTTTGGCTATTTTTCCATTCAACTGTATTTCTATCTTTCACAGCCTCTCACAGTCACTGCTTTAAAAGCATCTGAGGGTGTAGGGCTTAACTAGGTCCCATCCACATCTCTAAGCACCAGCTGTTTCTTTCAAGTAAGAACTCTACAAGTTAGCTATCAATGGGTATTTACACTCCATGCATCCAGGGTCTTCGGTGCAAGCTTCAGCCTCCCTGCTCTGAACATACAGTGGAGGAACAAACTTCCTGATTTTAGCTCTCCAAGTAACTTCCTTTTATAGCAGCATAGCTGTCAGTCTGTACCTTACTTTCTAACAAACTCATGACATTTCACTGACTAATTGTTGTTAAAATATTCCCAAGTCTGTAGGGCAGCAAACATTTTTAAAACATAACATCCATGCTCTAGAAGCAACATGTTATAGTACACATACACGTATTTTTTCTACAACTCTAATATCCCATTCCCTTATACAGTTATATATTGCCAGAGTTAAGCAGCCCTTCTAGTAGTATGTGGTATTAGTTTATTTATTGATCCTAGATCTAATATATATTTATTGCCTATTCACATACTCTTATTTGGGATTATGTTTTCCTTCATTTTGACTCAGTTGAGCCAATGGATGCATTAAAAAGAACAGATCACCTCACTTCTAGCTCCTAGTTTGAGGAACATCTTAAATATATTAAGGACTAATGGGTACAGTATGCATATACATATACTAGAACAGGATGAGAATCTTCACTGTTAATGATTCCAGTATTAACAGGGCTACTTTTGTTCAAAATGAAGCTTATGATTATGCTGGGTCTATATATATATTATAACCTCGATCATTCAGAATGTCGACAACCTCTTCATCGACACATATGTGTCGAACAGCCACCTCAGCGAACGGCCACATTATCAATTTCTTTCAAGGGAAAGAAATTGGTAGGCGAAATATGCATGACCAAATACAACAAACACTATAAAGTGGGGGGCTTCTCCCCCCTAACTAAATATACTAACTCCGAGATTGCACTACAGTGGGGAAAAGGGCAGATGTAAGACAATGCCAACCAATTTCTTCCCTTGGAAAGAAATCGATGATGTGGATGTTTGCCAAAATGAACGTTCGACACATATGTGTCGATGGAAGAGGTTTTCAACATTCAGAACAGTCGAGGTTATAATATAGACCCAATTTTGCCCACCACATGCATAGAGATCAATAATAACCAGGTGGGTAGATGAAAGTATGCCTTAATATATGCCTAGAAACCACTTTTTACATTGATTTATTTATTTTTTGACATTTACTAACCCAGATAGTCTGACTGGGTCACATATCCCAGTTTCAGTGGAGGCCTCAGGATAAAGTCTCCACATTTAGACATTTAGGTACATACACAGATAGGTTACACTTTTTTACAACAATAATGTTAGTTCATCCACCCCATCCAACCACTACCTTTCTCTCTACCTTGATTATAGCAAGCTCAGATGCTCATAAGCCTAGTACTTATTATACAGCAGGAACTTCTCATTGTAACATTTGTTAATGTCTGTTATATACTTCACAGATAAAGATTCTAGTTGTCTATTGATGTACTATGTTCTTCATCTGTAAATATGTTGTAATTGCTATGTTAAATTGTTAATCGCTATGAAATCCAATGTAACTACTGTCTGTTTATTTTACTGTGGAGCTTTTCTCCCCGGGCCTCCGCTGAAAATGGACCTACGTCCAGTCGGACACTCCCGGTCAACAAATTTAAATAAATACATAAATAAATAATAAATAAATTAAGACGTAAGACCATGCATTTAGCTACATACTGTACACTGATAGAATACAATTTTTAATGCAATAATGTTAGTAAAGACTTTACACAATCTATTACAAGCATATTAGAGTTGAAGAAAGAAAAAAATGACTAGTTGCTTAGAGTTTTGCTTAAAATTTAACTTAACTTCTAAGATATTACAGATTACTTATTAAGATAATGGTTCATGTACTTAGCATCATGTTAACATGAGAATATGTTTACCCTAGATTATATAAATAGCTTTACTTAGAGAAGGGGAAAATAGCATAGAAGATTTGAGAAATAATAAATTTAGAAGGATATAGAGAGACTGAAAGAAGAACACAGACTAAGGCTTGGGTGAGGGGAGGAGAATTCTTGGTTAGGTTTCATAGGTATACAGGGGAGTAAGAGACTGCAGAGAAAAAGGAAGGTCGGCAGAGGAATGATGTTGAGCGATGTTTTGTTAATGCATTACAAGACCTAACATTTATGCTGTTATCAAAATGACTACTGCTATAAAACATTTTGATATCAGTTGTTATCCAGATATTGTTTTGAGAATGACTATGAATGGTTTTGTAATTTCCATGCTTCTGAATTATAGAAAACTGCATGAAAAATTAATAGGGCATGCATTTCAACTTACCTTGATCTCTTTGCAGTGTCTGTGCATCAGTGTCATTCTTAGCTTTTTATATAAACTGTGTATGCACCAAAATCACCACAATAACTTACAAATGCTTTTTGTTCAGTATATCTGAATTGCTATGTAATATAGTTTCTATCCATATAATAAGAATCACCCTAAATGAAATATATGAGGTTGCTTATCTCTGGATTTGTTATAATAAAGATCAGTTGTATGGCTGTGAGGCAATAGCTTCCTAGATTTTCTCCAGAAACAGTGCATTTATTTTAAATGAATTGCTGTTGTCTTTGCTAAACTAATCTGCTATGAAATATTTCACTTTTCATTTAAATCTTATTGTAGACAAAACAGCTAATTTGCAGACTTTTGCTAGGCATTCAAGGCTATATCTTTAGCAAGCTTGCATTACATCTCTCACAGTGTCTTAATTAGGACTCAAGAAAAATAACTTTGCACATTATCTGTGACTGATAGTTGAACCTTAAAGACCTGTTAAAGCAAATTCATTTTGTATTATTTTCTGTTGTTACTTTTCTACAGCTACATGGATAACAACTCTTCACATGACAAGATGAGAATATGTTGCAGCATGTTTATTTTCTGTTGCAGTATAACGCATTCTCTCTTTTTGTGCAAAGAGTTTTTCCTGCAACTGGCTCTTTGGAAAGGAATTTTCGCTGCCACAGTTAGATACATTTTATAGTACCTTACTGAATTCAGGTGCAGCGGTAGCATTGTTGCCTCACAGCAAGAGGTTCTCCCGTTCGATTCTCGGCTTGGGTTGGAAGTGTCTTCTGTGTGAAGTCTGCATGTTCTCCCCGCGGTCAAGTGGACCTATATAGAATGTAGGTTTGATAGGTTTAGTAGCAAGCAAAGCATTTGAGTTAAAAGACTTTCAGTTTTTAAAATCTAGAACCATGTCATTTCCTGCTACATAATTTTATCAAAACAATCAGCCAATCACAAAGGAGAATACATATCACATAACATCTAAATCATTAAACCAATTAAACTGCATGTTAACATGCTGGGGTGAATGACTTGAAACATTCCTCTCTTGAATATATGAAAAGAGACATGACTGAACTCTCAGATTATGTGTCCCATGCAGGTATCTCCCTAGCCCATGGGTCAGCAAACTTTTAGTAGTGTTGTGCCGAAGGGACAGCCAGGCAAGTGACCAAAAAAAAAAAAAAAAAGGTTTTTCAATCACAGAGCCACTTCTATCCAATGCAGGCTGTTCTGCATTGAATAAAGTGGCTCCATGGGTCTCGGGATTGGGCTGCTGAACTCAGGACAGTCCCACTCAAATAGTGATGTCTGGCAACAAGATCAAGTTAATGTGTTTCAATGGTTGTATATAAAAATATGGTAGGCTTATACAACAACCATTGAAACATATTAACTTAATCATGTAGTAACATGTTTCCAATACATTAAATAGCTATTCTATTCTTTGTTGATTATTCAAAATTTTAACATCAATAAGAACACATGCAAAAAACTATGGGCAGGATTCACCAAGGCTTGCACGGAGTGTAAGAGACGTGCAACACTCCATGCAAGCCTCGCGATCCAGGAACAGCCCTAAACTCCGTGTAAGAGACCAGCTAAAACGTCTCTTACACGGACTGGGGGTGGACATGCTAAATACCTCACTTGCATCCGAAAGGTATGCAAATGAGGTATATTAGCGATCCACGAAGCAGAAACCAGTCCGTGTAGGAGACGTTTTAGCTGCAGAAATGTACTCAGTTGACAACTGAGTACATTTCTGCAAAATCCACAACAGAGCAATGTCAGCTCCAAAAAAAGGATGCATATGATTCAGGCAGCATGCCAATGGCCAAATATGTGGCCATTGGCAAGATAACCCAATGCAAAAATATTAAAAATATGATTTTTTTTTTTGGCAATCGCCGATGTTTAAACCCAGCGCAGCCCCACATAAATGGGCTGCGCTGTATAAAACCATAAAAAAGAAGGTTATAAACCCACAAATGTGGGTTTCATGCAATACATGGAATGACAATGCAGGGACCAGCAGACCAAAACCAACATGGCCACCATGTAGTGGTTGCTAAGGGGGGAAGCAGAGTCTAAGACATGTAGCTAAGCATTAGTAGGCAATCTCATGTAAATGAGGGTTAGGATACTGAATCTCACAGTCACATAGCAAATGAGCACAGTCTGAGTAGTGTAAGAGTTACAAAAGGGGGAGGAATAGAGTAGGAGATAGGTGACATCACAGGGGGGAATGGTAGAAAGAAATGCAGTTCATTGGAGGTCAGTGTAACATGACAGATGACAGGCACAGATCATGGAAAGAGGTGTGCCACTAGATAAGTCATGGAAAGTCAAGAAATGGAAGGTGTACACTGTTACCTACACCAAAGTTTCTTGCTGGCCGTGCATGCGCACGTGTGCACACCATGAAGTGCGAGTAAGGCAGTGTGCACACGTGTAAGGCAGTGTGAGCATGTGGGAGTGTGTTGGGAGATGTTTAACACTGTTTGCGCGGGCGTGCGCGTGTGTAAGGCAGTCTGAGTATGTTGGAGGCTGTTGGCAGACGTGTAATGGTGTTTGCGTGGGTGTACGCGCGTTTAAACCCAAATAAGTAGATTCATAACCGTGTAAGCACGTGTGCGCGCGTGTAAGCCACTGTGAACGTGTTTCAGATAGTATGCAAGTTGCTCCCCCCTGAGGAAACAGAGAGGAAAAAGGAAGCAACAGAAGTAATACGAAGCTAGCAGGGATAACTGCTGAAGCTAGCAGGTGAAAACAATTAGAAGCAGGCAATTACACAGGTAGAATAGTAGCCCAGCCCTGCACTTAAAACTCTGCAAACAGTAGTGCAGGATGTTTCCATTAAGAGACACTGCAAGACAGGAGTAACTAATAGAAGTGAAAACTGAAAAAGCTGAACTCAGAGCAGAAATGTTAGGGGCTGCCATAGCTGTCATAATGAGACATAGGCGACTTGCTGAGGGTGGTGACAATGCAGATGGTGCCAGACAACCCACAGTGAGGAGACGGAGAAGAGTGTACAGGCCTAGGGTCACCTACCACGGGTTACATGAGCTGGAGATAGTAGAGTGCTATAGAGTGGACAGAGAGCTCCTGCAGCAGATTGTTGAGCTGTGCAGGCCACGCCTCACACACAGAACCAACAGAGGGGAACCCATCCCAGTGGAAACCAAGGTATGTGTTGGCCTAAGAATACTAGCAACAGGTACCTTCCAGAGACCAACTGGCGATATGATGGGGATATCACAGGCATCAGCCTCTAGGGTACTACATCAGTTCCTGGATGCCATGTCAGCACATGTCAGTGATCATGTATATTTCCCCAATGCCCGTGAGGTATTGGCCAGCAATATGCGTCTCTTCCAACAAATAGCGGAATACCCTGAGGTACTGGGTGCTATAGACTGCACGCACATACGCATCAAAGTACCAGCAGGTGAGCGGGGTAGGGCCTACATTAACCGCAAGGGCTTCCCCTCCATCAACTGCCAGGTCATGTGTGATGCCCAGGGCATAATAATGAATGTGTGTGCTGGCTGCCCTGGGAGTTATCACGATTCCCACATCTGGCATTTGACGCAGCTGTACCAGACATTTGCCAATGGGGACATCCCACACGGACACCTAGTGGGAGATGCAGGTTATGCACTGGAGCCATGGCTGATGACACCCATCAGAAACGCACACACACCTGAACAGGAACGCCATAATGAGGCACACGCACAAACACGTAATGTGATAGAGCATGTGTTTGGGCTGCTCAAGTCACGGTTCCGGTGTCTGGACACATCTGGTGGAGCCTTGCAGTACACACCAACTACATGTACCCAAATTGTCATGGTATGCGCTATGCTACATAATATGATCTTGCGAAAACAGCTGCAGCAGGATCAGCATAGGGCCGGGCCAAACAGCCCCCCACCATTGCCAAGGCCATCACAGGCAGAGCGTGACTCGGAGGAGGAACAACCTGAGCCTGCCCCAGTAAGCAGAAGGAGGTGTGCCCAGTATGCCCTGGCCTTGGCAAAGAGGCAACGCATAGCACATACACTGGCACAGTAGGAACCCTGGGAATGATACCCCTCTCTGACTCACTCATATAGTAACAGGGATGCCTAACATGACACAACCTGCTCTCAAACATGTACAGGGAGTGTAGTATGTGAATCCAACAGAGGCAACCCTGCAGCACCACCTGAGGCATGATTGCCATGTGTCAAGCAATGTAACATCATCTAGTATATGCAAACATGAAGACCCTGCCTAACATCTCACCCTCACCAAGCATGATGCCACACTATGAAGACAAGAAGATCAAGTACAATAATTGGCTGAAGTAATGCAGTCAGTCAAAGGGGAGCCAATGTGTCACAGGCTGGGAAGATATGCGGAGTCCGACATGATGCACCACCTGCTAGGGGTGGCATGCACCTAGCATGCCATGCCCCATGGATACTGGCAAAGGCTGTCAGTACCCACAACATGCCCTGAATAGGTAAGTCGCAAAACACACACCCAACCTCATAGGTTCTACAAGGGATAGGAACCTAGATGTAATACTACCCCATGACAGATGTACAAACAGCAAGATGTGTGCAGTGTAAACGCACACAGTAAGGAGAATGTAGATACCAGTCCTGTAATAGAGAACTGGGCAAGGCTCACAGCAGCACCCTAGCACTACCAGGTCACACCTCATACTGTGCTGTACAGCCGCAAAACATGGAACAAGCTACAAAAGGAGGGTGACTAGCAAGAAATGGCAAGGATAACCACACCCCCATGTTGGTACCACAACAAGAAGCAGCATGGAATAGCCATGGTCAAATACCAATGGCTAAAACTGCCTCGCAGTAGATAGCCTGCTGCAGACCACTGTCCTAATACCAGGAACATCACCTGGCCTATGTCTGAATACATGAATATATCAAGCCCCCCAAACCACATTATATTGCTAGACTGAAAATACCCAGACATACACCGGTAGCATCGTATTAGCACCAACACAGTAGGGGAAAATTACCCAGATTCCATAAACCAAACTGCCCAGGAACAATGTACTACCCCCACAAGAGGGGTAAGCATACTGGATGTGATAATCAGCAACATGTGTACTGGATGGCAAGATGAGAAGTGTACCCCTCACTGGTAAGACAAGACCATAGAGTAAGCACACTGGAAATACACACCCGACCCCAGTCCCTGGCCAGAATACCACAGTGAAAAACATGTGTAAAGTATAGGTTGCAGCCCTCAAAACCGATGTTGAATCCACAAAAGGCCCCGTGCAAGTGCAGAACATGGGACACACCACAGAACATGTTATACAGGCATTCCATGAACACAGCCAGGAATGCTTGGAGTATGCAATCACAAATAACAACAACACACAATGCCATACACGCAGACATCTGGCATGCTGGGCTCCAGCCATTACCAAACCATGCAAGAGAATGAGGAAGATACCACATGATAGAGCAAACATAAAAAGGGAAGTAATCACTGACCAGTAGTATGGCAACAACATATGTCCACACATACAATCCACTAAGTCCAGCCACAACAAGTATAACCTATGAATCCAGAGGCAATGTGACACCAGTACCAAGTACACAGACAACCACAACTCCCCCGAATAAATACAAACATATGTGATAGATGCATCCATGTATCCAAAGCAGAGGTTGAGCTCCAACAATCCAGTACTGTCAACACTAGTCAGGAGGAGAAGGTAACCACATACACCACGAACCCAGTCCCACATAGACCTACCACAACTGTAAACCAAACACATAAACACAGACAAATATTCCCGGAGGCCTCAATTACAAACACACCACACCAACAGACGCCTCCAAAGTAGATCACAGGCAACCACAACCTCCAAACATAGCACATGCAACGAATAGTACGCAAAGCTGGTGAGCCAAACAGTCACAGGCCCGAAGGAGAAACAAATGCCTGATACAGTCGTAATAGGTGTCTGTATAGGCAGAAACACAGCTGTCCCACTCACCAGACTGAACAAGGGAAAGGGTAGAGTAAGCTGCTTGTAGGTAGCCACAAAATGCCACGTAACACAAGTACGCAGGTCACCCCAAAGCAAGCAGGAATATGATGCACTCAATGTCCATGCTGGGGTGAATTACCTGAGATGTACCTCCCTGGTCAACAACAAATGAGACATGTATGGTCCCTCCGAGTATGTACCCCAGGGCGGGATGACACTGGCTGTGTGCAGCATCCAACCCTCACCAAGAATGATGCCACAGTACAAACACAGAATGCTCATGTTTAACAGCTGGCTCAGTTACAGCTGTCAGTCCAAGAGGGTGTAATGTGTGTCCACTTGAGATGTCAAGCATGACAAGCCATGCTGCTGTTCCAGGGATGGCTTGCACCTGTTACCCCTGGGTGTCTGGATACTGGATAAGGCATTTGCCGCCTCCATAGAGCCGTATGTAGGCAAGGCCAAAAAGACTACCCACCACCCTAGAAAACATAAGTGGTAGGAAACATAAGGGTAATGCTGTCCAATGCCAAATGTGCAAACTGCAATATGCATGCCCCTGAGGCACTTCCCATTATGGAGAACATTGATGCCTGTCCAGTGACAGAAGCCTGCTGCCGGCCTAGTGATACCACACCAGCACTACTAGGTTATACCACATACCATGTGTTATGGCCCCGACACCTGCACCAAGACATCAAAGGAGGGGGAGTATCCATATGCAGCACAGACACCCATATAGCCAGGTAACTGACAATGCACAAAGCAGCGGACACCACCCATGTGCACATAACTGTAGTCAAAACTGCTGTACAGTCTGCAGCATGCGACAGACCACACTCTCACACACAAGAACCCCAGCCAGACATCCGAAGACACTGGACAGTATGGATGTCCCACCAAATACCAGACAAGGTACACAAAGTACCACATAGGTGTCAAACCATTATGTATGCAAGGAGTCATCAGGGACCTAGGGACACAGGTCAACATTAATCTGTCATGTGACAGCCACAATGCCAATGTGGCGATGAAGACCATTGATACTGGACACCGTATCATGAAAGGATTCACACCAACATCAACAGGGGTCACTGTGCCGCTGTACTGTCCCCTTATCAGACCCACAATCTAGTACAATGACTCATATGGGATGTACCATACGTGACACCTGCAGCGGTTTGGAAGACCTCATAGTTACCCCACCAACAGGATAAAGGGTGTGAAATATATGTCATATGCTGCCTGGCTGTAGACACCCCAGCTGACTGCAGTCACACACTGCCTACACAGAGGCATTGTATGTCCGTTGTACCAGGCCATGTCCAACACAGGAGTAATGGACATGCTACACCACAGGAAATCAAAGCCATTGGAGCTGTGAGAGTCACAGATGTCAACCTCAACACATAATGAAATAAGATGTGCTGGAGGGACAGATACATAACCCATAGGCCCCCCACACCCAGAAACAGGATCCCAATCCATGGTAGGCAGAGCCCCTCCCTGACACCCCTCAACAGGAATATTGCCAAGTGTATGGATGACCGTACATGTATACTGGGGGTCCCCACTGTGTCACGACCAGACAGAGGCACAGTGAAGAACCTCATAAATGGCCATAATTGAACATAGCAAGGGGTGGCGAAAGACACACACACTCTAGCTAGGCTTACCAATGGCCTAGGGTGTCTAGCCTACTATGAACCCATGAACCTATGAAGATACAACACGTACAGGACACTAAGGATAATCACAAGACTTACCTAACTGATGGTAGGAACCATGTTGGGCATCCACAGATATGCTCCGAATCACACAGATATTACAAACAACATACCAAACACACACACATATTGCTAACATACAACCTGTCAGGTGCAGTGCAAACACCCCCCCCCCCGAGTGTAAAATACCTATCCCAGCAGACGGTCCCCTGACATTGCAGATGCTGAGGTAACAGCCATCATCTGCAAAGCAGAACACACAGCAGCAAAGGTATGTGACGGTGTCCTGTGCTGAGGCCAACATGGACCCCAAGAGTAATAGAATGCAAAATCACACTACTGGCCAATGTCAGCCTTACCACAGGGTATGTACCCAAAGAGCAGTGTACAACAACAGTGGTCCATCACAACAAAGGGGTTGCCTGAATGGATACTCCAAACTAACACCCCAGGATCCTGACAAGCTTGTTCTGCACAGCTATGGAAAGGATCAGTATGTACCGCAGACAGAAGGCTAATGTGGACCTACTGATACGGACCCGACACACTGTGGCTGTTGTAACTGCAGAACCGGCCCCTAAACATGTCTGACCCATTTGAAGCAGTCATTAAGGTCAGTGATGAGGGCTATGTGGTCCACACAGTGTAGCTGGACCGTGCACATGCTTCTAGACCATACCGTACGTGTTCAGTATGGATATGTTCACCAGCTTAAATATACACCCCTATGTCAGTAGAGGGGTTGCAAAGCAGACCAAGGACAGAACTGACATGGTCAGACATGCTGCATCCATGCCAGACTACAAAGCAGATATGAGTGGCATCCCACAAGGCCTGGTCTTGCCCCCCCCCGTTCTGTATACATGTCCCATAGGTATAGGCCAACATGGAAGGACTGTGACTGAGCATGTATGCAGAGGAGTACAAACAGCCCACTGTATCCGACCCCCAGCTGACACAAGAAACCCACAAAAGGGCCACCCACAAACAAACAACTGTAGCCATAGCCAAGTCAGCAAGCTAATCGCAGAAATGTGTATAGACAACCACTGTGGATATACAGTAAGTGCCCACAAAATACCACACAGGTGTTAACCCATGAGGCACCTAACATGTAATGTAAGACCTGGGTACAAAAGGTGATAAATAACCTGCACTGGACAAACATGTGTCTGTAGTGTTCGCAGAAACATGTACCATATACCCACCCAAACATGAAGGCTGGCAGATGTAGATAAAAATCACTCTGGCTCTGCAGCCATCCTCCATCAGCATCACAACTGACTACAATAGCCCTTGTGGGATATACCGCAGCAGACACCTCCAACAACTGTAAAGTCCACAACAGTACCCCACCAGGGGTAGCAAAGAGCCTGAACAGATGCCATGTGTTGCCTGAGTAAACAAACTGCAGCCCCAGACACTGCCATCCTTCCCGGCTACAGGAAAGCTGTGCCTGATGTATGATGCCATGTCCAACCTGGAATGAATGAACATGGTGCACGTTGTACAATCTGAATGGCAGTGAGCTATGCACATGAGAGACCTGAACCCCAGCACTGACATACATAGGACAAGCTGCACAGAATGATCCATAGCACAGAAGGCACCCCCACACTGCAGTAAACTACTGGTACAGGTCAGCCAGAGTGCCACATATCGACCCCCCTCAAGAGGCATCCTGTTGAGTGTATGGGAGATGGTAGGCTACCCTGGGTATCACTGTTATGTCAGAGGTAGACAGAGGCACAGTATACCAACCATGACATATGTAATGGCAAACTCCAGTTACAATGTGTGTCGAAGGACAAACACACCCTGTGACTACCATCAGCAATGGCCTACAGAACATCGCTAGTGTTTGCCATGTTGTGGAATACACTAGCAATGTTGGACGAGCCTGGTGTAGGTAGTCCATATCTGAACATATTGCAACATCGTCATATGTGCACAACTGGCCCCTACACAGTCTGTCGTGCTCACTATGAAGATGTCAAGCAGTGATAGGACTAAAGCCCAGGATACTGTCCACTACAGTGAAATACCGAACCAGTACACTATACGGTACTACAGTGTTAGGTCATTATGAATGTATGTTGAGAACTGTCTGCAAAGTATCCCATGCAATTCCTGCAGGCACAGTATAATCCCTGATGTGGCAGACACGAAGCAGTTGGCCAGTTAGTACACAACATGACACCCAGCACACAATCATAAACGTGTGATAATGATGAAGGTCACCCACACCCAAATATGTGTTGGACTTCAGAGTACAATATATGGAACGCTCACACTGGGCATGCTCGCACACTTTGATAAATGAGGCATATGTCAGACAACATGCCATGGAAAGGCTGAACTGGGCATGCTCACACACTTAGGCCATATCTCTGTGTAGCAGTTGGCCACAGATATCTGGTATTTGTACGTGTCAGTCCAGGAACCAACCACAACACAGCAATCAGCCCAGTGCACACAGTAAATGACCACAGAGACATAAGTGATATAGTGGATCGCCGTCATATGCAAACATCTGCCACAGATAAACAAGTTGGTCATAGGAACAGGGAATGCTATGGCAATAAAGACCTGCAAACAGTAGAACAGCACAACAAATATTGTGCATCCGACAATTGAACATATGGGTGTATAGGTCAATACTAGGCTTCTTGCCCCAGGGAATGGCAGCTCAGCCAGAGTGTGCTTGGCATCTGCATCCCCAGGATAGTAGGCTACCATGCCACTGTAAAGTAGGTCACAGAAGGTGACATGTGAGGCTAGTGAGCTGTGCCTCTGTCAAGCAGGGGCACCGTGGAGGTCTCAGGGATTGAATGTGCTAAGCCACAGCCATGTTGTCAGTGTGTGCTGTGAGAGGGTTGCTGAGGATCTCTGACAGTAGGTGTCCGTCAATAACAGACTGAGGGGAGCCCTACCTGCATTCTCCGGATGATTCCACTGTCAACACTGTGTTGTAATGAGTATGTGTGAATAAAGTGCCGTGCTGGAACCGTCCACAGATGTCCTCCCTCTGTGGGCTACAGCTCTGCAATGTAGTAGGTCGCTCTGTCTGTTGAACGGCACATATATGGCCGGTGTACAGCTGACAGGTGTCTTGTTGTGGAGCAGTCATGGGTATATGTGGGATAGCATGACCAATGCAAACTGTACACATGCTCATAGGATGCAAGTGTCAAGGATTATGCTGAGTGGCCAGTATAGTCCTCCAGCATGGGTCCTCTGAAGTCATCCACCCCAGTCTACACAAGTGTAGAGTCTGCTTGTGCTAAACACAGTTTGTGTGCAGTGACAACCTTGCCTGGGGTGGAGATGAGATATGGATGTCCAGGGAAAGGTGGACATGGGCAGGTATCAACAATGGTGGTCTACCTCTGGTGTGGAACAGTGAGTACCCACGTTGCAGATGGACAGGTGCAATATGTATTAACCCATGTGGCTGTGGTGTGTGGTTCTGCCATAGCACATGGACCCACAAATTGTAGTGGCGGTAGGGTAAAGTGGTAGAGGCCTGAGTAGTTCTCACACACAATATGCCTGTACCTGATGTTAACAACTGGAATGGTGTATGTGAATACCTGCATATCCTGGCACTGCTCCCAGGGAAGCTAAGTGTGTGTCCTGTATGTGGGTGTGGTGTGCTGGACTGGTTGTGTTGTGTGTTACAGGTCCTGTGGTCCCAAAGCATGGTATAGAACATAACCTGCCAGTGCGATGAGCATATCTGACCCTGATGTAGGTGGCTGCAAATGCATATATATGCTATCCCCCACCTGATAGGTAGTACGACATCTACAAACCTCTGTGGAAATGAAGATGTCAGCACCCTAGAAATACTACAGGTGCAGAACAGATGCCCAGTAATTTGGATAGTGCTCTCTGCTAATGCGTCGCCCTCAAGTGTCATAATATAGTTAGGTAGGGGTTCAAATCCTGCAAATGCTCAGTATGTGTGTGGGTGAGTGGGGTTTGTGTGTGTGAAAGGCTGTGAGAGGGAAATGTCCCTTCTGGCAACTGGGAGAACACAATACAGGATGCACACTTCCCTTTCTAAACACAGATGATGTCAGCACCCTATAAGTACAGCAGGAGAAGGACAGCCTCCCAGTAATGCGAATAGCGCGCTCTGCTAATGCATCCGTCTCAAGTTTCATAACATAGTTAGGTAGTGGTTTGAATCCTGCAAATGCCAAGTGTGTGTGTTTGGATGGGGGGGGGGTTATTGTGTGTGTGCAGATATGTATGAGGGAAATGTTCCTTTTGGCAACTGGGAGAACACAATACAGGATGCACACTCCCCTTTCTAAACACAGATGATGTCAGCACCCTATAAGTAAAGCAGGAGAAGGGAGGCCTCCCAGTGATGTGAATAGCACGCTCTGCTAATGCATCCGTCTCAAGTGTCATAACATAGGTAGTGGTTTGAATCCTGCAAATGCCAAGTGTGTCTTTGGATGGAGGGGTATTATTGTGTGTGTGCAGATATGTATGAGAAAAATGTTCATTTTAGCAACTGGGAGAACACAATACAGGATGCACACTCCCCTTTCTAAACACAGATGATGTCAGCACCCTATAAGTACAGCAGGAGAAGGGAAGCCTCCCAGTAATGCAAATAGCACGCTCTGCTAATGCATCTGTCTCAAGTGTCATAACATAGTTAGGGAGTGGTTTGAATCCTGCAAATGCCAAGAGTGTGTGTTTGGATGAGAGGGGTTATTGTGCGTGTGCGAATATGTATGAGGGATGTGTCCCTTTTGGCAACTGGGAGAACACACTACAGGATGCACACTCCCCTTTCTAAACACAGATGATGTCAGCACCCTATAAGTACAGCAGGAGAAGAGAAGCCTCCAAATAATGCGAATAGCGCGCTCCGCTAATGCGTTTTCCCTGCGTATCGTAATGTAGTTAGGTAGGAGTTTGAAACCTGTAAATGACATGTGTGTGTGTTTGCATGTGGGGAGTTTGTGTGTGTGCATTTCCGTATGAAAAACATGTCAGTGTTGGCAATCAGGTGATCACACTACCTGATGCACATTACCCTTTCAAAGTACTGATGTTGTCAGCACCCTATAAGTATATCCAGAGACGAGGAACTATCTAGTAAACCGAACAGTGCGCTTTGCTAATGCGTCCCTCTCACGTGTTATGACTTAGGTAGGTAGGGGAATGAATCCTGCAAATGGCATGTGTGTGGGGGTAGGAGGGTGTGTGTAAATGCAAGTGTGAGGGAACAGATCCTTTTGGCAAATACTTCAATACACTAGATGCTGCATACTCCCCCAGTAAACACAGGGGATGTCACCACACTATCAGCACAGCCAAACAGGGCTAGTTGGCTAGTAATGCCAATAGTGTGCTGTGCAACTGTGTCTATTACCATTGTCAGAGTACAGATAGGCATGTTTTGGTAACCCACAACTGTCACGTGTGGTTGTGTTACACAGTATGACCTTGTGCGGGTGTTTGTACATAACAATGCATGCCATTGCCTAACCCAGCAATGGCATTGCACACATGATGTATGTGTGTGACACATGCACATAAATACCTGTGACCTGCAGTAGTTACCATGTCTGACACATGCTTCGTGTGGATAAATGGTATTAGCAATGTATACCAATATGACTGTGTCTTACTGTGCAGGGTCTGCACGTGGTATGTCCCTATACAGTGTGGGTGTCTATGGTGAAAGACCTACAGCAGGGGATACACATCTGGTCTGGGCCATATAGTGTACATGTAGTGAATGTACAGGTGCTGCATGTTCCCACCTGTTGTGGTAGTGGTAACATGTCATTCCACTGCAATTCGGTGACCACATGCTGTGAGCTCTTCAACTAGAGTGTTGTAGCTACAGTAATGCTCACACACAATGTTTGGCTGGATGCAGTACGGCCTTACAAACACAGTTCATGGGACTGTCATATTGCCGATGTTGTTATGGAGGATAGGTGGTGTTCCTGTGTATGTGAGGGTTGTGTGTGCCAGGCTATGAACCAGATGGCAGTCCGACACACTGTCAGCTGCACATGAGTAGGCCCTGATGCTTTGTGCTGTGCCAACAAAATGGAGGTGTGTGTATCTGTGTTAACTTGGGATACCATCCCCCTATCCATGTGTGTTACATGTGTAGGGGACAACAGGCATGGTATGGGGCATAACCTGTCAGTGATGGGTAACACCTGTGAGCCAGGAATCATGCATCCGGTACTGCACAGACATTGCAGTTCACCGTGCTGAGGGCAGTGTCTGGTGCATGCATCCTCCGGTGTACACTGCTGTTGTTGTGTAGCAGCACTGTTAGTGTCCTAACCTGTGTGATACCCATGGAGGTCGCTATGTAAACCATGTCCTGCAGCATAAGGCAGTATGTGTGTACCAAGGAGCCTTGCCATTAGACATCGGGCCATGGGTGTCAAGTGCAAGATGACCCGTGCACATCAATGTGGCTTCCCTAGCATGTAAGCACACGTTGACAGCTAGTGGATACCCTATGAATGACAGTGGAGACTGAGCATAATGTAAACATACAACAGCCTTCCCACATATAGTGGTAGAATACCTGGTAAGGGTATGTTGGCAACCAACATCAGGCTCATACTGGCCTGTGCCACATGCTGAGAGATCCATTCTATGTTCCCTATCATGTAGTCCAGGGAGGTATGTCCCAGGCAGCCACACTGGCATGGTCAATGAGTGAGTCATATCTGTCCATGCCTCTGTCTGACCTGTATGCATGTGTGCTGTGGTGGACCATAGTGCCCCTGAGTCATATCACTGTGACCTTCACCAGATACAGCCTGTTGAGCGGGACCCCAGTGCAGCACACATGACAGGTACCTGACACGTCTGTAGCAGGTGTGTTGTGTAGCCCTACAGGCTGTGGGTGTGTGGCACAGGGGATGTGCGTGCCATGTGTGGCATGTGCTCTGTTCCGATGGAACATATGCCTGTGTGCCAGCTGCGGAGGTGTGTGATGCCCAGGCAGGCTGCTAGTCTGAGTCCCCATGTATGCCCCAGTGTGTTCAGCATGCTGTCAGTGTGTGTCAATGTCTGACTGGTGTTGTCGTCACTGTAATATATTGTATTGATTTATTTATTTATCCTACATTTGTTGACTGGGATAGCCCAACTGGATGCATGTCCATTTCCAGGGGAGGCCCGTGGAGACAAGCTACGAGGGTAGCAGATACAGCATTACAGAATACTAGCATTACATAGTACAAACAGATTATTTACAGAGATTACATAAGTAAGCCAGTCAAACATGTTCCACAGGTTAATGTTAGACCTGAGCACAAGCCAGGATTAAATTGAAATTACACAGTAAAGTGGTTCACAGAAGTTACACATTCGAGTTAGCCAGGCTTGATACATTGACATAGCCAGTTACGTGACAAATGTTGTTTGAGTCTACTGTCAAATGACCTAAGGTGGACATTAGGGTAATAGCTGGAAGTGAGTTCCAGGATCTACTTACAGGGTTTGCAAAGAGAGAATCACCAGCTGTGTTATTAAACTTGCTAGTTTGAAGTAGTACATTGTTAGAGGATCGAAGCGGTCTAGGATTGTTATAGGGGGTGATAATAATTTAAGTGCAGGAGTATTGTCTGGATTATAGAGGATTTTACAGGCCATAATCAGTTGGTTATACTGTATTAGGCTGGGTATTGCAAGCCAACCAAGCTGATTTAGATTGATGCAATGATGTGTCCTAAAAGGCGGGCCAGTGGCAAACCTGGCAATGTGGTTGTAGCAAATCGAGTGCTTGTTAAGGACAGTCTTGTTCATATGTGAGAGTAGAGGGATGCATACAGAAGGGCTGAAACAAGGTGTGAGCGAGCTATGGCACCTTTAGCTGGAGGGGCTAGGAAGGCTTTAATTCTGTAAAGTGACCCTAGCTTTCTATTGATGGCTTTGCTAATCTGGTTAACATGTATGTCACATATGAGATTATTGTCTATGATGACACCTAATAGTTTCGGAGATGGGTCAGGGGAGATTATTGTGCCATCAGTTGATGTTATGGTAACGGTGAAAGTGGTAGACCTACATGTTGGTGGAATAACAGCAGTTTAGTTTGATTGGGATTTAGGATCAGACGATGTTCAGAAAGCCAGTTTGCTATTGTATTAAAGGTGGTCTGGGTAGCTGACCATAACTCTACTGGAGATGTGGCTGAGCAGATCAGAGTAGAGTATACAGCATATTGCATACAGCTGACTTTTGGGATGACAGTATAACGGTCGTTAATGACGATGGAGGACAGCAAGGGCCCTAGGATAGAGCCTTGTGGTACTCTGAGGGTGTTAGGTAGAAGGTTAGAGGGTTTGTTCTGCCAGAGGCCGGCCTGCTGTTGACCATGCAGGTAGGATTGACACCACTGGAAGGCTCCAGTATCTAGACAGTCTGTGCAGGGTGTGGAGTACAAGTTGGTGATCAACCATATCGTATGCCTTTGAGTTATCCAAAAAGAGGGCTGTGGATATATGATTAATGTTGCAAGTATGGCTTATGGTGTTAGTAAAGGCTAGGAGGCCTGACATAGTGCTGTGATGAGGACGTAAGCCATGCTGAGTGTCTGCCATAATGCGAGTTTGGATTAGGTGGTGCATGACTTGTCTATGATGAAAGTTTCCATAATCTCTGCAAGTGGAGAGAGTATAGCTATTGGCCTATAATTGGAGATTTCAGTAGAGCTGCCTCCTGTGTGAAGTGGGATTACATATGACATTTTCCAGATGGTGGGAAAGTTAGATTCTAACATGGTTCCTTTGATTACCTTTGAGACGGGGTAAGCAATAGCATCATCTGGTTTTGATAGGTACTCAGCAGGGAGTTGATCAGCAGACAGTGTAGTGGGTTTCACTGTTACAATCAAGGTACGAAGAAGTGAAGTGGTGACTGGTTGGCAGCTGGACGCAAGTAGTTTTCTAGGGGTGCTGCTTTCAGGACCAGGGGAGCTAGGAGGTAGATGGCTAGCTAGGGCCAGCAATGTCTCAGTAAAGGACTGGTCAAAGATATCGGGAACATCTTCAGGGGTATTATCAATAGTAGCAGCAGGGATTGGGGTTGACATTTGTCCTGGACGTAGTATATATGACATGCCACCTGACAGGGTATGGCATTACTGGGTTCAGAGAGACCAGTTCCCAGATTGGCTGTGTGGTGGCATCCCACACATGTGTTGTACGTTCCTGGCCAAGGGTGATGGCTGACTGCATACATGTGGCAGCTGTGACAATGACACATGACTCACATAAACCACGACTGGACCATAGAGGCAATTCACAGGTTACCTTTGCACATGCCACCCTAGTAGTGTGATTGCCATGGTAAGTACCAACACATAGGGCCAATGGGGAACAACATACTGAAGGTGTGTATGTGTGGGTGGACTGCCACTGTTTCATAGCACTGACATATATGACTGCACACATGGGTAAATGCCAGGTAAGACGTGTGCAATGTGTCACAAGCAACGTTCATGCGTACAGGACAGACAGTGATGTTCTGTCATGTGTAAGGTTGACATACATATGGTACGCTATGCAGATGTCACTAGCAGTCTACAGAAGCACTGTAACTCTGCATTGCAGGTGTAAGCAGTGTTCCAGGGGACCCCATGCGAACATGCATGCAAACAAAGCTACAGTACACAGGGCTGGAAGTACTGCATTATACAACAAAGAAGGGGTAACAATAACATTAAGTAACAATGCAAATATGTAGGCACTATCAACATGTACCCAGGAATACGCAGCACAGATGCCCATGGTAGAACCGATATTATGTCATACTTATTTGTGATCTGGACGACATTGGTACTGCACACATATCTAGATGCGTGAACATACACATGGCATAGTTGTTGTAGGCATCTTGACACCATTACTGTACATGTCCACCATTGCATATCACTACTTGCGTTAGCTTTCCCCCTGTGCTACCCATGTATGCGGCTATCTGTTGACAACCTTACCACCGGCATGCAATTATGTGCAGCTGTTATACTTTGGTATGTACTATGGGTGCAGATAACAATTCAGGACATTCATACAGTTACTACAGCAGGCATGCTGGGGTACACACACAGTCATAGCAGCACACTGTACTGTTACCAACATGATACTACTAATACACGTCTATGTAGTCACCCTGTGCATCAGCAACATGTTTACCTGTTCCCGCAATGATGTTGGAGATTGCAGGAGGTGGCACAGTGTCATCATATGCACAGGGTGTGGATTAGGTATGCCTGAGTCAGCCACTGATACCACCAATTGACATGTGTGTGTATGTGTGTTGGTGAAGGGCAGCAGTACAGGGTGGGGCAGTGTAGGTGCAGTGTGTGCATGTATGTGGTTGCCCTAAGTGTTAACATTTCACATGTGTGTATGCACACACACAGTTCCACCTCATGGCTGCCATATACAGGGGTTTGTGGACAGCCACAGACTGCACCTGGCAGGCCATACAGATCAGTGTCTGTGTGCACGGACACGGTACCTGTGCCTGGCAGGGGTGCTACGGACCATATCCAGTACAAAGCCGGACTGGGTACTGTCATCAGAAGTGGGGGTGTGTTGACTGGACACATGTCCCTGTTGGGACTGTCCAGAGCCACGTGCACGTGGTCTCCTGGGGCGTTCCGATGACAGCACAGACCCTGCATTGCTGGGGCTGCTGCTGGCACTATGGGGGCATGCGCGAGCCTGTTGCCGTCTGAGCCGACTGCCAGCTGCTGCCGCTGCCGGCATACAGCCACGTTGACGCTGCAGACGCCCACCATTGCCCTGGCTCATGGACATCTGGTTGTGGAACTGCTGTAATATGTCCCCACAACGTCTGTCTATGACATCGGTGAAGTTACGGATAGCATCCGCAATGTCACGCATACTGTCTGTCATGGCTGTGCGACATGCTCTGAGCTCCCTCAGACCGTGTCTGGTGTACCTTTCCATACGTGACTGAGCCTGCATGACAGTCCGAAACATAGCTGAGGTTGACAGACCTCTTTGGGCACGTCGGCCAGAGGCAGTACGCCCATGGATGCTCCCACGAGAACCCATGGGCAACTGTCTGTATGGTACCATCGGAGGACCCTGCCCATGGCTGCTGTGTGGGGACGCATGTGCCACAGGTACCACATTACCCTGGTCTATGCCCGCTGTATCCTGTCCATCACCTAGGGACAATGGTGACAAAGGATGTACAGGCAGGATGACTGTGCGCAATGATGGGGTTGACAGCTGTGTACTGTCAACTGGCTGACCAATGGCAGACCCTGACACACCTTCCTGTACCATTACACATATATCATCATTACCAGTAGCCATGGCACAGGATTCAGGTTCCCTGCTGCAGGTCACCAGAGCAGCCCCAGAACCTGTGGGATGAAGACAGGAAACACAGTTTACAGTCTCCAGACATTGTTACCAGTGATGCACTTATACACACATGCACACATGGACACATGCACACAGGCACACATGCACACATGCACACAGGCACACATGCACACATGCACACGTGGACACATGCACACATGGACACATGCAAACATGCACACGTGGACACATGCACACATGGACACATGCACACATGCACACATGTTCACATGCACACATGCACATGTATTCACATGCACACATGCACACATGCACACATGGTCACGTGTACACATGCACTCATGCACACATGCACACATGCACACATGCACACGTGGACACAGGCACACATGCACATATGCACACATGCACACATGCACACGTGGACACAGGCACACATGCACACATGCACACATGCACACGTGGACACAGGCACACATGCACAGATGCACATGTGGACACAGGCACACCTGCACACATGCACACATGGGCACAGACACACCTGCACACATGCACACCCTGCAGTATACACACAGAGCACTACTGAGTTACACTACTGTTACTAGCATTATCAGGACTATTATAGGTTATGTTAAACACACTCACCAGCATGGATGGCCTGTCTCTCTGTAACCCTGGAGGGACCTGCAGAAATGATGAGATTAAAGTCAGTGGACACATCTGTGCCATTGATATTGCATATGATACAGTGTACAGAACAGTCAGGTGTACATATGGCATATTACCTGCACGCTCCATGTCGTGCTGCTGTGTGGAACCAGCCTCCATCATAATGCAGGTGTACCGCTGTTGGTTTTCCGGGGCTGGAGCCACAACACTTAGGAGTAGCCCCTCCAGTCTGGTGAGGGGGGATGTGTGGCCACCCCACCTCCTGTGGCGACCTGTTGCCTGTGGATATCTGATGCACGCTGCCGGACACTTCGGATTAAATCACTGCAGTGATGTCGTACCTGCTCATATGTCCTGTTATGTGTGCCAATATCATTTACCCTATGGACAAGGTCTTGCCACAGTGCGGCCCTCTCCTGCTGATTCTGACTGGTGCGGGAAAACAGGATGTCATACTCCTGCACCAGACTCTGGTGGATCTCCTCATCTTCCGCCACAGAGTAGGTGGGGTTACGCTGTCGCGCCATCTCCCTGGAAGAGAACACAGACAGGATATCAGCAGACCATGTCAGCAATATATGGCACACATACTATACATGATACTCATGTGTAGTGATATACTACTACTCCCATATGTTGCATGTGTGTGTGTTGTGGTGGATACACAGGTACATGGCCAGATATCAGTGCTCAGCCAACACCTGTGCAACAATACCTGCCACATTCCACACAACGTAGTAGCATGCCCCATCGGTCAGCACACACTGACAGGTGCAATGCACAACCTCACTCTGGGGGTTCATCCCAAGGTACTGTATGTGGGACACCATCCACTACTGTGATGTGGACAGACGTTACTCGGCCTGGATATACATATCCCACCACCACCTCCAGCACAGTAGACTACTTTGATATGTATGTGGTTAGACAGTTATTCACTTGCTGGGACTGAGATGGTATCCATGCAGCACACTGGGCCAGTGGAAGCCACAAGCCACACTGCTGACCCCTTTGCAAATGCTTACCATGGACATGCTGCAGATTGCATGACACTTGCACACACATGTATAACCCAGACCCTATGCACAAAGGTTAGGCATCCTGTCCAGTGGACCCCAGACAGAGGCAGATTGTATAACAATAGCAGGAGGCTACTGCAGGACAGAGCACATTCACATTAAGGGTAGGCATCTGTGGTCAGCACTGGTACTACGCTACAGTCCGTCATAACAACGGCCATGGCCTACTCTGGGAGGGAAATCGACACAAACACTATGGATGACCAAAAGGCCTTCTTCAGTTATGTTACACATATGGACCACATGCCTCAGATATGCTCTGTGTTAATCCACACCTACTTAACATTCACCAAACACAGGCATATTGGCAACAATCCTGCAGACATGTTCGGTGCACATATCCCCCCTCCTTCTCCCCCACCTTTGAAATATTTATCCCAGCTGGATGTAACCTCCCTATCATCGCACATGTCCAGGTGAGGGCCGCGCTCAGCAGAGGAGAACACACAGCATCACTGTGACCTCATGGTCCCCCTGGATGTGTGCTACCGGCACGCTGAGAGGACATACCACCGCATGTAACACTGATAGTTTATCTTGGTTGTGCTACAGGATATGTACCTGGACAGTGGCATACAGCAACAGTGGTCCCACAACACTAAGGGGACACCTCGACTGACTCTGGGAATTACCACATCATATGCATAACGGGCCTGGTCTGCTACGCTATGGAATTATGCAGTATGGGATGCATATGCAGTGACATCAGGTACCTGCAGACACTTGTTCCCAGCCTTTGGGATGGGCTGATCCTGACTTTTGGGCCTGGCTGACATTTCAAAGCAGTCACTACAGCCATTGCTGGGCCAATGCAAAGACACATGCTGCCAGGATCCTGGCCTATGACTGCTTGACATGTGATGTATGGTCATCCCCTTTTGGTGGAACTACCTACACACAACATATCACATGGACATACCTATGGATACAGACCTATGACACATTTGGAGGGTTCACAGTATGCACACTATTAACCTGCTACTTTGCATTACCTCTGTTTGTCGCAGCTGGTTGCATTACCACAGCTTCTGCTTGCTGCTGCTACTGACAGTGCTGACAGCTTCAGGTTACAGAAAGTCACAGTGTCTGTTTTTTTTTTTTTTTTTGCTCTCTCTCTCTCTCTCTCTCACACTTCTCGCTCTCCCTCTGTCTGCTTACAGACAATGCAATGAATGTATTGCATGTGGGGAGTGTTAGCACTGGATGCTTTTGTAGGTATCTGCATAGGTCCATGTGATGGCCTCTGCACCAATTGTAAGCCAGCATTTGCTAATTGCATACAGCCAGTTGTGTACTGATTGCAGTTCTCACTGTGATTTCAGGTCAGTGCTATAAAAGGGTATGTGGGATAGGCGTTGCCCTTTCAGATTGTGAGGGCGGGGACCATGCTGGTATGCTGTGGACAGTGTTCTGTGACTGTAAAGGTTAGTATCTCTCTCATGCTTCAGGCTGTGTTGTATATTCACAATTCTCCATTCCTCTCTCATGTTCCCTGTAGCAAGTGTGTATGCACATTGACTCCTACAACTATATATAGATATATATATATATATATATATATATATATATATATATATATATATATATATATATATATATGTACATATGCATACATATATCTATGTACTTTAATTGACCTTATTATCTACAGGCTGCCAACTAGCATGGCTGTTTCTTTTCACACACTACTATTATGGAAATCCAGTAGTTTTGACATTTATTTTCAATGACATGCTTTGTGTACTACACATCCTATATTCCCTTTACATTCATCCCTACTTTTACATGTTATATTTATTTTAGCACAATGTTTTTGTATAAGAGTCATGGCTTAGTGGTAGGTTGTACAGACAAGTGTTTCCAAGGTCCTGGGTTCGGGACTGACAGTGGGAGTTTATTTTTCTTTTGAACTGAGTACAGGACCTGTCAATCACAGTGACTAAGGCACTTTTAAGCAGTTGTAACCTGGCTAGCACTGGTTTGCGCGGAGCTCACGCATGCGCACTGGCGGTTAGCTCACGACACCCGTTACAACCGCTTAACGGTGCTTACTCTGGCACACCAGCTTATTTTCTTTGAAAGAAAAGAAAATGGGGAGACAGAAAAGTGGTGAAAAAGGGGTCACAAAGAGGGTAAGACAGTAGGGAAACAAGCTTGGGATGTGCAGGAGGGATGTAGGTAAGGCCCATAGCTGCCCATTTCTTCATCAGCAACAGCTGTGCATATGTATGTAATTTGGTGTGACATTTGAAACCTTCCACCCCTGAAAGAGGTGTCAGGACAACAATAATACTTGTTGTACAGCCAATTGTAACTGATAGGTTCCATGTCCAGCGGACATGTGTGCAGAATGGGCAGCTATGTATGGGGCGTAATTTTTTTGTGGGTACAGAGTGCCCTTTTTTGTTTTTTTTCAGGTAAGAGTGGTATGTCAGGTGAAGGAAGTCGGTTCAGCTGGGGAGGTAGGTTGGGTAGGTCAACAGACAAGACAAACAAGACGCATACAGGGGCAGTGTATGACACGTGTGGGGGGGTTACACAATTGACGGGGACGGAGGTTTGGATATCCAGAGCCCATGAGCCCACAGATGGCAACAGTGGAACTGATATCCCCACCCATAGGCAGTTGCCACTGTTCCTTCACTGCCCAGGATGGGGCTGTGCTGGGGGCTGTGTAGGCTGGGCAACAGGCATGCCCGTTAGTTGCGCCACCCGTGCCTCGAGCTGGCGTAGGGGCTCAAGGACAGAGTCCCGAATCTCCCTACGCACCACAGTCTGGACGCTATGGAGGGTGAGTGGTGGATCTCCTCCAGCCACACTTGCAGAGGGGGGGCGAGCCCCATCCCCTGCAGTGCTTCCACCCGCAGGTGGCACAGGGCCACCGGAGGAGGGTCCGGACTCGGCACTAGTGCCAGGTGCACTCGCTAGCTGAGGTGGGAGAGGTGGGTCCGCTGGAACCCGCCTTCCCTGTCATCCTATGTTTTGCATTATGTCATGACAGTTTGGGTTAGTGACATATAATACCATTCACAATTAGTTGTAACAGCATGCATTAGTATTCCCATTAACCAAACACCCAGATATTCACACCATTGAACAGCGTGCATAACACATGCATAATTTGAACAGAAATACACAGTCCAACAACATGCAGGGTTAATTGATGGCAACAGGCCATCAGGTGTGGATGTATGAACAGGGCAGATGCATCAACGGACATGCAAATATATATGACCCAACAGGACAAACGTCCAGGGGTGTTAATTGTGATTGCACATACCATTTTCACGTGGAATGGGTTATATGTGGTTATAGGGTGGGGTAAAGAAAGTAATATTAACACCTTGAATAACAATACATATGCTGTACATTTCTAATAGCTACAGTTATATACACACTACTGTTCTAACTACAGTTTCCTATATGATAACTATTTCACCTTGCTGATAGGACTGTTACTGCAACATCAATATACATTTTAGTGTTCTTCATACACATTCATATCTAGCTTTGTTCAGCTACATCATCTTGCTACTTTTGCTTTATATAGCTGTAGACAAGTGTGGATGTTTGGTATATCAGACAATCATCCTATCTGCGTATTTCAGACTGAGAGCAACATATCCAGATTTTGGGATACACATTCCACATGCAGCAACACTTTGAACATATTTCGCTGTTTGGTTTTGAATCTCACATGCATTTCATTCTGTCTTGACTGCAGTATACTTTATTCAGGGGTTGTTACTACTGTATTGCTGGATTCATGACAATTTCTCACACTCTCTCACTTGCTTTCATTTTACTATTCAGGATGGTACTTCTAGGCTTTATTGACATGTTTTAACAGTAGTTATTGCAATCCTTTCCAGCAGTCTCACTTCTGTCATGTTTCAGTATTTCCACAGGGATATATTTCACACATGTGATTTCATCATCTTCTGCAGCTATACTTTTCAGCCTGCTGCAGGTTGTGTACTATTTTCTTACAGGCAGGGCATTTTTATTTCAGAATATATGTCGGACAGTTTCATGTTTAGGTTACACTTACAGGCTGGAAACTCTTGTAATCAAGCAATACTTGCATACACTTTCACACTGTTACTTGCAGATTTTATTCCTTACTGACTACACTGCACTCTTTTGCTGACTGTCATACTTTTATATTTCTTTACAGTTACTGGTAGTGGATTACTGACCTGCCTGGTGTTCAACCGCACCAGCCTATCGCCATAGGCTCTGCGGTTTGCAGAACGGACACCTGCAGCTGTAATATAAATGAAGTAATATTGGAATACACATCTCCATAATATCAGCTAGTTTAATTTTTTACATACATAATTAAATGTTACTTACTCAGTAGTGGGGCGTTGGGTGTTTGCCGGGCCTCCTGGATCCAAAGGTTCAGTTGGTCCTGCTTGCGTCTCTTCAGGTCCGCATGGTGGTGACGGACCTGCTCACCAGTCCTTGGAATCCTTGTGGCACTGGTGAGATCATGAGCCAACCGGTCCCACGCCTCAGCCCTGTATGCTCCCCAGAGGACCTGGCCCTGCATGAGTTGGGCCTCATGATTGTGGACTATGAGCCAGGCCATGTACCTGGACTCCTCAACACCCCACCTCTGTGCTCGAAAGCGACTACCCTCTCCTACTCCTGACATTCTGCCTGCAGGTCTGTTCTACAATCGTTTATGCTGTGTATTCCCACCTATGGGGCTTATATAGTCCATTTTTCCTGCACATATCTGTGATTGGACATTTTGGAATTGTATCAACTTCAGTAAACCTGCATTGTCATGCTGTAGTTTGTCTTCATTCCTATATATTAGCTATTATTGCATTTCTAGGTACTACTGTCATGGCTTAGTGGTTCTGTACCTTGACTATGGTGTATAGTATCCTGGGTTCGAACCTGGCCACTGCTTTTTATTTTTCATGACTGTCTAGACATGCTGAGGGGTGAGTCTGTGTAAAGGCAGTTTTGATACGGCTTGCTCAACTTTGCCCGTCGGTTAGCTTGTTTGCGCAGTGCGCAGCTCCGCGCAAATGGGGTACGCTGGTTTAAGCCTCATTTGGCTATCGGCACGCATATTACGCTCAGCTCAGTTAGGGGCACATAGATATAGCGTGTTAAACCACTGCTCAGCTACGGGCACTCATTTTGCACCAGTTAAACCACTGCTCATCTACGGGCAGATACACTCACCCTGTTAAACTGTAGGTCATCTATGGGCACATCTGACATTTTTTATTCTTTTGTTACCTCACATTTCTTCAATATGAATGGGCTATTTCATTACATTTTACATAAGTTGTGGTTTTATGTCTACATATTTGTCAGGGACTTGTTTCCTCCTTATTTTGCCAAAAAAAAAATTGGTGTTGTGGGGGCTCGAACCATGAATGCCTGCTCTGCAGCCAGCATCTCTACCGCTACACTATTGCTTCCTGGTTTATTTTGCATATTTAGTTTGTATATGCTTTCCCACTGACTGCTAACTGTAGCTGCGCTACGGGCACGCCCGCGCAAACGAGCGTACTCACGGTTAAACATCTTTACAATTTAAAAAAAAAATTATAACATGTTCATTTATATTTATTTTATGTTCATAGTCTGTGGGGGCATGTGTTGTGTTCTGTTTATTCACATTTCCGTGGACTCTGTCTTGGGTGTTTCCTTTGGGTACTTTTCCTCTTCTGGGGGTGTGTCCGCTTACAGGGCTCGGCCTATTTACATGCCCCCTACTGTCTTACACGGACCATGTTGGCATTCAGTGTGATTCAGCATGCTCTCATGAATATGCAGAGCATGCTGACATCACTCCGTTTAACTGCAGCCTCCGTGTAAGAGTTATAACTCTTACACGGAGGCTTCATGAATCCTGCCCTATGTTTTGCAAAATTTAAGTTCTTAACACATTTTGAAATTTTATTATAAAATTGTCAAATGTATATTTTGTTAAGACAGAAAATCCAATAGTTAGAAGAATAAAACAATTAAATAAATCAAACATGAAATGTTATTAAAATTTTTAATATGAGTAATCATTGGTTATTATTGATCTAAGTCATTAACCTTGTTTCTCCTTGGTTAATTGTTCAATATCAGGTGTGTATTTGGTCCCTTTCAGCTTTACACAGGCTTCTAAATGCACAGGTGTTAGGCATCTTCTCTGTGGACTCAAAACAGCTTTCATGTGTGAGAAAATTTGTTCACATGTATAAGTCAAACCAAAAGCTGAAAGCAGAGCAAATACAACTTTCTTCAAACAGGTGAACATTTCAGGTGGGGATGTCCAGCAGTTGAGGATGGCAGCTGACGTTTCCAAGCAGTTTCCTTAAGAGTTTTCCGCATTTCTACAAATTTTATAGCCCATAACTGTGATGACTTGAATTCAATGTGTTGCATTTCAAAATTGTCAACATCCAGTCACTCAAAACGTGATAGGCAAATGGGGTGGTAGTAAGATCAATTAAGTTGGACTTGATGAGGTAAGAAAATATAGGCCTGTGAAGCTGGAAGTCTTGACCTCATTTAGCAAACTTTCCTGTGAGTGCTTCAACTTACTTCTGAACCTCATCTCTGTTGATAGTAAATCAATTTGAATGTGCCTTTACATTTATAAAGTACTTGTAGGTGCTAGTGGTAATATCATGGGAAATATATCTAATTTTGACACAGATCCATTCCAGTGCTCAAAAAGTTCAAGTAGTATTTGACCCTGTCCTTGTTAATGCAACTTTAAGTGATTCAGGCGGTTAGCTATGTCAGCCAGAAACATCAGCTTACACAGCCAGTCATCGTCATTCAAATGTTGTTCTTTTTCATCAAGAAACATCTTGATTGCTTCTCAGCTTGATACAAATCTATTTAAAACATTACCTCGACTAAGCCAACAAACATTGGTGTACAGCTGGAGGTCCGTATATGTACTCTCCATTTCTTGTAGAAGAGATTTGAATACTCTGTGGGTCAATAAAGAGTGAGAAACTATGAAGTTAACTATCTTGACGACAGTTTCCATTACAGAGTTCAAGCACCATGATGAAATCTGCAGACACACACTCTCCTGGTGTATAAGGCAATGGAAGCTGAATACCTGACGTCCAATATGTTCCTGAAAAAGTTTAACAAATTGTTTGTTCTTTCCGACCATTGCAGGGGTGGCATCAGTCATAACTCAAAATATTTTATTTAATTTAATGTTCTGATTTTCAAAATAGCTTACAAATGTAGTTATAATATTGTATCCCTTGGCTGTACCAGCAAGAGGTATCAAGCAGTACAGTTCTTCCTAAATACGGTCGTTGTCACAATATCGCTCAACTATTGCTAGGTGCGCCACATCATTCACATCAATACTTTCATCAAGAGTGATGCTAAATACAACAGCTTGTTGTAACCCGGTTGTCTGTTTTACCATTACATTTTCAGCCATATCAATTATGCATCTCTCAACTGATCTCGCAGAAGCCTGTATTTCCAGAATCTGAGACAGTATTGTTTCTTTATTCGGTAAGTCACTAAACAAAATTTTAGCTCTACTCTGAAAAGTTTCCTTGATGAATTCTCCATCTGTGAAAGGTTTGGACTTTGAAGCCACGCACTGAGAAATTTTGTGACTGCATTCAGTAGCTTTATTTTTTGTTCCAATTACTTGACCAGAAATACTATTTTTTTTTTGTAGCCAGAAACAGCTATTGTTATGGCTTCACTTTGCTCCTCAGAGTTTTCCAACATGGACTAAAGTTTGGTTTGATAGTGTCTTTGTAAACTTGACGTATGGCACAAGACACTTTCACAACATAAAGCACAAACAGCACAATCATTTTGTTGTATGAATCCATATTTGTTTGTCCAAAAGTCTTGAAAGGAGCAGATATCACGTTTTTGTCTTTTTTGTGTCATTTAAGGTGCCGTATTATTTAACAACTATATCATTTTGTGTATTATGGTCCACGGATTTTACTGACATGAGTATGCAACATCCAAGAGAACTTTAATTCGGGAATCCCACTTAACCTCACCCAAAGGGTGATGTAATGTTAAACAGAATGTACTGCATTGTATTGTAATCTGCTTGCAGTCCATCGTGATTCCATCATACAAAGATCGGTGGTCCGGTACTCTCTCTCTAAACCTGTTTGGTAAGTTCCTAAAAATACAGAACCTCTTGCATGTGGAATAAAAGTCTGCTTTGGATCAGCATGTATTCCAATGTCTTCTTGCTGCAAGATGACTAAATAGTAAGACTAACTGGGTCAATAAAAAGTAAATAAATAACTTCCATTTTGAAAGGATGTAGCTGAACTCAAATCTCCTCAACTATAAATTTATCTCATTTTAAAAAGAAGTAAGTATGGTTTTGATTAGCAGCTAATCAAAACCACACTTACTGCTTTTTATAAAGAGATAGAATTAATGTCAAGCAGAATAATCTGTTAGCTGCTACTGGTAGATGTTATGATCACTCTCTGTCTCACACACAGTTGCTTTTGCTTTCATACATGCATTCTCTCTCTCTCTCTCTCTCTCTCTGATTGCTCACCACAGAGTCTCTTGAGCTTTCATACATGGCTACATTTATACAGCTCAGCTATACAGATTTTTGTAGAATTTCCAGATTTCTGCCTCATATTTTTGGTCTGTTCCTCATAAAATTTGTGATTTTTCTGGATTTTCGTGGCAAATCAGTGAGTACTGAATTCACAAAATAATGACAGTCATTTCACTTTCAGACTTTATATCCTTCAGAAAATGTATGGTAACACAAGACCTTTTATTCTAGCTGCGCAACTTCCTAAGTTTATAAGAGCACTATTTAAAATTTGTCCCTATTTTTGAGGCTTTGTCCCCCCATTATTTTTAGCTTTTTCCAGATTTTTCGTGCTGAGGTTGAGAGCTCTGCATGATTCACTCTCTCTCTCTCTCTCTCCGATCACTCACCCACACAGTCTCTTCAACTTTCATACATGCATTCTCTCAGTCACTTTTTCCAGCCACCCCCCACAGAGTCTCTTCAGCTTTCATAAATGCATTTACTCAGTCTCTCTCTCCGATCATTCACCCACGCAGTCTTTTCAGCTTTCATACATGCATTCAGTCAGTCACTCTCTCCAATCGCTCACCCACAAAGTCTCTTCAGCTTTCATACATGCATTCACTCTGTCACTCTCTCCGATCACTCACTCACACAGTCTCTTCAGCTTTCATACATTCATTCACTCAGTCTCTCTCTCCGATCTGTCACATACAGTTGCTTCTGCTTTCATACATGCATTCACTCACTCACTCACTCACTCACTCACTCACTCACTCACTCACTCACTCACTCACTCACTCACCGATCTCTCACACACAGATTCTTGTATTTCAATTCACTCAGGGTGCCATTGAAAATTGTTCCACGTGCCAATCTTGTCATGCACACTGTAGGCTGCTGACTACTGCCCTAGCCTTAGCAGCATTCTACCTTCACCCAAGATAATCCTACAATATAGACAAAAAAATGATTGACTTCAGCAATTGGCTTAGCTTCTAGTGTCAGTCCAGGGTGATCCGGTATATGTCAGCCTGGGAAGACATGGTTCCTAGACCACACTGATTTGCCAGAGATGGTCTTCACCTGTCTCCTCTAATCTTTTGGAAACTGGCAAAGGCACTTGCACCACCATAGTGCAATGCCAAAACAACATTTACAACATAAAAAAATCAACTTGAGACAAACTCAAGGTTATGCTTCTTCATGCTTAATGCTTGGAGCCTAAACAGGAAACTGCACTCCCTGGAAGCACCTTGGAAGATGCTAATGTCTGTGTAGCACTGAGACATAGCTCAAAGCCAAGACAGCACCCTGGCTGTGCAAGGCTACAATGCCTTCCACAAATTCAGACCTCAAAACAAGTGTTAAAGAACCAAAGGTGGAGGACTATCCATCTTCATTAAACCCAAATACACCTTGAGACTGTTAAATGTATGACTCTTGAGTTACTCCATGTCCAACTAACTATAGGTATAGCACTCTACCACATCATTGCTAGATAAAGGTCCCCTATCATGAACCAAGAGAAGTATACCACCTACCCGGATTTAATACAGTTGCTCACTATAAAGCCAAACATTTTGGTTGTGGGTGATTTCAACTATCCTTCCTTCGACTGGGTGACATACATGAGCAGAAACATGCTTGCCCTGAGGTTCCTGGACTTTGTCTATACAAATGCCCTGGAACAGTACCCCCACAAGGGGATCAAATATCCTAGACTTAGTACTCACCAACATAGGATTTCACTGCACTACCCCTGTGTGTTGCCCTCCCTGGTAAGGACAGACCATAAATCTGTCTCATTTAAAGTAATGATCAAACCCCACACCCCCACGGGAGCAAAAAAACTGAAACATTTCTTCAAAGCAAACTACAGCCTACTAGGCAATCATATAAAAAGTTTCAAATTACCTGCTAACACAGCCAGCAACGACTCCTACAAAGAGGAGTACACTAATGCCCTGTAAAACCACCTAAACAACTGTATAGACCAGGATCAAAACCAGGTGCTCACAAAAAAACAGGCCACCCTGGTGGACCTCAAGTATAAATAGGTTATACAACAAAAGGAAGAAACTGATGTCTAAGAAGAAGAGGGAACTTACTCAGCAGAAGAAGAATACCCTCCACACCTTGAACAAGCAAACCAGATATCTTGTAAAGTCTTCTAAACCTAGTTATGAAGCTAAATTGGCATCCCTGGCTAAGGATAATCATAAGCCATTCTTTAACTACATCCAAAATCTAAAAGGGAACACCCAACTAGGTGCTAAACTTACAGTAGATGGTGTCTCTCATACTGAACCTGAGAAAATTCCCAACCTGCTAGCTGACAGATTTGGCACAAACTTCACCCCCCTGTCTCCACCAGCCATACCACAAAGAATACCTAACATCAGTCCTCTACCTAGTATGTTCAAAGAGAAGGTAATGTTTACACTCTCCAAGGCCAAAAATATGGCCTCTATGGGACCAGACAACATCCCAGGATGCTTAGTAAACAATCTAAAACAAGACCTAGTGGAACCACTTGGCACTCCCTTTAACCTCAGCTTGAGCACTGGTTTTGTTCCAGCACAGTCGAAAACAGCAGCAGTAATCCCCTTGCACAAAGGGGGTCCATCAACCAACACTGGAAACAATAGACCCATAAGCCTAACCAGCTTTATCTGCCAGGCCATGGAAAGAATCATCATTACTAACATGGGCGACCATTGCGCTACACCAATAGTGAACTCCTCCCAGGTTAGATCCGACCACAAGCTAATCACCTTGGGAATCCACCCCCCCCCCCTGTAAAGGTAACCACCATGAAAAACTTTTCCACTTTTAAGTATTAAATTTACTAAGCATAATTGGGTAGCCTTGTAAGAGCCTTAAAGTAGCTGGCTTCAGTTGTTCTGGTGGTAGCAAATCTACGTTATAGTCTGGGTGGAGGTGTCAGAAAAGGTAAGCTGAGGTAGTCTTTCCCATGTGTGTGTGTGTATGTGTGTGTGTGTGTGTGTGTGTGTGTGTGTGTGTGTGAGTGTGTGAAAATCCAAATCTCAAACGAGAGTGGGTGTGAGAGCTACTTTGAAAAGGGACACAGAGTGCACTGATTTCACAGAGAGGGTGGTTTTGGACTTGGTTTGAAACACCTGGCTAAGGACATAGGTCTATAGTGGTCAGTGGGGAGTATTATTTGAGGCCTGGAGAGAAAGACCAACCCCAGGTCTGGAGTTTAAATTTCTTGTGTGCTCTTAAGGGAAATTGTACTTGGCGCAGAGAGGGTGCTGCTTGTGAAAATACTGTGTATGTCTATTTTTCTCACAGTGAACATTTCTCACCAGTGTCTGTGGTGAGGATTGAGGCTCCTTGGTTACTGACCCAGAGGAGAGACATCACATATTGTCGGCAGTTGTGGGATTGAAGCTCCTTGATCACTGGCCCAGGGAAGGAATGTCACAAATATGATCATCCTTATACCTCACTACCATGGCCCATGACCAAAACATTACATTAACTTTAACTTCCTTCTATCCAGCCTCTAATCTTGTTACAATATGCAGCCTGTATATCTTACAATGAAGAACAAGACTTCCCACACTTCATTTTTTTAAAATACCTATGACTGCCCACTATACAAAACTGATTTACAATATAACATGCAATTTATTTAATGAATTGTTTACACAGATATTAATAAAAACAAAAACTGTTTTGCTTACAATTACTTCTTCACTCTCTTCACTATTCCATATGACAGGGTTCCTAGAGAGCAGTTGTGGTATTGTACATGGCAGTCGGGAGTGTCAGAGAAGTATGTAAGAGTGATAAGGGTAGTGTGACAGCGGTGAGGTCTGGGGTGAGAGTAACGGATGCGTTTAAGGTGGAGGTGGGATTACATCAAGGATCAGCTCTGAGCCTTTTCTTATTTGCAATGGTGATGGACAGGTTGGCAGATGAGATCAGACAGGAGTCCCCATGGACTATGATGTTTGCAGATGATACTGTGATCTGTAGTGAGAGCAACGAACAGGTGGAAAAGACCCTGGAGAGGTGGAGATATGCCCTAGAGAGAAGAGGAATGAAGGTCAGCAGGATTAAGGCAGAATATATGTGTCTGAATGTGAGGGAGGATAGAAGAATGATGAGGATGCAGGGAGCAGAGGTGGCAAAGGTGGATGAGTTTAAATACTTGGGATCAACAGTTCATAGTAATGGTGAGTGTGGAAGAGAGGTGAAGAAGAGAGTACAGGCAGGATGGAGTGGGTGGAGAAGAGTGTCAGGAGTGATTTGTGACAGACGAGTACCAGTAAGCGTGAAAAAGAAGGTCTAAAAGAGGGTAGTGAGACCAGCTATGTTATATGAGTTGGAGACAGTCGCATTGACAAAAAGGCAGGAGTCAGAGCTTGATGTGGCAGAGTTGAAGATGTTAAGATTTGCACTAGGTGTGATGAGGATGGACAGGATTAGGAATAAGTATATTAGAGGGTCAGCCCAGGTTGGAAGGTTTGGAGGCAAAGCCAGAGAGGCAAGATTACATTGGTTTGGACATGTGCTGAGGAGGGATGCAGAGTATATTGGGAAAAAGTTGCTAAGGATGAAGCTGCCAAATAACAGGAAAAGAGGAAGGCCTAAGATAAGGTTTATGGATGTGGTGAGAGAGGACATGCAGGTAGTTGGTGTGACAGAGCAAGATGCAGAGGACAGGAAGAAATGGAAACAGTTGATCTGCTGTGGCGACCCCTAATGGGAGCAGCCAAAAGAAGAAGAAGACTCTCTTCACTATCCCCCTAAACATTAATGACAAAGTGGGGTATATGCTTTGCAATTCACCTACCAGTTTAACACAATCAACAAAGTTCCATTTTTTCAGCCTCTTCTTGTAAAGCCACATTTCACATGTATTCCTATATTCAGTGGGACTGATGCATGATACTCTCCCACATATTCACCAACAACAGAGTTTCTAGTCTTCTTACTGATCATCTCCATCTCCCAGCACCAGTCTCTGGTTCTACTCCAAGGCATCCCTGATTCACGTCTGCTAATTTCTGTCACTCAAAAAGTTTCCTTTGAGACAATTGAAAATGTTTCACTGGAAAAGCCTTTTTATGAGCTTCGTTATTGGCAGAAGAATGAGAACTAGGGTGCCCTTTGCTTGTTGACTCGTTATTTCTTATATAAACATTTATATTTCTTCTTTAGCCTGTCCTACTTCAAAAATATCTTTGATCTACAAGGTAAATTACTCTGAAGACACCCGGATACGGCAGCTTGAATTTCACATTTGCCTCTTGATTTTACCTGATTGCTGAGAAAAACTTGCTCCTGTCCTGCCTGATAAACCAAAAAATATAATTTCCTACAAGTACCTGAATTTTTAATATCATTCCCTTCTGCCTCACTTTTGCCAGAAGTATTTTTTTTTTCTGTTGGTATAGTTTCACATGTACTACTAGAGGTCTTGGCTGCTTTCTCATGGCCAGATTTGGAGCATGCACACAATGTGCCCTTGCAATTGACAAATCCTGATGGGGAACACCAGTCCAGTCTCTTATTTATATTTAGTGCAGTTTCTCCTTTCAGTTTTTCAGGTACAACATGAAATCTCAGGCTTTCTGTATATGCTCTGTCTTCTAATTCTACTATTTTCTGAAACAGTTCTTCTTAAGATGCCTCATAGTCAGCCACCATTTTCAATTCAACTACTAATTCTTGCAATTCATCTGAACAGATAGTTAAACTCTTTATTTTTCCAGACTTTTTATTATTTGTATTGACATATTCCATCAAAGCTTCATTTCTATTAAATGCCTCTGTGTACCTTTGATTTATTTTTCCTCTAAATTACTGAAAGTCATCAACTACATCAAAGCTGAAACTTGAAGAGCTTTTTGCTGAACAGCTCCAAGGGTCTTCCCAAACAGAGTTTTGTATTTTCCTTTTCTGGTTGGTTTTCTGTCAGTTTCTCCAAATTTCTTCTTTGTTGTATTTGCAATTCTTTGAAGTACTTCCAGCAAAAGGGATTTCCCGTTACACTACACTTCTCTATAACATGGTGGGTGCTTCTTAATATGAATGCATTGTTAATAACATGAGTAGTGTGCCTTTTACAATTAAAATAGTCCTTTGTTCAGTTTTCTGACTTCATTCATACATATCTCCCATTGTCTTTGTGGTTCTGTTTACCTTGAATGTTTCCATGATTTAAATGATTTAGATCCTTACTATGTATTGTAGTACAGAGTGCTCAATAAAATAAAAATATTGATGAGCAAGAAAATAGGACGCAGTCAACCATATGCATTATGCATTATATGATTGGGGGATTGAATCATTTAGGCATGTGAGTAATACTGCTGGCATGGGCAAAGCAGAAAACATTTCAAAATTATCATGAATATCATGAATGTAGTCTGTCTGAACAGATGAAAACTACTTTAGCATACAAGCCATTTAGTCTAGCATGAGCAAATAGTATACTAGTCCATTAGGTGGAAAATCCCTAAAGATATCATTCAGAAAATTGTAAAATCAAGTCATCTCTATGTTATTTTCCCCTGTTTGGCAGTCACCTTATTCCCTGCATAGTTCTTTGTTTGTTCCTTAATCTTATTGCATATTGACCTGTTTTATATTTTCCGGCACACATACTTGTTTTAGACTATTTAATTGTCTTAAGCTGTTTTACCTTACACAACTACATACAGAGTTTGGCTTGAAGTCCCCAACCAGTCCTTAATGCTAATTTTCATAGACTGAATTTGGAATAATTTCCTCACAGTTTTGAAGTTGCACTTTGGAGTCTGGGTTCACTCTTCACTACTTAGCAGACCTTCCTCTTTATCAAGTTTGTGATATACTCTAATATGGATCTTCACTTCTTATTTATGAATATCTAGTATGTTACATTTCATCCTTCATTTTTTGGATCAGCTACATTGTATTTATATTTTCTAGATATGTCTATGATGTGGAAATCTGTGAGCAGCTGCAGACAAGGTGCAACATTGGTAGTTAGCAGAGGTCAGCTGTGTTACAAAAGTACTCATTAAGAAAACAACAAGTCTGGTAAATTATGGTATTTGGATCTGCTGTATTTTAGCCCTCTCTATCACCCAGACATATGGGGCTTACTTAGTAGTCGGGCATAAGAACTACAGGCTGAGGAGGGATAGGACTGTGTGGCCAATAACAGCTTTCCCATCTTTGGAGAAAGAGCGTTGCTGTGTCCTATTGCAAGAGTTTCACTTTTGACTGATTGCCCAGGACTGCTGCATTCAGAGCTAGGAGTCTGAGATGTGAGTGACTGCCAAGCAGGGTGCATGCATTCTACTTAGAGTGAAGTGAATGTTTAGGATAGCCCTTGCACTGCCTTCATCTGAGGGATCGTTGAAGCACTTTAACAATTGGCCATCAGCAGAGGCAATAACATAAAGAAACTCACTCAGTGCAACTTGGACTGGCTCAACTATCCTTAGCACATGTCTTCCATTTCTGGTATTCTAGGAAATGGGGTCAGGAGAAACAAGTTAGCTAATGGAAGGTAGTGACCTGATGGCCGCAGAGGTGAATATAAGAGATGGAAGCAAAAATACATAAATAAGTACATACAAATATGCATACATAAACAGCGGATAACTTTTATGCAGCAGAGTATGTAATTTGGAGGCAAAACTAGGAGTGGTGTGCATGCAGGTTACTGCCCAATGGGAATCTTAAACATAGATTATGAGATAGTAAATCAGAAAACAGCTCAAATGAAAGCAACCATTCTGACAGTAGATGAAAACTCATTTGGAAGAATAGTCTTGAAATTGTACTACTGCACATGACAGTGCATCAATATCATTAAATACAACTACTAAAGAAACATTCCACAGGACTGTTTTCACTATTTGGGTCTTTATTCTTACATGCATTATATTTTGTATTCCCAAACAGACAACAGAAGGCAGTAGATGTTTGGTGATATGTGCATTCATTGCTAAATCTTTTATATTAGTGAAGATTAATGTGAAGCATAAGGTATAAAAAAAAGACTGGATTTGTATTTTATGTCTCTTATATTTGTACATTCATTCTCTTTAATTAGAGAAAAGAAGCTATTCCACTCAAGGACATACTGTATATATTATCTGTGCAAAGATCAGTGATAAATCAACTGCTAAATAAAAGTTATACGATGTGATGACTCAAACAGTACACTGCATCTTCCTTTCTGTGGAACAGAATAGCAACTAATGAAGGGACAAACCACTTGTGTAATGTCCTTACTACTCCACTAGTGAATTCATTGCTTAATCCATGTCAGGCTATTGAATATTTGGGTCTATATTAAAGCATCAAATGCTTAGAAAAGCAAACGATGATTTATCGACCCCAAGTAAGTGAAAGCTTACAAACTGGAATGCTTAGAACAGCGATTTTTTTTCCAAGGGAAAAAATATCGCTGTTCCAAAAAAAAAAAACAAACACTTAAAACATAACATAAAGTGGGAGGCTTCACCCCCCACACCCCCCTACTTAAATATACCAACTCTGAGATCGTACTATAGTGACGAAAATGGCAAAGTAATGGACGCAGTCAAGTGATTTCACTTATATGCTGCTTCATCATTTTGCTTTTTCGGCTTTTCAAGTTTGACTAAGACGCATTCGAAAGAATGCATCTTCGCTCATCGTATAGGAACCCGAATATTTAATGAGTGTGGAGGTTTAAGAACATTGAATAAATGTAATTACCTTCTGCTGAATTTAAAGCATACAGAATACAGGTTGTAGTTGTCTGAACATGCAGTTTATATTATAGAAAAGTTATGTTACTTATTTAATTTTATCTCTTCTTCTATAGCAGCTATTGACTCATCCCCATTATAGGTTCATAGGTTCATAGATTAGTACTAAGCTAACTGCTCTTGCGAGCCATTTTAAGCTTAGCCAATTATCCCTTGTGAGACTCAAACCCTGCACCTTGTGTTTGTAAGGCAAACACCTTAACCATTAGGCCACCTTCCCAACCCCTGAATGCCTTCTATCTTCAAGTGTCCAAGGATGTTGGGCAAATGATGCAAGAGCCGAGGCTTACCTTCTTGACCTTGCTGGGAGTAGAGACTTTGCATGTTTCTAAACATGTTCCTCTTGTTAGCTGGTTGGGAAATCAATGCCTGCTATGTAGTGACACTATTTAGGTGTGTGATTTCCAACATCCATTATACCTACTTAGGAAGCAATCACTCCTTGGCATGTTCAGGCAACAACGTCTTTATCATTACACACAGAGCAAACATCTGCATTTTAATAATTTGTGTTGCTTCTTCAGCTAGAATGAGAGAAAGGCCCCTCCTGAGAAAGGGGAGCCAGTGTTAAACATTCACTGCCATTCAACCTCTGTCTAGCTATTACAGTTATTGGATTAGTAATCAAAGTCAGGTCTTCTGGTGTGTGGTCAGAAATCCTGGCATATATGCCACAGAGAAATTAATTCATTATATTTCAATAGTGGCTTAAAAGTTTTATTTCAATGTGATTTCACAGACTTTCTGAACTCTGCTCATTTCCGGTTATTTTCCATTTATCTGTAAAACTAATACCTGCGAAAAATACTAGTTTCACTGTATTATAAAAGTGATATATTTTTTCTGGCTTAATTAAAATGTTTGATTTATACAGGTGTGTCTGTGTGTGTGTGTGTGTGTGTGTGTGTGTGTGTGTGTGTGTGTGTGTGTGTGTGTGTGTGCGTGCGTGCGTGCGTGTGTGTGCGTGCATGTGTGTGTGTGTGTGTGTGTGTGTGTGTGTGTGTGTGTGTGTGTGTGATATAGAGGTATACAATAACCACTGGGCCCTTACCCACACTAATTTAGAAGGCACATAAACAATATATTTTTATAAATGTTTCATCATTTGTCTGATGTCAGCATGAACTTACAAAAGCAGATGCAACGGACTAATATATAAATAAACAGTGCTCTTCTGGTCAAATAATGTTTTCCACTTCATATTTCCAGAAGCAACAGCCACCATCAGGACAGCAATTATTTTACCCAGATCATATACAGACTCAGCATAGTAGCCATAGTCTCCAAGAAGAACCTCAAAGCCCTACAAACAACATATAATAACATCTGAAGATGACACCACTGCTCCATACTTTCTTAGGAAAAACGGCCTCCCTTGCAACTCAGAACCATCCTACTAATAGCAGGCCTTGTTTTTAAGCTCAGAAACCTGAACACTTCTCTCTCTCACCCAGCATGGATTCAGACCAGCACACAGCAGTATCATGGCTCTACTATCCTTTACTGATGCTGTCAACAAAGC